>NC_042530.1:17735695-18073980 GCF_900963305.1 Echeneis naucrates | reverse complement strand
AAGCTGTCATCCATGCTGGAGAACGACTCCCACTCTCTGCAGGACTTCTTAACAACACTTGGGAGCTCCTTCAGCAACAGACTGCTTCACCCAAAGTGTGTGAAGGAATGATATCGCAGGTCCTTCCTTCCTGCAACTGTCAGACTTCAAAACTTTTTGAACTGACTGGATCACAAATATTTTTTCTATAGTACTAATGTACATATTTTTTATATTACTTGTTTATATTCTATACTATACATTGTATTTGTTGTGTAATTCTATTTCTTTTTCACCAATGCCCTTTTTTGTTGCTGTAATATTGTAAATTTCCCCACTGTGGGACGAATAAAGGCATATCTTATCTTAGCTTGTTGCTTCAGTGCCTCTGATCTACCATACAAACAGAGAGCACTGTGTGACACTGTGTCTGACAGCTCTTGCTGTTTCTCTTCAAGAATCAAATAAACAAGAGTGTTATAGATTGAAAGATGAGTAACTGTGATATCATATTTTAAAATAGTAATTTTGTACATTATGTCTTTCTGCATATATCAAGATGAGCAAAAATGTGATGGAAATCCTCTTTCAATACTTGTACTCTGCACTTCTAAAGTATGGTGTGCACAGTTTTGATTGATTGAGCAATGGGCATCCGTTTCCCCATATTTAGCATAAATTGACATGATTAACATTTTCATGTTAAAATAACTTTCTTTTTTTTTTTTTAGTTTTTGTTTAGTTAGTTATAGTTATATTTAGCGTTTTAGTTGAATGATGCTCTGGTCTTAGATTCTGTCACATTCTTTTTAAAATGATATTACATATCAACCACACAAAAGCTTACTCTTTGCTTCTCTGCCTTTCAAATCATAACATTATTAATTTCTTCATGTTGCTCTAAAACCTCAAAACTCTCCATCTAGTGATTAATGTAGTGACTGCCACCACAACCTTCAGACATGACACACCGGACACTGCTTATTGGGATTTAAATTTTATCAGTTGTTTCAGGGGAGATCTTTATTGTGCCAAGGCATTGTAATGTTGTGTGTAAGCCATGACCCATCAATTTAGTCTTTGTGTGTCTGTGTGTGTATGCACATTTATACTCACAGATATTAGCTGTTCCCTTAGGAATGGGCAGGTAGGAGCCAGCACTCCATGCTCGCCCCTGGTAGTTTCTCTTACATCGGCCACAGTCGGGCCCAGTGGTGTTATGTTCACACTCACAGCTCAACTTCTCTTTGTCATACACACAGCTGTTGGCATGAAGGTTGCACTTGCACCTGTCAAAAAGGAAGAGGGAATTTAGGAGGGGGAGGGGAGGGAGGATGACTATAGCAACATGAGTGAATTTTCCAACACAGCTTTTATTTTGTAGTGGCAAATGTGGCTGAAGGGCAGCACGTCCTTGACTAGTGGCAGCACTGGGACACAGTCAGATCATTGCTTTTTCATATGCCAGGTTCACAAGAGGAGCTAGTTCAAAAGGAGGGAAGCACTGCCAGAACAAATTTGAAATAGTTATTTTCTCGCTTTTATTTCTGCCCTCATCACTCAGGACTGTAGCTCTGTTGTAATTGTCCCACTGGAGGATGCGTAATTGTAGTCAGGCCACAGCTGATAAATGAGAGAAGAAAGCAAGGCAAAGACATGCAGGGGGAGGCTGATGAAAAAATCCAAAATTAACAAGCGAAATTGAAGAACAGTGGGAGAGTGAAGGCATCGAGGTTTCATTCTCAGAGAATAGCTCAGAGTTAGCCAGAGGGTGTTAAAGAGCAACAGCATGGCTACGTTCTCAAAGACAAATTAATATGAGATGAAAACGCAGAAACGTATTTTCAGTCTGGAAGAAGGGATTCCCTAAAGGTGCACTAAATCCTCATTCACATCCTCCTCACCAGAACTTTCATTTAACAATGAACTCAGAAAGTTCATTTTCTTCCACGGCTTGATGACTATTGAGGGGATATCTATCCGTTAAATTAATTTATGACCCTCATGTAGCATAATGTACTCTGAAGAATACAGAGAACTTTGAATTACTAAAGCTGTTTTTGGAGTACTATGCAACAATATAACTGAGTGCAGGAGAAAGGCTGTTAGGAGAATGCTCCCCTGCCCACTCCCTGCTGCACTGGGGCACTACAACAGTAACCAACCTTGAAAGGTGATCCAACGTATTCCAAGAACAATGGGACAGCTGAGTCCCAATTATAACCATACCATTTCCAAAGTAAACAATGAGTCATGATGCAGCACCAACACAAGCACTATCTGTAACTTTAAAAAAGGCATAAACGCATGAATCATTACAGATGGAGCTGTGGCTGTTTGTTTATTTCAAGATAAAGTCAGAGAGGCAGACTGTCTGAGTACACCCTTTCATTCAGCTGTTTTTTAGTTATGAAACAAGGAGCCACATGAAATTCAGCTCTGCGTGGGTTCTTCTTGCCGAGAGAGCTTAATAGAATGAAAGTGGGAGATGGAGGTGCCACAGATAGCCCCACAGCTGTGTATGCTGAAATCTCATTGAGAAAGTCTGGTGACAGCTGGTCTGTGTTACTCTGTCCATTCTGTTTCTCTACACTTTAGCTTGATCCTTCAAGCTAATATAATTATAAAGTAAAAGCACAATCTGTAACCACTCCCTGCTTCTTGACCTTAATTCTCAAACTATCAGCTGTCTGTCTGCTCCAAATGTAATGTAATACTGGCGTGGTTAAAGTCTGATGACTACTTCTATTTCAGATCCAGATGGATGAATACCTGGTTTCAGTCTGACAGAAGACTGAAGACAGAAGTCTGTCATCTTTATCTCAAGGCTTCTTATTTGTAATAAGCCCTGATCATCGATCTTAATCATTAATACTTTTTAGTCAAATGGTGGCGTGTTTTGGTAAAAAGAGCTACAAAAGGTAACACCTGATTACTTAAACATGTTAATAGTTGTGTTGTACTGATGGATGGATGGATGGATGGATGAATGCTATCAGTTTGCTGAGAGTGGAATATTTTTGCTTGGTGCAAGGGATTGTAGTGTGAAGAGACACTGTGGCCAACAATCATTTTTATGCTGACACAACTTTTAAAGAGTGACAAATTACATAGAGCATTGCCTAGGCTCTGTTTTGAGACTTTATTTTTTCAACAATTGTGCAGTCATGTAGCTGTGGATGTCTGAACGGATATGTCATAGTGAAAAGCAGCAGCACAGTCTGTAAAGCACATGGGTAAATGTCCTAATGCACACTCTGCTTTAGACTGGCTTTCCTCTACATGAGGGCTGCATTTAAAAAAACAAAACAAAAAAAACCAAAACATCATGTTGTATTAAAAAAGACTTCAAAACACAGACCAAAGACATAAATACACCAGAAAAACATTTAATGACTTAATAAATCAAGTGAGAAATAGTTCATTTTCCATTACAATTCAGTATAGTCTAACTTGTGTCTCCCCAATGGCCATTAGAAAGAAGTGCAGATTTAAAACTACACCACTGGCTTCACTTTGTAGACCTACATTCTTTTTTAAATCAATGTTGCTTTTGTTCAGTGTCAGGGATTGAGTTTTCAGTTTGTGTTTGTGTTTGTGTTTTATTTTGAAAGTCTTGTTCTTGTTCTGTTTCCCCCATGTTGATTGCCTTCCCTGCCCTAACGTGGTTCACTTCTGTCTTGTCTAGTCACTGTGTATTTAAGTCTTGTTCTGTCTCGTTCTTGTCGTTTTCTGTTTGCAAATTAAAAGTAAATTTTTCACCGAAACTTGTCTGAGTCCTCACCCCTACCGACCTTGACATTCAGAGGAATTTGAATTTTTTTGTATTATTTATTGAACAAGACTCTTTTATTCCAGTGACTGCTGATAGTTCAGCTCAATAGTCTACATATTAATTTTAAGGTAGATTTAGATGTTAACAACCTGAAGAAATTATGACAATTTTCAGTCTTTTTTTCTATGGGGAACAAGGGCAAACTTTGTGCAGTTAGCTGTTAGCACAGGAAGTGAAATGAGTCCAGCAAATAAGAATGATTCCACTCATGAATCCACTGTTGCTGTACTTAGGCTACCTATTGCATCTTGTTACCTGACTTGCTTGTTTTTTTTTTTTCCCCCACATTATTTTTATTGCAGTTTTTGTTTTTCACACAACACATTGTCTACAAAACTCGACATACAACAAAACATACAAAACAGCTTTCAAATGACAAGTCAACATATGACACAGTATGGGAGGTGATCGATCAGGCTATTGGTCTCCTTCAGTGTCTGTGGGAATTCCCCCGCAGTGAAGGAATGATTGACCATATTAAGAAGAGGTTCTATGAGAATATTTTGGAACTTCTTCACAACAGAAGCCGTCCTGAAGGTCCTGGTGACTTCCCATTTTGTAATGATCCAATAGCTTTGACCACTTTGAGATTATAGCCAGAGAAACAACTAAATCTGCCAATCACATGAATAAGACCTGGAACAGATGTTTCAGGGTCGGTCAAAAGGATCGAAATATCATCCGCGTATAAGGTTATTTTGTGACACAGATGTCCAATCTCTAAGCTGCGTATTGTAGATGTCACCAGTATAGCCTCAGCAAGTGGCTCTATGGCTAGCGCGAATAGGAGGGGTGATAAAGGGCATCCTTGTATTACCCCTCTGTGAGTACTAAAGTATTCAGAATGGAGTCTGTTAGTCAAAACTGCTGTCTGCGGTATTGTATATATAATTTTAACCCATTTTATAAAGTTCCCCCCAGGCCAAATTTCCCCATTGTATACAGTAAGAAAGACCATTCAATTAGGTCGAATGCTTTCTCTGCATCTAGAGAAAGAACCAGACTGTTAATAGATTTTTGTTTATAAGCTTAGATAGCGTTCAGCAAGCATCTAACATTGGTAGCTGAATTCCGATCCTTAATAAATCCTTCACCTTCCTTCACCAATGTTGGCAAAAGATTTTCTAGACGGGAGGCTAGGATCTCAGAAAGTAGCTTTCTATCCACATTCAGAAGGTCTATAGGATCCGCATGAGTCAGGACATTTCCCTTTCTTTAAAATTAAGGATATATTGGCCTCCTTCAGTGTCTGTGGGAATTCCCCCACAGTGAAGGAATGGTTGAACATATTAAGAAGAGGTTCTATGAGAATATTTTGGACCTTCTCATAAACTTCACAACAGAAGCCATCAGGTCCTGGTGACTTCCTCACTAGCCTGATATGGATAAGGAGGCAATTTAGAGCTGATCTGAGTGCCGTGATTTCTTGCCACAATGGTGGTGAAGAGGAGACAAGCCTTTTCTTTGTCCGTCAATTCGCCCTCTAAAGATTTTTGTTTCTCCTGTCTTTGGCTCTTCTTTGTTGCTGAATACAAAATGATCAATCCTTTTGCGTAAGCTTTGCATGTTTCCCACAAGATGGAGGCATTACCAGCCGAAGAGGTGTTGATTTCCAGAAATGCTTTAGGTTCGGTAGAAAAGTGTTAAGTAAATTTCTCATCCTGAAGAATAACAGGATCAAGTCTCCAGTGACAAAACTGGTGTAATGCAGTCTTGAGATTTAAGTCCATAATTACTTTAGCATGCTCAGAAATTATTGTACTGGTTATATTGCATGATAAAACTGAAAATAAGTCAGTTCTAGGCAGAAAAAAATATATAAATTCTGGTTTGGCACTTATGGGGCAGAGAAAAATGTATATTGTTTATCAGAGGGGTGGGTAAAAGTGTGTTGGCCTGAGGAGAGGAGGGGAAGGTACTATGTGGAAATTTGTCAATAAGAGGGTTTAATATTAAATTAAAATCACCGCTAACAATGACAGTGGAATTTGAGAGGAATGGAGCTAAGTCCAGAAACATTTTGGTGAGGAAGGTGATTGGGTGGGCAGGTGGAAAGTACACACTCATCATTACAACAGTTTGACCTTGCAAAGTACCCTTGACTATCACATAGCGACCTTTCATATTAACACAATCAGATACTATGAAAGGTAATTTTTTTCAATTCTGCCACACCCCTATTTCTTGTAGTGAAGGACGAGAAAAATACTCCAAATTGCCCATGTTGTAACTTTAAATGCTCTGCGTCATTGAGATGTGTCTCTTGTAACATAGCAACATCTACATCATCCTTCTTTAGACATATAATAATTTTTCTCTGCTTAATAGGGTTGTGGAAACCCCGTACATTCCAGGTGCATACTCGCAGCCTATTCATTAATAGCATTATTCATGTATCATGCAGAGCATATTGAGCCAATACATCCACGACACATAATAACAGGCAAACAAAGCTGTGTATAATGTAACATAACATAACATATAGAACTAACGACTGGGCAACAACCTTACTGAACATGTAGGGATAAACCGTCCTTCTCCTGCCAGTGGGAGCCAACAGGTGCAACAAGCGCTAAACCCGTGCCTACTCATAGACATTGGCACATATGCCTGAACCTGGAAAATACTCACACTGTTTCATGATCATGATTTTCATTATCGCGCTTTTGTGTTTTTATCGCGCTTTTGTGTTTTTATCGCGCTTTTGTGTTTTTTATCGCGCTTTTGTGTTTTTATCGCGCTTTTGTGTTTTTATCGCGCTTTTGTGTTTTTATCGCGCTTTTGTGTTTTTTATCGCGCTTTTGTGTTTTTTATCGCGCTTTTGTGTTTTTTTTTATCGCGCTTTTGTGTTTTTATCGCGCTTTTGTGTTTTTCTTGTTTTTCTTTCTCGCTGCCATGTGGAGCTGCTAAGCATATTTTCACAGTTAATGTTGGTGACAATGTGAACAGTGACAATAAAGGATTCTATTCTATGAAGTGCGGTCCAGGCACAGTATTAGAAAAAGGATAATCCGGTGGTGGGTAGTCCACATATTCAGGGCAACGAGTCCATGAAGGTTCCAGCTGCCCATGGTATATTAAATCTCTTCTCCATGCCATTGACAGTCAGCCTCAGCGAAGCGGGATATAGAAGGGCATATTGTGCATTTTTCCTCTTTAGATAACTTTTCACCTCGTCAAAGGCCTTACATTTCTTGGCTACCACCGCTGAGTAATCATTGAAGAAGGAGACCCTGATCTGGTCCGCTGCCTGGTTTAGCAAGGTGCCGGGCCGCTGCCATCACTCGTTGTTTATCAGCAAAATTGTGGAGTTTCATGATGTTGGGCCTGGCGCGTTGGGTAGTGCCTGGCCTAGTTGCTAGGGAGTCTTAGTGTGCGCAGTCCAACTTGACCCGGTTTTGGTTGTGAGGTTGAGATAGGAGGGAAGCCACGTCTCCATGAAAATGACTGGATTTCTCCGTGCCCTTAGGCAGCCCGACCAGACGAAGGTTACACCTGCGACTGTGGTTCTCCAAATCATCAATATGATCTGCCATATCTGTAAGTTTTGCCACCTTAGCTTGCAGTGTGTCTGTCGTGTCCTCCACGCCTGAGATCCATGTCTTGGCATCCCCAACCCGCGTTTCCAATTCCTGCATCCTAAACGTTTGCTCACGCATGGCAGCAAACACAGTGTCAACTTTAGCATCGAATGACTTTGTTATATTGTCAGTTATCTTGCTCAAAGCCAAGAGAATACTCGGGTTAATGTTGCTCCCGGTTTCCCCGACTTCAGGGTTTTTCTTTAAACTAGGCTTGGAGTGAGACATTTTCAAAAAATAGTAATCCAGGCTCATTATAGAGCTACATGTACGCACGTTTCACCAGGTGAACATGCATTTCAGATGGATGATTCAATAGATCCCACTGGAGCTTAACCAGACAAGCCATCTTGCCCTCTCAAGCTTGCTTCTGTTGCACATCACCAACATTAACTGGCTGCTGTATTCAGGACTCACCTCATGTTTACAGCTGGAGATTGTATAACAGGACTTGTTGAGTACTGTGTGCAGTTGTGGGGTGAACAAGTTGTGGTGGTTGCTTGTGTCTTTGTGCATTTTTTAAAAACAGCCATGCAAAATTCAAGTTAAACATATCACATCGTGTAAGTGCTATATTCATAAGTTCAAAATGACATATATTATCAGTCTACCAAACTGCTCTACTTTCTTACTTACTTACTTTCCCAAAAGAGAACTTCCTATACACTGAGCCTCACTGCTCTTAAGTCAAATAAACTTTGAAACTGCTTTGATTATTGGTTTGGAATACAGAGGAATAATTGCACATGAGAAAAGAGGGAAGGAAATAAACTTCTAAACAGTGGCACAATAATCATCCTGCAGCACAACATTAAAAGGCTCTAAGAATTTATATCCATTAAAATAGGATTTTTACTTTGAATTGATTGCAGGAAGTGTTGAGATTGTATTTAAACTTCTGTTATGTTTCAAAATTGAGGTAAATAAGGACCACACTTGCTTTTTGAGATAAAACTCTTCCCAGGTTAGAGTTGGACTGAAAGAGAAAAACACATAAATGAGAAGAATCAACTATATTAATATACAAAGAGAAGAGAACAGGCTGTGATGATGTCAGGACAGGTTCCACCACGGCTTCAAGTTAACATTTAGATTGGATGTGGTCCAGCCAAATTCTATATTTTGACCCATAAAAGCAGAAAGTCTCAAACACACCTTTAGAGCTCTCAACCAGTGCAGTTCATGTTAGAGTGTTATAATCTTTAGAAACACTGGATTAAATCTTCAGCAGCAACTATTGCTATACTACTATATATATATATTGAGGAAAAATTGGTTCCAGATGAGTCATCATGAGGATGAGCTGAAATCAAGATGAGATTATAATTATCAGTCTATGAGCTTGCTATCTAGCTTGTTATTGTTTGTGTGTGTATGTGTGTGAGTGAGAAGTGGGTTGGGGGATGTGGCGTGAAATGATTTCACACAAGCCCTTAGTGGTTTAACCTTCAGCTTCTTTTAACGTTGAAAACATTTTAATCAGTGTCCAGAAATGATAGTGCTGTTGGCATAATGATGGAGATGAGGGTCCTGAAGAGGCTCATGTCCACCAGCGCTGTTGTCCTGCCAGTGAGCAGTGACTCCTTCACTGTTGCGAAAGCAAAAAATGTTTCACAGGATGGGCCAAATATATTTATATTTAAAGGCATTTCAATGGAAAATTGTAAGTCTGTGTTACTCTATCTTCATTGCTTCTTGGGCTTGCTCAGCAAGATGGACTCCTCCTTCTTCTCCATCAGCCTTTGTATCATTCTTTTCATCGCTCGTCTCTGTCCAGCTATTAGTCTTTTAACTCTGCTCCAGTATCTTCTAACCATAAATATTCATGGGGCTATGGTATCTTTGTTTTTGTGGGGAGCTCTCTGAGTGATATTGCTCAAGGTATGATTGAGTGTGCCTGTGAGCAAAAGGTCCTGATATGTATTCAGAATTACCCATGAGGCTACGAGTTTAAATTGCATGAAAAAAAAAAACCTTGACTGAAGTTTTGATTCTATTTTGTCGGAGAAAGGGGAGCAAACATGTTTTTATATCTGACAAAGGTTTAAGGTTTTGCTCCTTGAAATATGGGAGGCAGATAATACTGCTCAGTGCAAATGTATTATTTTTCTTCATCCTGGTGGAAATGCAAACAGAGCAGCCTGTTGCGACACAGTGCTCCAGGTAAGCGATGACCTCTGCCGTAATGGGATTCTGACTGACACTGAGGATACATACGCCATTCCACTGATGACACCTGACAACAACAGGCCAAATGAAGCATTGGCTTTCATGAAAATGCCTGTTTATTGAATATTACTCCAGCCATAACAACTATTTTTTACTCAGCCAAGTTCTTTCACTGGCATTGCTCCATTTTACTCATTGTGGCTTCAATATCAAAATGTAGCAGCCACTAATTAATAGTAATTACCCGCTATACAAGCCTACAGCATCCCTGATGCACAAAGCTGCTGATCCCAACAAATTGAGCAGACTAAACTCAACATGGTCTTTAAGTGGGTTAACCACGTGAAGCAGCAATTAAATTTCAATCTAACGCCCAGGTGTGTTCATACACAAGCTAACTGGGTCAACCATTTGGTTAATAAATATTTTTTTTCTTTCTTTCTTTTTTTTGAGCCCCTGTCTACATTCAGTGTCTGCTGTAAATGAAGAAAAACACTCCAGGGGTTATGAGAGGTGGGTAGGGGAGCGGTTCAGACAACACTAGATTAATTATGTGTAATGAAAATGAAATAGAAAGGCTTTGGTGTGTGTTGTGCATGTGTAGCCAGGTGATTTGTGCTTACACAATCACACTAACACACACAAATACAAATATTTGCGTGTGTGTGTCTGTGTATATATATATATACACAGACACACACATACGCGATATGACAACAGGGCTCCTCCCTATTGACTTGCTTGCAGCTGCTGTGTTAGTTTTAAAACAAATCATCCTTCCTGCTAACATCCTCCCCACTAATTGCCTCGTCCACCTCTTTACTGCCAGCCTGCAGTGCATTGTGGGAAGTGAAAGTGAAAGAGATCTCAAAACTAGCTCTCATGGGATGGACCTCACTACCCTCCCTCAACTTCCCCCCTAATTATATCCTACTTCCCCATCCCTCCTTTCCCTCACACTGGGCAGTGAGGGAAAAGTGCAGGCAGATTCTCTGTACTCTTCTTAAATGGGCTCAGTTACCGTAGTTGGTCTGAGAAAATAGTAGGAAAATAGACTGTACAGTAGTCTATCTACCTAGATAGACTATGTATATATATATATACAATATATACAAACATTATATAGGAAATATGAAAAATTTTCAACACACAGTTTAATTTACTGTACTCTGTACAAACACTGTACAAATGTTTTACACCAAGTGGACCCTTGTATTGACATGAGAACCCATCAATGCTTAAGGTTACCTGTGAACCTGAACACAGTACAGCCACACTGTGCATATGCTGTGTGTGCATGTTTTATTTTCTAGCAGGTGTACTCTGTGATTGATTGGAACTGGCATACCATATTTCATCAGTTTTGTAAAGATAAAGCATGAACAAATTACCTAATGCAGCAGATTTTAGTTCTCTTAAAGCTGCAGTAATAAATGCTTAATGCTTAAATGCTTACCTGGTGAACTACAGTATGGGAATTTGCTTAAAAACTACAGCACTCCAAATAATTTTAATGATTGTTTTGGTTTATTGATGCAAAGTTCTTGAGCACTTTGTTCCTTTCAAAATAAGTTGTTCATTCATTTCACCCCTTCCCCATTTCCAGGTCATGGGGGGTGCTGGAGCCAATCCCAGCTCACATTAGGTGAGGGCGGGGTACACCCTGGACAGGTCGCCAGTCCAGTCGCCAGTTAACCTAAACATACATGTCTTTGGATGGTGGGAGGCAACCAGAGTACCTGGAGGAAACCCATGCAGACACAGGGGGTACATGCAAACTCTGCACAGAAAGGCTCCAGGCTAGGAGCCAAATCCACAGCCTTCTTGTTGTGAGCAACAGTGCTAACCACTATATCGCTGCGCTGCCCAAAATAAGTCATTATAACCCTTTACAAATCTTGCACTTAATTTTTATTTTCAACACACTGCCAAGATAACATTATTGTATATTTTGTCATGACCATGCAAGCTCAGTTAATCTACAGCTTCTTGCATTGAGGCAAATGCGCCTGGCTGCATCAATCCATCTAGGACATCCATCTATTGAGTCCTCAGCATTACTAATGTATGGAGTTGGACATGCTATCCAAGCAGAAGTCAATCAAGAGGTCTTTACTGCCTCTGACATGCCAAGCCAGTTCAATAAAATCGACATGCAGAGCCTCTGTGATACTGCTCTCAGCTAAAGACTACTTGTGACAGAAAATACACTGCAGTGGAGTGACAATGATCCACCATGGGAGGATGAGATACTGTGATGCAGATTCAAGGAAAGGCCATGTGGAGAAGCGATTTTAACTCACCTTGTTATTCCATAAGCAACATGACTGATTGGAGCCATTAATCAATTTGGGTTGGAAGCTTGTTTGGATATAAAACTTTATTTAACCACTGTGTGCATGTTAAACAGAAAAGGATGATAATCCTCTGCCTATTCAACAGCATTCCTTTGTAACCTTGAATTTTTATGCAAATAGAATCGGTTTTACTCTGCCTTACCAAATCATTAACAATGCGGGTCATGTCAAAAATAGTGTGGGTCATGTTTCAAATTCATACAGAAAGAAAAATAAAGATAAAAAGAAAATACTTCAATCATGAACTAAGGAAAATAATGAAAGCATTCTTATTTCTTAATTGTTGTCTGTTCTGTTATAGCCTCATGTAAATGTCAACAGTCTTAAACTTTGGCAACACTGTCCCTTACTACTTTATCCTGATGTCTGAAGCAGACATGTCCCATGGCTACAACCACCAGGAGCAATAACCTGAAACCAGGGTAGGACCCAAAGAGCAGGTCTGATTACAGAACATGTCAGCAGCTTCCCGGTGAGAAGAGGAGTTAACTCTTAGTGATCTCTTCTCCCTGGTCATTAGCGTGCTTAAGGTATTCACTGTTGTGTTGAAAACAGACAGACCAAAGGAGTGATTGTTTCAACTGACTGAAATGAGGAGCTGAATGGCCTCCCAGTGACCAATGAGAATGGTCTGACATGTAAAGAATTGCTTATAGTGTGTGCGCGTGTTTGTAGTTTGTGCTGTTTTGTCACCTCCATCTTCTATCTCCTATCTATCTATCTCTCAGTATGTACAAATACTCACAGAAACTCATATATATGTATTTGCAGGCTGCTGGGAAATGTAGTCTATTAAGCATCTGGGAAAAGCAGGTTGTAAAATTTAGAGCATTTAGTTCTTCAAATAATCAGGAAGACAGAGAGAGATTTACTACACTCACATGCTTAGAAAATGAAGGATAAAAACAATCTAAATAAGTTTTTGTATTTGCAAACTGATTTACATGCAAAGATTATCAAGTATGCATGCTGAGATAAAATGTGCATGTACAGGACAAAGGTCAGATGAGAGGCACAATGTCCCAATTTTCTAGATATTGTTGGGGGGAACAAATTCAACACCATCAGTCCTCGTCATTCTGAAGAGGAAACTTTGATAAACATTTGTCTTTTGAACTAAAGACACACACAAAGTTTATAATAGTAACTGCTGGTGTCATGGGGTGAATCAACCATATCCTGAAGATTTTAACTTTGATCTTGAGTCTTAAATATTGTCAGTTCACTCAGATGAACCCTGGTATTAGTGACTACCTGATATAAAAAAACTGCAGCCACAGTGGTGATGTGTGGTCTGGTCAGAAAGTCAAATCTATTGAACTCTGCCAAGTCCCATTAATGACCATCACCTAACATAATCACCATCATCTCAGCCATCACCCCACATCACTATGAGTCACCATGCTCCAGTAAGTTACATTACCTCTGCTAAAGAAGCCAAGGTCTGGAAAATTCAATACAGCTCTTTCTGTTGGTGTGATTGTTAGTCATCTTCTCTTTTGTCAGATGCAGCTCTATTGTGCGCTCTTGTTCTGCTTGAAGGCAACAGCAATGTCCAATGGCCATGCATAATGAGCCCCTGCATTTATTGGCCTCTGCAAAAGAAAACTCACTCAGAATTGATTTTCATGATTCAATGATCCCATTACCAAGCAGTCACTCCTTGTCATCTTTAGATCAGAATCAAATGTCTTACTAGGGAGGCTTATGATCCTACCATGTTAGCGCAGTCACTGTGTATTTGTGTTTGTGGTGATGTTGACAAACAGAAACAGTATTATGACACTGTCAACACTTTTCTCTCAGTTAGAAATGCTGAATCTGCTTCAGCTTGTGAAAGGGAAACACTGCCATATGGTGTTTTCTGCACTGATGAAGCTCTCTTCTTGTGTCACCCATGCTGACATGACCAGCACAGCAGGACGTCTAACTGATGAAAAAATTTATTATTTTTTTTTGAAAGTTCTTATTTAAAGTTGACATCACTTTCTTTCATTTAAGTCAAGTCGAGCTTTCAATTTTGAATTACCACGTGAGTAGTCATGAGGCACCATGCATTAACAAATCATGATCATATTCATTTTGACAGAATTAATTGCTGTAACAACAATGTGAATAAGAAGCCTGTCAACTGCCATTGGCCTTCACACTGTTTTAATCCATTGGAATAAAAATAGGAAGCCACAAAATAAGAATTTGAAAAACACAAAATATATAGTATGTCCTCTTGTGTACTTGTAACTTGGAGTAAGTAAAATTATATTATTAGTTTTTGGAATGATTGGGTTTAAGGCAGATATACCATGAAATGATCAGGTTTGATTGGAGTCAGAAAATTAAAACACTTGGTTCAAATTCATAAAGTGAGCTTTCTGTTTGGTTTTGTAAATTGACATGGCTGGTGTGTGGATCATAAGGTAAACTTCCCCAATACAGACAGAGAGCAAGTAGGCAGAAATGATTCAGTGATTTTAATGTAATGGAAGAGATGTTAGGGTTAGGGTTAGGGTTGAAATGGTTCGGGTTAACCCTAACCCTAACCCTAATAATAATAATAATAAATTAATAAACACTCTCTCAGATAAGAGTGTTGGATTCTTCCAGATGCTATTTACTATTCAAGTATTGTCAACATCTCTCCCGCCCTATATTAGTTACAAAATCCTCAGTGAGGTGGTGGGGGCTGCGAGTGAAGGAGAGGTCAGTGAGGGGATTAGTCATGAATCCCTGACAGCAGAGCCCATTATGTGGGTGGCTGCAGCCAAAGAAAATGGGGGAGAAGAAATGTTGGAAAAAGGCCTCTCCATTAATGAAATGGGTCACTGCATGAATGTTGAATGCGCTCTGCGAGGAAGAGAAAATGCCTATGATATGTCCAGATTCTGTGCCCTCAACCCCCTTTTGTTCACAATGGAGAAAAGTAGCCATCCAAACATGGAGATGAACACCCTTACTAGGAAATCAGATGGAGAAAGGACTCATTGGCGACAGTGAGATTTCTGTAATTTTGATGCAGTTAGAAACTAATCATTCAGCTTGTCTGGTGGTATTAATATCTGGACCATGAGGGGAACCATAGATGCTTCCTGCCAATATATGGTGATGAACTCGCTACACACACATACACACACATTAACTATTACAGATACACATTTCCTAGCTTAGGAAATACTGCATATGGTGCCACTACATCCCATAATATATACTGATGAAGCATGACTTGCCTGGTGATGCAGGGCATATAACTAGTACACTCTTCCAGCACAAGACATAAATCCAATTTATTGTCTGTGCTGCCTGCTAATAATGGCAAAACGATTGAGAGTTAGATCAATGCTCAAAATATAAGATCTGCATTATTCAGCAATGCAGCACCTAATAGATAAACAAGTGATGTTGACAGTTAGTAAGCGCAAGCTTTGGTTTCTCAAGTGTAAAATGAATGAGGCTTCATCCCTGAGAACATGAAATGGATTTGTTGACGCCTCCTGCCCTCCGCTCTGGTGATAAAATCTTCATGTCACTTGTAGCTTTGCGCCTCATATCGCCAGACTCTGATGATTCCTCTGGTCTGTGATAAACAGAAAGAGATTGCCTTGTACACTTTCTGTGAGTTCAGTTTCAGTGACATGGCAACTTATCTCTTGATTTTTTTTGTACAAGTTTTGACTGAGTTGATTTCCTCTTACCACTGATGTTTTGTGCCAATGACACTATTCCCAGAATTTGTTATCACTCGGGAGACATCTCAACTATTATATGAATTATACATCTTTTTGTAATGGGTATGAGATCGGACACAAGCACAGCACAGGTTGAGACCGGAATAGTTCAGAACTTTACTAAAATGTTCAAGAGTCCAGACAAACATTAATCAGGATGCCTGATCAGTGAGCACAGTCCAAATTCTGAACATAACAGGACTCTCTGGGGAGGGATTCCAGGCAGACAGCAGGCACACTTGGGAGCCGGCAGTTGCAAATGCCAAAGACAGAAGGCTAGTCAGGTTACCAGAGACGAGGAGAACAAGTCCAAGACAGGCAGAGTCTAAGCTGGGGGATCGGTCTGGGGAAAAAGGCTGGAAAGCTTTGCATGCTGCAAGGCTGAGTGCTTAGCTGGGAGAAACAGGTGAATCTGATGATCTTGCAGAGAAGTAAGCAGGCAGGTAGAGCTTGGTGATAGGAGGGGAAACCAGGAGCGGACTGTGACACTTTTGTTATAGTGTTTGGCAGTACCACATAAAAAGGTGCCAAGTGGAATTTTTGACCACTTGCTTTTCCGTTCTTGTTTTACAGGCAGTTTGATATGATTAACATTAATGCTGCAATGTTCAATCTATTCTTCTAAACATTAGTTCACATAATTTGGAAAGAGTCACACTGTGCACACAAATGGACAAATGGAAAAAAAACTGCATCCAAATAAAAAAACATTAAGATTTCAAATATTTTAACTAAGGCCGGCCATAAAAACATTGGTAAATGAACAGTTTGCCCACTAAAATGCCAAACAGAGTAAAAAAATTAAATTTCCTCACACATTACAACCACCATTTGTAAAATCTTTCCTCAAAATGTGATGGTTTAAATAACTGCAATTTTTTTTGTAAACTGTTTAAACAGGGAAATTCATTTGGTGAAACAGCTTTGATTATATGTTGTGATTTTAAGTGTATTCTAATGCAAGTCAACTTTGGCGACCTGTCCAGGGTGTGCCCCATCCTCGCCTCATGTGAGCTGGGGATTGGCTCCAGCATCTTATCGCGACACAAAAACGGATAAATAGTAGAAGATGAATGAATCAATGAATGAATTAACTTCATAAAGAACATTTAATTTCTTTAAAGTGTGTGAATATATTTTTCTTTTTTTCCCTTCTCCATCCTCACTGTACTGGGGCCGAATTGTCTGGATGACGATGTAGTTTTCTTGTGAGATAAATATGCGACTGTGTTATTGGCCTTGGGTTAGCTGAGATTCCCATCTTCAGATCCTTAAAAAAAAAACAAAAACAATTTGCCACATCATGAGTAGCTGTCCCATTGCTGTCAACTCATTTGAGTCATCTAATATGATGTTGCATTACAAAGACATACAGTTTGACTCTGTTGTTAACTTATTAACTCTTTGTTAATTAGCTGATAACCATCTGAGCACTTTGAACCCAGCTTGTTAACTTAGTTGTTTTATGGCTAATTATCCAGCAAGCAAATTAGCCTCTGTTTAGCCTTTGAGCAAGATGCACAGTTGTACTAAGCTTACAGGAGTGTATGTTTGCCACATTTATTAAACTGAGAGGGTTCAAAGTTTCAACTGCACAAATGTTGAATCTCTCTGTCTGATCTATTTAAATGACCAATTTGAGTCAAAAAAGTTTATCTTTGGACAGTGGGAGTAAACCAGAGCACCTGGAAGAAGCCCCTGCAAGCACAGGGAGATTATAAAAACTCCACATGGAAAGGCCCCAGGCCTGGGAACCTTTTTATTGTGGGGGAACAGTGCCATCTACTATGCTTGCCCATAAGTGTAAGTGAGACTGTGAGTGGTTGTTCTCTGTCTGTCTCTGCATGTTAGTGTTGCAAGAGACTGTTGATCTGACCAATGTGAGCTAGGATTGGCTCCAGCACCTCCCGCAACCTGGAAACGATTAAGCAGTTAAAGATGAATGAATGAATGTCTGCGGAGGTAACAGCAGACTCAGTGTAGAGATTTGTTCACGACACATTATGGGTCTTCAGGTTTTTTGTTCGTTATTCATGTGGTTACAGCAGTAACATGACCATACTGTTATTAATGGTGAGGAGAGCTATCTGACTATTGGCACGATTGGTACTATTGGTGGCTATTAGTACGTAAGCTAATGTTAGCTATGTAGCTATGGGATGGATGTTAAATTTTTCCTTTCCGTTGGAACGAATTCATACACTACGGGTCTTCAATGACCCGGTAGGCTAAAGTGAATAACCATAGAATGAGAATTTTTTTAACGATAGGCGGAGCGCTCTCCTATTAATTAAGTAATCAGTAATTTCAACTTCAGTAGACTATGGCCCAAAAGCAAATTTGCGTACTATATGCAGAGTGAAGTAGAGTGAATGGAGACACACCACTATGGTAACAAATAGGGTTGATGTATGGATATAGCAATTTCTATTGCTCGGACTGAAGGAAATCCTCCTCAGTGCGTCCTGTCATAGAGACAGAGTGCAACGTGTCATTTTCTTAAAGCCACGCCCACCGGAGGGGAAAACAATCGGCGGCACAATTTAAAAAACACCATCTAGTGTTGTAGCTTAAAACATGATTTCACCATGTCAGATGATTATTTTAACATGCTAGTTGTACCTGAGAAAAAACGGTACAGTTAAAAACTCATATGTGGGCCTTTCTCATTGCCCCTTCTGTTTGCCTTCATTTTCATGGAGAAATGATCCCACTGGATGATCGGAGGTGATATACATCGAACTTTATAACTACCTGATCGAGTCCCCCGGTGAGATCATCATTTAACCTAATAGCAATAAAATCCAATTCTTGCATAAGTCAGACTACATCCACACTACTACATAATTTCTGCCCCACTTTATGGGGTTATGGGATAAAAACTTGATTCATAGCAGAAGCAGTGCTTGTGTGACAGAGAGAGCTGTAAGCAGCCTAACACAACTTAAGCTGTAAATAAAAACATATTGAGGCTTACAATAAATATAGCAACTTCTGAAAATACAACTTTTGTATAAACCACACCCATTTCCGGTTTATGTCCACGGTACGGATAGTGAGCTCATCCCTAGTAACAAAACTGAAAGGAGAATGCATTAAAGCTGAGCAGAGGTGGAGGAAAACTAAACTTCAAATTCACTAAGACCTGTAAACAGAGCATGTGTAACTATAACAGAGCTTTGCAAGGCCAGAAATCTCAGTTTACCTGCTATGATAAAGAAGAACGTCAACAGTTCTCACACTCCATTTGCTATGGTTGATAAACTTACTAACTCTAAAATAGATAAGTACAAAACTTTTTTTTGTGAAAAAAATCAAAGCAATTTAACTAAACATTCCTTCCACACATACAAACAAAGCACAAGTTGGAAAATTACGTTGGACTTCATGGAGTGGTCCTTAATTGGTTCAGATCTTGAACCAGTGGCTATGAATTGTGGAATCCCCCAAGTGCAGTTCTTGGACCCCTTCTTTTCAATCAGTATATGCTCTGTCTGGGTCAAATGTTACAGAACTTTAATATAATTTATCACAGTTATGCAGATGAAACGACTGCAGCCCACTAGAGCCACTGTGTCACTGTCTGGAGCTAATAAACAACTGGTTGAGCTAAAATTTTCTTCAATTAAATGAGGATAAAAATTTGATTATTCAGTTTGGCAACAAAGAGAAGAGGGTCAGCATTAGCAAAAATCTTGAGCCTCAGTCTCTCAAAACCACAGACCGAGTTCTTAATCTTGGTGTGTTAATTGACTCAGATCTTACTTTCAACCGCCACATCAGTGCTGTCACCAAGACAGCTTTTTACCAAGTCAAAAATCTGCAGAATTAAAAGTTCTGTCACCCTGAAAGACCAGAAGATCATCCATGCGTTGATCTCCAGTAGAATTAATTACTAAATTGGTCTTCTGACTGGAATCCACAATAGGAGCATTAAACAGCTGCAGCTCATCCAGAATGCTGCTGCAAGAGTTTTAACCAGAGCAAAGAGATCAGAACACATTACACCAGTTCTAAAATCTTTACAGCTGCAGTAGCTATCAAATTAGCTGATATTTTGTCACAAACTAACCTGATGTATAGGCAGCTGCTGATGATAAATAAGAATACTGTGGGATTATGGGTATTGTGAATGTCTACCAAATTTCATGGCAATAAACCTAGTTGTTGTTGCGCTATTTCTCCCACAGAGTCATGGCACTACCATGACTTCCAATGTGGCCACTCTTCTTAATTTTAACTAATTAAACATCTGAACCAAAGTTTGATTGACAGGAAAAACATAATCACACAGAATATCTTTGTCCCTCCATCTTGGAACATGCACTATTTTAGTCTAGTTCTATAAAGGACGCAGATGATGGGTTAGGTTCCCAGAAACCATACACTGATGACTCTGCACAGGCAGCTGCTGCCTCTAAATGTGGCATAATTTACTGTGCTATAGCCAGCTTGTTTTCAAATATCAACCTTGCCTCTCTCTTTTCTTTTTTTACCTTCACGGTTCACATGTGCTTTGCTTGGTTAGATATATGCTGGTGGGAATATCCAATTAATTGGAATGAAGGGGTCAGTTTCTATATTAATACTGCCTCACACAGAAACACACCCACTACAATCCAAGAAACCACTGACAACGTAATTAAACATTCCAGTTCTTGTTTTCTTTTGTTTTCTAAAGTGAGAAATCAAAGTGGGAGCTAGATGGAGACAACACGGTGGCTTTTAAACTGGTACTAATATATCATATAAAGATCTGTTTCATGTAGGTATTTTTTTTTTTTTTTTTCAGTTTGCCACTTAGTCCTACTTCTCTTTGAGATGCTGTTGTCCAAGCTTATGTAAAGTTGCAAAGGAGCTGATACCCTGCATCATACATAGGTTAAGCAAAAAACGTTTGCTCCAACTGAAAAAGATTTCTTTTGAGCTCCTCATCCTGGAAGACTCAAGATGAGAGGGTATCACCTAGAGACCAAACCAGAAAGGTGGGTCAAAGACAGAGATGGAGCAATGGCTTGGACTTAGCTGGGCAACAGGTGATATGGGTGGTGGAAGGATGAAGAAGAAGACAAAGGGAATAGACAGACAACTCTGTCAGTAACTAGTAACATGGATACAAGTACGCAAATCTGCTGATAGTCAGTCATACTGAGATAAGTAACCACTCATAACTGATCAGAAGTAGAAAGGCAATGTCTCAAATGTTAGCTCAGACCAACAACTCTTTGTTTAGCTAAAAAATAAATTCTGCCACACTTTCTGTAACACTAAACTGTAATTTATATACCTGAAATGAAATACTTCCAGATTGGGAACCCTGAGATAAAATATTTTAAATCAACAGACTAGCCACTTAAAGAAATGCTGAAATGAAAATGCTGATATCAACTGGGGTATTGATTTGTTGCAATAATAATTAAAGCCAACTTATATCAAAATTATCCTTACTTATTCTTAGCTATGTCTGTCTCTGACAGATGATCTGCAGATTAATACGCTGTGTAGTAGTTACTTCAGTAGTTAACAATGTAACTGTGGTTCCAAAGGAAAGGGCTGTTTGACACCACCTAAAGCCAATAAATATATTCAAAGTACAGCGCTCTCTGAAATGGACATTATGTTTTCCTTGTGGATTTTTATTTTTTATCAAAATCTGCTCTAGGATTTACACAAAAGAGACTATAGAGAAGTACTTCACACAACCTCATGTCAAATAATCCCAAAAACATCACTTTGATATTGTAGTTGCAGGGGCGATTTCTCTGTTGTGTTCATACTTTTAAATGATATACATTAAACATCCAAAGTGCTTTTTAACAGCATTTTCTCCTACAATTGATTAACAGTTTGTACAGCATAATGACAGAATGATGAATTTGGATGTAAACTAAATTAGTCTATGATTACATTACTTTAAACCTCGGGTCTTTGTCTGGCCATCACTACTTCCTATGCTTCTTCTCTAATGAGTCACCCCTTGACCTCCTTATGTCATTCCATCAACAGTAAATGATTAGACACTTTAACTTACAGCTTCATTGAGTAGAAAGACCTCTAATTTTTGGCTAAATAAACAAAAGGATGGGAGTAATTTTATTACAGCAATTAAGCATGACACTTGGATGTTGATCAACCAGCAGTCACGTGGCCTGCCTTAAAAACACGGGATTCTTCTACATGGACTGATGCAGACTGCTTATACAAAGAAAGGCTAAAGTGCAGAGTACAGTGGAAGGTAAAGATATGCTTATTGTGGCATAGATTATGTGTCGACCACAGACAGGTGTATGAGCAAACGAAGCACTGTGGGGTGAGACGGGGATGGAAAAAAAAGCAGACTGACTCCTTTTTGTCTCTCCCTTGGGGGAGAACTGATAAAGCCATCACTCAGCAAATTGTTCATCTGTAGTTGAAACAGCTGTATCCAGATACGCGTGTACTGAACTCCTAAGCAATAACAATGCGCCAGCAAAACCCATGATGCTATATTTTGTCTGTCTGAGATTAGTGTTTGGGTTTTTTTTTTTTTTTAACCACACTTTTGTATATTACTGATTTGCTTTAGCCTGGATTTGATTTGGAAAAAATTGTGCAAGCAGTGACTTGATGTTGCTTATTCATCCCCATGTGTAACATGATATATTGTGGTGGGCAGATCATTGTAAAAATGCAAGCTTTTACCGTAAAAAACTAGCTTAACCAATAAACCGAATAAATAAATATTAAATATATATAGAAATACAATCCGTATGGATGGAGTTTAACAACCATTAAATGGAGGAAGTGGCCAATTTCATCTGCTTTGTCTTTTAGTTGGGCAGTTTGTCAGTTTGTTCAGTTAACTCACGTTACTGTATATTTCCTAAGTTAAGGTTTGGTAGGTAGGCCCAAACTTGTATATTTTGTCGAACACTTTTGTTCTGCCCTTTTTGTGTAAATAAATCCCCTTTTTTTGGAAAAGGAAATCTGTGTTCATCTTACTTTCCTGCTTGGTCCCTTACACCATATTTGATGTTGATCTCAATTCAGACAGTGCTTAAATACTGCGAACATTTCAATTGAAAACAGTTAAATTCTTCTCGAACACTTCGTTTTGTCTGCACTGCATATATATAGCTTTACAAAACCTGAGTGACTGTGTTTCTTATTCCACACATGGTCTTACCCAGTGAAGTCATTATCCACAATGCAACTCACGTCACACATTGAGACTCGTTTACTTTTAGAACTCGCATTTTGCCTCATGGCTGTCAGGGGCTAAAAGGAGGTCAGATTGTATTGAAGTGCATGGGAAAATGGCCGCATTTCTCAATTAAATGTTTTACCTCAGTACTTCCAGTTTCTCCAGTGAGTGAGCATTTGGTCTTTAGTTTCAGTCTTGAATGGTTAAAATTTTTCAAATGTTGGGTCCCATTTAGAGGAAAATATACCATATTTTATGATATGGTTACCCATTAGGGGATGGATACCATGTGATTTACAGCCTGAAACTGCCGGAAATTCAGGATAAAGTAGAGAGCAGATTACATCCAGCCTTCACTCCTCTTTAGCTCTGCTATCTCCCTCAACATTTAATTTCTAGTGGTTCATGATTAAAAAAAAAAAAAAAAAAAAGGAAAAAGATGGTGACAGCCAAATTACAAACTTTAGGCAAACTAATGGTGACTTGCCACTTGCTGTTATCACATTTGGAGCAGTGTACAATGCATGCTGATTAATACATCAGCAAACTTGGAACTGATCCTGTCTTGATTTGTCATCAATAAATCATTTCTAACCAAAAAGAGAGGCTCAGTTTTCTCACAAATTTTGCAGCATGATTCAGTGGATTATCATATTCTAATTTCTGATTTTAAAAGTTGGTGACACATGGCTATTAAAATTGATACTAACTGCCTTGACAACAATTTTGAATTCACATCTTTAAAAAGCTTTGAGACGGTTTCAGGAAGAAAGAAATCCATCATTGGACTGTTTTGACAGAATGCATTCTCCTCTTGAGATGACACTCCTGAACTCACAACTTTGTTACACACTTTTATACACACTTTTTGACTTTTGAGCAGATGAAGTTATACTTGAACTCAAGCATAAAGTGGAATGGGGTGGGACCTTTAAAATCATGCAGAGCCATATCCTGAGTGTATGAGGGCCATGATGAGGGAGGATTCACAGTCACTGAACTGGACTTTTTTTCAACGAAGCTAAGGGAACTCTAGACCTGAAAAAGGTTGGGGCATTTAATAAACTGTCTGTCCTCCAGTCAAAGTGACTGTGAACCCTCAATGTTGGTGCTGACCCTAAAAATATCCTGCAGCACATTTATGTCTTCAAAATTGAATCAGAATTCCCACTGCTACAAGTGTAAATTAGTCAAAACAAATATTTTCTGTCTGCTGTACTCAAACAGCGTGGAAACTGGATAAAAATTTTGCTCACAATAAAGAGACTATATTGTCATTATTGAACTGACACTGGGAAACAGGTTAGGAAATATAAACACCTGCTGCCAGATGAGGAGGAGGTTGTTTAAAACTTTGGCCAGCAAAAGAATGGCCAAAGAAGGCAAAAACAGTCAACAGGATTCCAGGGTGACTCAAGAAATGTAGAGCAAAACAGTGAGCAGGGGCTGGAACTTTCGAGAGATTTTAAAGCAGTCTGAACCTTCCCCAGCTTTAATTACACTGCATTGATCACAGGCAGGAAAGGAGTTGAAGGGGGGGTGGCGCATTTATGGCAAAGTCATATGGCTGATAATTTCAAAATCCCTCCAACTCTCCACGCTTTCTATCCCACTCACCCATTTAGCTGCTGATACAGTGGACAGTGAAGGTGTCAAATACATTTGACAGAATGCATTGTTCATATCCATCTCTTTGCTCCATGCTTAGATCGATTTGAAATTGTTTGCATTGATTTCTCCCCCCAAGTGCCTTTGGCCCAGTACCTCCTTGTAATCAACCACAATTGAATGGCCATGCATGACACTTCTGGCTTCCCCTTAAGAACTTTACCTATATGTAAAAGATGCAAAGACAACTACCTTAACAAAGTTGTGGCTCTCCTCTCCCCCACCTCCCTCTCTATTTTTTTATGTTGACCTACTTTTTTGAAGCGCTTAGGTTCCTTTCTTGGTTTCCACTGTTGTGGAAAGGGCACAAAATCTGCAAGCTCTCCTTCTGTAGTTCCCTCCTCAACCCCTCTCACCCCGATCCAGGCCTAGTCCAGCACACTGAAATATGCCTGATTCAACCTCACCGCCACTGCAAAATCACTCCCGCTAAGTCTCATAGATCTATATTCTGGGGGTTAAGGAGCTTATGCCTAGTGTACGACGCATGGAGAAAAGGGCTGAGCAATGATTCGCCATGGGATGAGAAAAAGGAAAGTGAAGCCTCTCTGTGTAGAGTGTATCTCATTATGGCTGAACTGTGTGCTACCTTTGGTAAACAGTGGGGCAACATTTCTCAGGCAAGCGTCACTCCAAAAGCAGCAGGCTGAAAAGCAACCATGACCATGGTGGCGCACAGCCATTGCTCAAATCTAGAGCCCCACAGGGATGTAGGAGTTTCATCATGATTAGTCAGATAGAATAAATAATCGGCGCTTATGACAGCCCCCTTAATTTCAGCGAGTGTTGAATGAATGTCCCGTCCAACTCTTTTGTGTTAGTAAATTCCCTCCAGTTATTTTTGCTGAATGACCTTCTCAATCATGAGAAAAGTCAAAAATTCAATTTCTGAGGGAGGCATTTATTATGTTAGCCTCTTGTGCTCAAGGGTACCTGCTAATTTTGACTGTATTCCAGGCATGAGGAGAGTGACTATACTTTCAATAGCATTTTAAAGAAATCAACAAATTAGAGCTTGATTAAAAGTTGACAATATTCTCGTAATTAATGGCATAGCAGCAAACATGCTTTTACAGCATGGTCTGTTGGCCAACAAAGGTTTTCTTTTTCACAACTTCCTGAATCTAACACCATTTATTCAGATGAAAAAGAGATGATCTTTTTTCCACAGCTGTACGGTCAGAGTTACAGATGTTTACTGTGATTGAGCAGCACACGAGTGATGTTTCTATTTGTAGTCATCTCTTCAACTCTATCTGTGAGTTGCAGCAAGACAACCAGACTTCAACACTTCTACCCATATCTTCGAACTGTTGTGACATTCTGCCACTCTGCATTTCTTTACTGCTATCTTCTCATGTGTGAAAAGCAAAACAAGAGTAATTAAATCCTCATTCCTTCACCCCTTACAATCACATTCACACTGTTAAATTGAAAAACCACACAGTGTAAAACAGATCCACTTAAGTGAATGCCCCAGTGACTCTTGTAGTAGCGCTAAGAAGAGGGGGAAGCCTTTGTCAGTATAATGGTGTCTTGTTTTCATGTTATATGACCCCGTATAAACTCAGCATCAAATGCTAATTACAACGTACAGTGACCTGATGGCTCAAAATCTATGGCTAATATCTTTCACAGGCTAATAAACAGCTGAGAGTATGTGGCATCCGAAGTATAGTGCTTTTGCAAGCAGGAAGGAGTTTGGTTAATTAAGACATGCTGACAAGTGGTGAACTCTGCACATCATTATGGATCCGCTGTCTAATTGGAATGAATGGTAACTGTAAATACATTTTTCTTCACTAGCGGCTAGCTGCATTCTCACTGCAGTACGATAACAGGAAGTGAGGTGTCGGCCCACAGAATCATCATTACATTATAAATCCTTTAGAATCCAAAATCCTACAGAGATGGAGTCACTAAAGGCTGGATTAACCTGTTAGGCATCCAAAGGGCCAACAATCTCTTGTATGGCCACTAATGACCGCACATATATTGACTGGTGCAAATTCCCTTAAAAATTATCCATTAATCAAATGATCAAAGCCAATTGCCATTCATAAAATGGATATCTGGGGCCATCAGGCTGTTTCGCCAAGCAGGTAATCCAGCCTTGAGTCCACCACATGACACGTTTACAGATGAATTCAGGGTCTTACCTTCCCTGCACTTTGATGTCAGAAATGGCATAGAAGTATCTAGACAAGTTGTTTTCATCCACCGTGGTAGCTCCTGTGGCAGGCCGGAGCAGACGGATTCTCAGGTCTGTGATGGTAAAGAAGTCCCTCAGATTCTTGGTGGTGTCCAGTTGGCCATAAAGTGAAGCCATGTTGTGGAGCCGGGGCCCAGCAAACAGTGCAAAGCGGTCCTTTATTTCAAAACGTACAGTTTTGTCGTACTTCCACACATAACCTCGTGAGTAGTCCTCAGTGCAGATGATGTCCAGCAGGGTATGCTGAGTGAGGTCCTGCACTGTCTTGGGCTCCATGGTGAAAGCATCCAGGCAGTCAGTGGCATAGAACTGGTAGGGCTGCCAGGTTCGCCCATAATCAAGAGACTTTTCCAGGACCATTTGCTCAGGCCGGCCTGACTCAAAGGTGAGCACAATGTCATCAGTCAGCTCAATGGTCTTGTTCCAAGACAGGGTGATGTTGACCAGCAGGGCCTTTGGGTATTTCTTCCAGGATGTGGACTGCCAGAAGGTCGTGGGATTACGGCCCTCAATATCAAACATTAGCTCTGGAGGATGGGCAAGCTCCTCAGTGCTGGCATCACATTCATTATTACACATGTAAGGGTTCTCCTACAATTGAGAGGGAGAGAGCAAAGAAAGAAACCAGAAAGGGAAGAAAACAATAGGTAAGAGATATTAGTCATGGTGAGCAATGCGATAAAATCAAGTCGATAGGTGGATAGAATCAAGTAGATAGATTATCAAGAGAAGTCAATGCAACCATTGTGCAATATCATTTTCTGCATATCACTAAAGTGATTTTAGAATCTGTGAGCCATTAAACTTTGTTTGGAGGAAAAACAACCTCAGGGTGCTTGCATGTATATTCATCCATTTATGAAGACAGATTGTTTCAATGTGCTACTTAATTTTTAAAGAGTGAGAATCAAAGATGGATACAATAATGCCTTAATTGACATTTTGACAGTTAATTTCCTCACAAAGGAATATAAAGTTTTTTTGGTCGTGTAGATTCTATCTGCAGTAATGTCTAAAACAATTTCCCCATTATAGAAACATTGGACAGTGCAGCTGAATTTAATTTGTCAAATTCATTATCCTCCTTTGTTGCTGCTGTGTTATTTTTTTCCTGTAGCCAGTTAGTAAAATTTGTCGCAATGGTTTATCAATACTGGGAACAACACCAAAGGTACTTAGAACTGCTTCCTGATGATTTGTGAAATTCACGGACAAACACACATATGCTGGGACACATAAATACTAAACACACAAGCACTTACTCTATTTCACTGCATCACAATGCTAATAATCGGATTAAGTTGGTGTGTTTAGGGTGGATTGAAGGCATCTCCATTGGTGCCAATTTAGCATGACCTATCCACTCCAGTCTCTGAAGACTTTGTTATCTGTAATGGCTGTCTCCAATGCGTACCATTTATCATCACAATGGGATTAACACCTTTTATACTGTTGTAATATTGCCATGGTGGGTGCTGTTATTTAACTTGTGCCAACCAATCAGTCCTTGCCAGCACCACTCAGTTAACACAGAAAGCTCAGCGTCATGAGGCCGTATGCTCAGCATTTTATCTCTTTTCTCTTCCCCATGCTCACAGGCAAGTACTGATCTTCAAAGAGAAGCATTTTTTCATTAGGTGACAAACATGAAAGATTAGGGAACTGTGTGTTCAGGGGATTGCTGGACAACTGGACAAAGTGCTCCAGCAGCAGATTTTCAGCAGGGTGGCTACAGGGATCAATAGGGCTATATATTTGTCTGATTACAGGGATGTGTGAGGATTATGGCAGTTTGTGTTTAGGTATGTGTGCTACAGTAATAACTGATTATGGAGTTCCTTCATAAGATAAGATGAAGATAAGATGAAACAAATAACTGAGATATTGGAGCAGTCTGTATCAATCTCAGCGATTCAATGGTGGGATTGATGGTGGCATAAATGTATCTCCAAAATAAATAAAAAAAAAAAAACAAACTCGGGGTTACAGCACTTCACACGGCCATGCGCTCTGATTTTACTTTAGGAAAGTTCAAATCTATTGTTTGACAACTTTAGCAAACTCTTTAAAGACAAAGACTGAGCTTTAATTTATACTTTATTTAAATTTAAAAATATAATTAACTTATTTCTCTCAGAGAATGCAACAGAACAACAGAACATCGTTCTTGTTTTGTTTAACTTAGCACAACCTCTGTCCCATAGCAGTTTTATCTCAACCAGGGACTATTTAACTCAACTCAGTGTGATATGTGAAAATGGTCAGAATTGATTAATTGCAATCTGTCATGTTAAAGTCACTGCATTATTGCTTCCTACTAGGAAGTTTTTCCTTGCCACTGTCACCAAGTGCTCATCAGGGGATCTGTTGGGTCTCTTTAAATAAATTTATAAAGAGTTTGGTCTAGACCTGCTCTATATGTAAAGTGCCTTGATGTAACTTTGTTATGATTTGGCGCTATACAAATAAATCTGATTTGATTTGATTTGATTTTACTATCTCAAATTAAAAGCGGCCTAATGTTCATTCATTCATCTTCTACTGCTTATCTGTTTTTCAGGTCACGGGGGGTGCTGGAGCCAATCCCAGCTCACCTTGGGCGAGGGCGGGGTACACCCTGGATGGGTTGCCAGTCCATCGTAGTGCTTAGTGTTTCAGTGGGTAAAAAATCAAGCTGCATCCTTTGAGGGGGAAAAATTAAGCCCTGCTGAAGAGCTAAAACCTGAAGTTCCTCGACAGACCACAGAAGTCCAACCTTTCTCAGTCTTCACAGATTCCCACGTTGAAATGAAATGATGAAGTAAAATTGAGGGGTAGCTAGTGTATCTGTTGCATAGCAACCATCATGAACTATGTGCAGGCACCTAGGAGGGCCTACATTTTTGTATTTACTAAAAGATATTAATAATGTGTTACTATCACTTCAACTTGTTTGCCATACTTCCTAACCATTTTATCAAAGCAATAGTTCACTGCAGTCTGGGTTATGTGCTTATTTTATCACATAAAGGGGTCATTAGAATGAACAAAGCCCCTTATTAGTGATATAAGTGTACACCACAGTGTGGTGTAAATTATTGCTTAAAGTATTGCCTCGTTGAGTGACAGATATGTATATCTTTGTATATGTTTACCACAAGCTGTTGTGAGCAGAAGTATCTCCACCTCTTTATTAACTCTCTTACAGTGACTTTGGCAGATTCAGGCATGACTAAGAGATGCTCTCCATAAACCCACGGTTCAGTTATTCCTCTGCCTCCATTAATGATAATGATAAATGTTATGACAGTAATTATCTGTTGTAATAGAGGTGAATGAACTGGAGACAGTCCACTGCTTTCCCGCAGTTCCGGGGTTACTTAGTAAACAAAAGCTGTAGTACTAAGCCCCCAGCTGGCTTCATATAAGATCTAGCCACTGACCAGGTGTTCTGTCTGAATAAAAGCCTAACTCTCAAGGCAAAGTTGGAAACATTGCAGTTGACTAATATTAGGGCACAGTTACAATGCTAAATTTTAATGGCAGGAATATTGGTTTTGCTGCTGCAGTTTAGATAATATGACATAGTAAATACAATATTTATAATAATCAATGAGGCAAGAAACACATCTACGCCTGTTTCCCCTACTTCCCTCTCCTGTCACTAAATCCAAGTTTTAGGTTTCTCGATGAAAACACGTTAAAGCCACAGTAACAATGTCACCTCTCATGCTTGACAAGTGTGTTTTTGAAAGACTGTCAACACCCCCTAAGCAGGCATAACTGTCACACATGAGTTATTATACATCTGTCTGTGAATACAGGGTGCACCAGATGCCGTAGTCAATGGTACACCTAACCTCCCACCATGAGATACTACACTGAATTTTCCACTGCCTTACTACTTTGTCTCCTCTCAGTCACCACTGTCCAGTGCCAAGGGAAGCCAACAGTCCAGACAGGATATTGATGGGGCCCTCCAACAGTCACTTTCACTGTCACCTTACCTTGGAGGAAGGGAAAAAAAATCACCAACCTTATTAGTGAATGAAGCAGTTTCTTCCCCTTACTTACTGTTTTTTTTTGTTTGTTTGTTTGTTTGTTTGTTGTAACCAATTCTTTAGATTGTCTTACACCAGAAACCCATGCCTGTCCCTGTTTCCTCACCACCATTTATGCACAGATACACACGGACAGTTTGACATATCCCACATAATCAAGTAGTAGATTATCTTGTCTTGATAAATTGGAGCTTGTAGCAGTTGAAAGGTCCTCCTGGAGGAGCGCCTCCTCCTCCTGACAGTACGATCGAGCCCACAGGGAGCAAGGCGAGAACATTGCCTAGTAATGATTTGTGGGGAATTGGACACATGTTTTTGGAAAGACCTTTTCAACTAAACGGATGATAAAAACCACAAGTCAAATTTAGACACGAGGGAGAAGATATCTATTAGCCCTGCATGGATCAAGTGATAATAGAACAAATTAAATGGTGCAAAAGATTTAGGTCAAGCCAGAGCAGTGTTACTAAATGAAGAAGTTAAAAAAATAAATAATAAGTGTGACCCAAAGGAACTGAGCACAACTGAAGACCCAATGAGCTCGCGCAACACAATTACAAAAAACTGATGATTTATAATTAATCATTATAAAAAGTTTTGTTCTTAGCCAATTAAGACACATTGTATAAGTGAGCATAACATAAGAAATGTTTTTTCTGGTGAGTAGTGAGATGAAATGAGATAGTTGTGGAGCAATAATCAATCAAAATGATCCTCCTCTGCTGTACCTGATAATGTCATCCATGAAAGTACAGCAGTATCAGAATTTCTCCACTGAGAAATAATTCCTACTTTGTGAAAGCGCTCACATTTTTATGATGGGTATGTGTATGTGGCTGAACATTGCTGGCAAACTCACCATGCTGGTTACATGTGCTTTCTCATTAAGGCACTTTCACTTAAACAGAGTGTTTCAACCCACAGCCTATACTGTAACGCAGATATAGAGGTCACAATTGGTGTCAGTGAAAAATAAATGTGGTTTTACTTTAAATATAGAAGATAAGTGCCGTGCAGGTGAGTTACTGATATATTAAGCCTGTCTAATGTTAAAAAAGGTATGACTGTGGTGGCTGACAGCCTTGGCGTAGCCAGGTCGTAGCCACTGATTGAGAATGGAATTTGAGGGAATATAAATTTACCAACTGCCAACAAGCCATTGAGGTAGATGTGCTCTCACCAATCACACCAATCTGTTTGTGTGACAGATGTTTTGGTCTTGTAACCCAGATAGAACTGAGTCTGCCCTTCATTTATTCTTCTTGCTTCCTTTCCCTCTTCTTTCTCTCCCTGCTCCTCATTTCTTACCCACAAAAAGTTTCACTTTCAAAGTGCAAATAATAGCTGTTTCAATACCAAGTTTTAGTTATCTCATTGCTATTGCATGTAAAAACCATATATTTGTTTTCATCGCATATTAACTCAAATCAGACAAATAAAGACTTGCATACAGTACTCAGATAGTTTACTTAAGTTATATCTGGATTGGCAATAACCATGTACCATGCAAAAAGAAAAACAAAAAAACAAAATAAACAAACATCCAGCAGGATGTTAATAACAACCAATAAAAACTGTGGGCATTTTACAATAAAGTTATTTGAAATAAATTCTTGCCAGGAAAGCAGCAGGCCCAGATGGAGTGTGTCCAAAGCTCCTGAAAGCTCCAGTGGATGGTTAATGAGAGTCTTTAAACAGACAAGGTCCCAGTACAGTGGAAGACCTTTTGTCTTGAACAAGTGCCCAAAGTGGGGTGACCAGCTGAATTAAAGGACGACAGACCAGTGGCCTTGATTTCTCACATTATGAAGACTCCGGAGTGGCTGGTCCTCCATTTTCTAAGGTCAAAAGTCACAGATGGACCCACTCCTGTTTGCTTATCAGGAGCGCATATGAGTGGATGACATGCTGCATCGGGTCTACGCCTATCTGGAGGAGCCAAAATGTCATGCGACAATTCTCTTTTGTGGTTTTTCAAGTGCTTTTAATACAATCCAGCCCCTCATTCTGTAAGACACGTTTGAGGGGATGGGTGTACATCGCTTTCTGACTTCATGGATCACAGACTACCTGACAGAGTGGCCTCAGTATGTCAGGCTTCAGAACTGTGGCTGATGGGATGGTCAGTAGCAGCATGGGAGCTCCACAAGGGACTGTTTTAGCACCTTTCCTGTTCACGCTTTGCACTGTGGACTTTCAGTACAACACAAATTCCTGACCATGTTTTATCACTCAGTGGTGTCCAGCACAGTTTTTTGCAGCTATATGCTACGGAGGCAGTCTCTCAGACAAAAACACCAAGAGACTGAGTAAACTGGTTAAAAAAACAGGCTTAGTGCTGGGCAGGACTCACTAAGAGTCCTGTCTGGGTTGGAAAGGTTCACAGTTCAAAAGCTGAAAGCAATAATGGACAATGACAGACACCCCCTGTACAGCCTCCTGGATAAACAGAGGAGCAGCCACAGTGGTCGGCTCTTCTCACTGTGCTGTAGAACAGAGTGATTCAGGAAATCCTTTGTCACCACACCACCATTAGACTTTTCAAATCCTCCTGAATTCAGCTCCACAGACATTACACACATCCTAACTACCACAACAGAGCTAAATGGTAAAGTGTTCAATTTTAATTTTAAATTTGACATGGATTTTAATTCTTAACCAACTGCAAGTATTGTATTTATTGTATTTCTAGGGTATTTTAATACCTATGTGCTACTCTAAGTGTGCTTATTGATTTTATGTTTTGAAGAGCTGCTGGACAGTTAAAATTCCCGTTTGGGGATGAATGAAGTACTTCACTATCCTATGTTATCTTACATCATACGATTACCATCATAAATTTTTAAACCGGTGTTGGGTTAATGTAATACTAAATAAATCCAGCCATTCTAAAACTGGAATATGCTATCATGAATCCTTCAAGTAAAATGGTGGAAATAATTATTTCTGGTTTAAATTTTTTTAGAGAAAAACTTTGTTACGTAGTCTCTAAATTTCAATGTATAGACAGTGCAGAATGTCCCCCAGCTTCTCTATGGAAAAGCATAATCTCTTTTCTCACATCTAATCATTGCTCTTCCTTGTTTTCACCTTTATTCAGGAAAGTGTGTGTGTGTGTGTGTGTGTGTGTGAAAGGTGGAGGTGGGGGTTCAAGTTATCCCTGCTGCATTAATGAGACCTTGCGTTCCACGATAGATTTCTTCACCCTGACCCAGCAGCTTGATTGAAGCAGTTCTCTCTCAATTTCAAAACCGCTCTCTCGATCTTACTTGCTTCAGTTGTGCCAACACCTTCACTGGATCACCCTCTCTCCCACAGCGATGAGTGCAACAGACGGAGAGAGGGGCTTAACCTGGACGTGGGATGAATATTGGATGCCAGTGAGACAGGTTACAGTGGTAATAGACACCCAAGCCAAATCCTCATAAGGATTACAATCACATTTTCAATGGCTTAGGGTCAGTTAGAGGTCGACTGCCCAGAACCATGGTCAACAAAGTAACACAGCCCCATAATCACACACACCCCAGGTTCTCTTGCCAATAGTGTCTAGATTCAGGCATAGTTAAGAATATATTTTCATAGACATTCTGACAAAACAAAATGTTCCTAGTTACCTCCAGTTCAGCCTACTTAGTAGACAAATTATTAGACTTCAGAACAGAGAGGAAATTGGGATTCTGCTTTTACATCTGCACAGTAAAAGCTACAATTAATAGCTGAAACTGTTGCGTATCTTATTTTAGCTTACCTTAGCTTACCTTAACATATGAAAGGAAATGATGGGGAACTAGCAGTGCTAAACTGTGGCTTAGACTAGCAGCACTAAAAATGTGTCACTATACATACTCAAACACATTATTTGACAAAAAGTGTTGGTGTTCCACCAGCCTCATCAGCTGTAAGTGGAGCTTGGACTCACACTTGAAATATGCTGTTTTGTAGCACTAGAGGGGGAAATCCAACAGTGATTTGAAGCAGTTAGCTGCACTGTTCAAGGACCTTAAGCACCACAGTGCGGCCTGTCCAGTCGACTGAAGAGAGGTTATGAGATAAGACGATGTGTAAATGTTCTCATGTTGCATTCACTGTATTTAGTGGTGACAATTTAGAAGATTAATGAGCTCTAAATACAAATCGCGGGGAAGGCCTCCACCTTGCAGCCTCTGCTCGTTCAGAAGGTGTAAAAACATTTTTATAATCCATTATCTTTTACGTGACAGTGCAAGCATGAGTTGGTGTTTCTGTGATATGGTCAAGGGGCAGGACAAAATCTCCTTTCTTAGGGGAATAAGTATATTTATGTGAGTGGGCCTATTAACTTCATACAGTTCTGGACTGGACGAGGGCATGGTACACCCTGGACAGTACATCAGTCCATCACAGGTCAAACACATAAACACAGACAGACATGAATGACTACTCACACATCTCTAATGTGTGTCTTTGGACTGTTGGAGGAAACACATGCAAGCTCAGGGAGAGCATGCAAATTCCAAATAGAAAGGCCCAAGCCTGGGAGTCAAACTAACAAACTTCTTGCTATGAGGCAACTGCACTAACCACTATTCTACTGTGCTGCCCATGTACAGGTAAGGGTTAGAAACTTTATTTACAAAGCACAGTGTCAAATTTAAATAATTATTTCATTTAACAGCTCTTGTGTGAATAAAGTGATGAAAGGTATAATCTGATTCAATAGGACAATTATTTGTAAACTTAAGTAAGAAAAACAAGGACTGGATGGCCTGGACTGGACTGGTGGCCTGTCCTGGTTGTACCCTACGCTCGCCCAATGTCAGCTATGAAAAAAGAAATACATTTATTAAAATAGAAGGGAAAAATAATTATCCTCATCCATTATTGAAATCCATTGAATATGATTAATTTATGAGTAACTTAAACAAAGACGTCCTTGTTGGTTGATTGCAGTGTTGAACTGGTCACAGACATTTGAACCTGACAGTGACTGTGACTCATACATTAAAAACTTAGCTGATCATCTTCCAGGTTTTCATATATTTTGTTCTTTCAAATAAAAAAAGTTTTCTGCAATGGTTGCATGTAGCGCTGTCATCTATATTTTATTAAGATGTCATTTCTACAGTGAGCCAATACACCAGGGTATAATCGATCTGCTGACTGGTACAATGCTGCATCTCTCCATCAAACTGTCCTGTCAGATTACAGGAAAACTTTGCCATTTCTATACATTGAGATTTGAAACCAAGAATAGCCTGCAGTCATGATAACTCCTTATCTCAGCCAAGCACTCCCTCAAGAGTTGAATCGCAGGCCACATCACACACTCTTTCCTGCTCCTGCCCCATCTTTTCCTTGGCACCATCTCTCCATCCACCGGTTTCTTTAATGGTATAATAGCACTAAATATCCTATTTCGAAGACCCCTAGAGAGACATGAATCAGTGTCACCTTGACCAAGAGTCTCAGCCCAATGCAGGGAGCTGTCCCAGCTTCTTCCCCATGGAAACAAACCTCAGCCTCCTACAACAACAAATCAGTGGAAGATCATTTGCTGTCCTGCTGCCAATTGGGAAAAACTGAAACAAAAAAAAATCTGAGTGACAAAGAAAGCAAAATTGTTATATTGTTTTATTGTTAAAATGGGAAGGCAAAGCATTTGACTTATTATACCTTAACTTTTACAGAGTCCTGTTTTTGTTTAGGCTGTAGATATCAAGGACGAAACTCAGCCAGTAAAGGGAGACTTGTGTATCAAATACTATAATGTTATGAATATGCACAGTTTACACTGTCAGCAGCTAGTTTATTCAATACTGGCTAAAACTAATGCAGGCTAACACAGGAAATCACAGATTTGAAGATATGTGTTGTTTTGAAAATGTCTTGGATTGATGTAAACTATCATGACACTTATCACTAAAATGCACGATAATTAAAACAGAATTGTATTGAATATATATGACTGCATTCATTTTTGATTTAGTTATACAAAGGATATAATAGACTTAATGAAACAGGCCATAAACAAAGTGCAGTTACACACTTTTATCACTTTAAGTAAAATAGTAAATTGATTGTACTTAAGTAGAGCTTTTCAAGTCACATTCAGCCATTTACTCACAGATAAATTTTTGTGCTTTGCTATGATATACTTCCTCGCGAGCTACAGCTGCCTGTTTGAGGAGTCAGTATTTTATTCCTTTTTATATTTTTGTATATTTATGTATATTTTATATTTGTCTGGCACTTTGGTGGTAGCACTGCCATTTGCATTAATTTTTGTGCTGACATGTGGCCTCAAGGATGAATTATAATCACCAAATTAAAAAAGGAAATAAGATGAATAATTAAACTCAGATGGTGGACATGACAAACGGTACACCTCCTAAACATGTTGGCAATGTCACAGAGCCTCCCTTGGGAGGACTAACAATGCTGTAGACTTCTCCGGATAGGCCCCGTTACGCATGTTCATGCATTGGTAAAATGAAATTGGCAAACAAAAACTGCAGGACACAAGGTGACTAGAAGAAAAATTCAGGCCCTTTGAATGTTTATTTAAAAAATATGTTGCCCCGCTCTAGCCCAGAGAGGCATGGGCTTTTAGAAAGATATCAGTGTTTAAATTCAAATTGGAAGTGTTGGGAAACAGACTTGTTGCTTTTGAACCCTATCAGGAGAAATCACTTTTCGTGGTCTGCTGCAGGAGTAAGCAGATCAGCGTAGTGTCTATTTCATGATCCTTGTCCTGAAAGCATTTGAGTGCCATCACATTTCACTTTGATTGAGGCCCTTTCAATCAATCTTCTGTCATAAGTTTCATCCCTTATTAGTAGCTCCACAGGAGGATTAATTTCTGTTAATGAGTGCTTCTGTGAGTTGGTCACAGAAGCACCTGTTGTTATGTTAAAGGGGTCTACAGGATGAGGTGGGGGAGCAAGGGGGCTGGAGATGTGTAAAAAAAAAAAAAATCCCACCAGTTGTCATATTCCGGATACCAAAGATTTCTACTTTTCTCACTGCAGTCTTTTTGGGGGTTGTCTTTTATTTATTTATTTTTTAATTCTGGCTTTTAAGAGATGATTAAAATCAATAGTGTTGTAAAGCACTGCCTTCCCACTGTGGATATTTAACTGTGCAGAGCATAGTTGGGATTCAGCTCAAGGCCTGAAGGTCTATTTAGCCATTCTACAGGGAGACTCTCTTCTTTTTTGTTTTCCCTTTATTCTTCTTTCTCTGTCTCTTTCCCTCCCCAACATTTTTTTTTTTAACCACTGAATCTGAGAAATGATTGGCAGATGACTCCTGGGAAAAAGAACACAGGCCTTTTTCTCTCACCAAGCTCACAGAATCCCAACACTCAAACATACTGACAGACAAAGTGGGCATACGCGCACACAAACACACGTACAAATACATCTTAAAGGCAAGTCACACTGAAGACTGAATATAAATAAGGACAAACACACACAGAGGCACACACAGGATTTGACTTGGCACTTTTGCTATGATCCTTGACAGTTTAGAAAATTTACAAAAACAGAAATTAAACTGCTAAACCTGGCCCAGAGCTGACTCCTCTTAAAAAAAAGAGCCTAATTACTGGTACTAGCAAGCCATAACTAGTGGAACCATGGGAAGTCTCCTCGCAGTCACGGCATCAAAATGTTTCTACGTGAGCAGCATCAGTTTGATATGAAAAATTTTTTCTTCAGCTTGAAAGTATAGAATGGGTTTGTGAGTAGTCACAAATACAAAGGGAGCCATCAAAAACCCCATTAATAACTAACTTACAATTATTTCATTATTATTTCATAATTGACCATCTGTGATTTTTGATGCAATCGCAGTTTCTTTGTTCAACCGCAAATTTAAACAATTTTTGGAGGTCTTGGGGTTTATTTTCATGAGATAATCCGTTTGCATCCATCAAACTAATTCTCAGTGTCTGTATGCATCCTGTAGGATGCCTCATGTGCATTGATTTACAGTTGCAAAGTCAAATTGGCTTTCTAAGGTTAACAATGCTTGGAGAGAATTGGGTAGTTTCATGAGAGGCAATCTTGAGAAATGCCCATAACATCAAGCTGGTACACGTTTGCTTTTGACTGGAGTTTTTGTTTAGTATTGGTAACAAAATAAGAAAGAAAAAGTGTCACTTGACACTGTCCCGCTGGTTCTGTCATAATGTAGGGATGTTGGAGAAGCCCAATTGGTTTCAGCTAAATTATGATTGGACGATCAGTCATTTGGGGAGGGACTAAATTGTCATCCTGCTTTCAGCTGTAGCACCATTTTGACGCAAAATTTCTAAAAGTAGTACAACTTATCCGTTTTGGGATTATTTTGGTTTCAAGCTAAATCAGAGGGGAGAGCCCACAAATCTGGAAGAGGTGATTTGCCTAACCCTAAGAAAACGGTTGCGGCACAACCAATTTGAGACAGCATCTCAAAAATCACCATCCCACACAGTTTCCACAATTAAATCGATCAGTGCCCCTGCATCAGTGGATGGCCCCTCCCACCAGCTGGGTATAGTGGAGTCGTTCAGCACAGTTAGGTCCAGCCTCAAGCCAGAGAAACTGAACATGCTCGTGTGTCTGAACCAAAATCTGCCAGACAAGTAACCCCTATTTTTAATTTCCCACCACCCCACGCTTGTTTTTTTTTCAGAGGACTATATATTTGTATTATTATTATTATGATTTAAAATGTCAGTTGCTGGCACTTGTCTGTATACACGTTCATATAAACTAAAATGGAAAGGGAGGTACAGTTGGGAAAAAAATACAAGTCAAAAAGCAGTGATGACTATTTTGACATAGTTTTACAAATAGTGATGACTATTGGACTTGGATAATGAAAAAAAATATTTAAAAAATTGGAAAAGAGACAATTATTTTGTTAATTGCAATTATTTCTGAGACAATTAACTGAGTAGCAACATTTGGAATTGTTACACCTCTATTAATAACATATCAAACACTGGAATCTCTGCCATCATGCATCAATGAAACTGAATAAATAGAACTCCTAAGTACCATCAGTAGCAATGCAAGAGGATATACTTGATACACACTGATTCTCTGAAACATGTCACACTCCTCTACTAATGTGGGTTAGGGCTATGTGTCAGTGTAAAATAGGTATTGGTCCATTAAATTAAAAAAAGAAAAAAAAAATCGGAATTGATTTTAGCTGTCAGCAGTCAGCATCAAAGAAACATGAGTGGATCCACTTGATTCCACAACAATAACTTCAAGCAGCTGCTGCCATGATAATCATAACCCTCAGAACGGAGTCAAGAGTGCTCTGCCAGCTGATTGTCTTTGTGCTCTTGATGAACCACTGTTATAAATGATGAGAGGGAGGTGAAGGGCTGAATGGTAGATCGGAAAAAAGGAAATCAAAAAACTCTAACAGGACTAGAGGGGAATATTCCAATAATCAACTCCACTCTACAGAAACTGGATGAATTAAGCACTGCGTTAGTGATTAATTAAACCAAGAAATTCAAATGAATGAGAACACATATGTGTATATGTGTGTGCATCTGACAAAATTTGTTGTGTACTTTTCTGGCACCAAACACTAGAAACTGACCAGTTTTAGGCTGCAACCTATTTTAAGGCAGCATTGGCTGCAGTGGATGACCCTGCGATCTCAGCACCCACAGCTGTGCTCATTAAGTCGTCAACAGATTTAAAATAATGGGCTTAAAATCACTAAAATAACAGAATATCAGAATGGTCTTGAGAAAGGACTGCAACGTTTTTATTACGTCCAGAAGACAATATAATTTAAAAGCACAGTAATGTAAAGTAAGGTTTCACATGATGCCAATAGTCACACATATCCTATTTAAAAGACGGTTCACTCAGGAAGGTCTCCTGCATTTGGAAGCAAAAGGTGTTTATATATGATGTATTTAATGTATAATAATTTAGAAGATGTATGCAGAGATTACAATTTTCAATGTTTTTAACTACCATTGTACTCCCTGCAATGTTCACTTATAGCTTCATCTATATTGATGGCTGTTTCATCAGTCTATGGGTGTGACACATGAATGTGTGGAGTGAAAGCAGTGGAAATCGTTTAGGTTGTTAATTATGAATTCTGTGGAAAAAAAAAATGAAAGTGAAAAACCAGAAAGGCAAAATTGAAATTTTTTGTTTTAGTAAAATTCTACTTATACACTTTATCATTTAGACTTTTGACAAGCTTTTTCATCCACAGTTCTTCAAGAAAACAACTTCCCTACTAATGAGATGGTGCTCTGAATATAAACTGGAAGACAAGCAGTTAGAGCTGTTAGGTAGATTTCAATTTTGATCTACTGTCCTGATAGACACTAGAGCAAAAGTGCTTTGATGAAATAAATTTTTATGTTGCACAATGACTTTGGGGAAACAGTTTGAAAAATGTCTTTTCAAAGCTCAGATGACTAAAATTAACAGAAATATTAAGGACATTTCCAAATGAGCTGCCTGAGAATGTCCTGTCATCATCACCACTCAGCTTTTAAACCATACACAATAGACAGGGTTTATTATGATCTGAGACACAATATGAAGCATTACCCCATGCATATACCTTCCCCTATTGGTAGAAGGTTTTTGTGAAATGAAAGAGGACAGTATAAATGCATGTTCACATGTCCGATTTGGATTCTTCACTGGATTGTTCAGATATATGTGGAATGAAAACCAGTTTTGCGCAATCACACCTTAAAATCCATGTCAAATTCCAAAGAAGGTTTGGTTCGTAAAATATTTTAACTTCTCCACTGTTTTGGTGGACGTGATTAGAAAAAGTTGTCAGTGGTTTTATAAATGTCAAACTATCTCTCAGGGTACTTTTCTCCTCTTATTTATTTAAATTCCATGCAGACACGCATAATTCATTTTGATATACTTGATTAAAAAAGTGCAGCATTTATAAATTGTAATATGCACGTGAGATTTAATCGATTACCTCTACCCTCTTTTGTGGACAAGTGACTTGTAGAAATTTGTTCTGTGTTCTGTTTTGTCCTTTTTTTTTTTTTTTTTTACATTTTTTGGTGCTCCAGACTTGAGATATCTGGTCTTTTTCATTATTTTCAACTTCTTCCCATTAGGATGCTGGCCAGCTTCAGGCCCAGGTTTTTCTTTTTCCAGTTTTTTTCTCCACTTAGGTTGCTATTTCTATTTATCTTCCCCATTCATTACCTGATCAACTATTCTGTATCACCACCCGGTAGCAATGACCGGACAGTTATTGCCTGTGATTAACAACACGAACATTACTACTACTAAACGGGGCTACAGCACCTGTATTCTCCAGGTTCAATAATGTCTCAAACTCCTACAGTACTTGCCAAGCAGAAAACATGCTCTCCTTCATTTCTGTGTGTCTTGCTGTCTCCTACACCTCTTCCAGCTCCCCATTTACTTCTCCTATCCAAAAAGTTGATTTCATTTGACGTGACAGAGTTGTGGAAGCCATGGGTGGAGGAATTACAAATGCTTTGTCACCACGCTAAACATAGCAGAAAGTGAACGCCTCGACAAGTCTTAGATGCAGCTAGGGGAAGTGGTGTTGATGCTCTGCCTCACCACTGCCTGTTTGACTTCAGCCTTTATCTTTCATTTCAACTATGCCGGCAAACTGCTCTGTGCCTACTCTGTTCAGCTGGCCTAGTTTTGATTCTGGCAAGGGGAAACATACTGATGGAGAAGCAGTTGCAGGAAATAGGGAGAGGAAAGGCAAGCACTAGGGGCTGAAAGGAAAAATTTATGGTTCAAATGATCAATGGAAGACTAAAACAGCAGACTATTTGGTTAAACAGAGACTGTATGTCTTAGGAAAATACAAACACCATTTATAAACATAGCAAATAATGTGAGCAGTGCAAAGCAAAGAGCAGCTTTTTATGGTGTAACAGAGATCAAATACCACTATCTCTCTCAAAAATGCATTTCATAGCGGTGTAAACAAGGTGTCACTGAAAATTTGGTGGAAAAAATTAAGTTAATGCATAAACCAAGGAATGTCAAGCTTTCACCTTTCTTCTGATTCGACTGAAGGCTGGCTGTAATTCAGCCCGACTCACAGATCTAATCTATGTGGCATTATCAACCCATCCATCCATCTTCATCCTCTTATCTGAGGTCAGGTCGCGGGGGTAGCTACTTCAGCAAGGAGCCCCAGACTTTCCCTTCCCTGGCCACATCGACCAGCTCTGAGTGAGGGATTCTGAGGCGTTCCCAGGCCAGAGAGGAGATATAATCTTTCCACCTGGTCCTCAGTCTGCTCCGCTCCAGCTGGACGTGCCTGGAACACCCCCTAAGGGAGGCCCCAGCAGGCATCGAGATGCCCAAACCACCTCAACCATCTCCTCTCAATGCAAAGGAGCAGCCGCTCTACTCTGAGCTCCTCTTGGATGACCGAGCTCCTCACCCTATCTCTAGGGAGAAGCCAGCCACCCTTCTGAGGCAGCCCATTTCTGTCACCTCATTCATTCATTCTTTCGGTCATGATCCAGTTTTCATGACTCCAAGGTACTTGAACTCCTTCACTTGGGGCAAATGTCCACTCTGGCTTGGGATTTTCAAGCCAGAGTGGACAGTCCATCAGTTTCCTGCTGAGAACCATTGCTCTGAAACTGTCCAGTGAGAGATAAAGGTCACAGACTGATGGCTCCAAGAGCACCATATTGTCTGCAAAAAGCAGCGATCCTGAGTCCCCTGACCTGGAACCGCTCTCCTCCTCGACTGCACCTAGAAATCCTGTCCATGAAAACCATGAACAGGATTGGTGACATGCCGCAGCCCTGGCAGAGGCCAAACCTCACTTGAAACAAGTTTGACTTACTGCCAAATACCTGCACACCGTTCTAGCTTTGGGCGTATAGAGAGTGGATGGCCCTTAAAAGTGACCCCCTCACCCCATACTCCCGCAGCAACCCCCCACAAAAATTCATTTGGGACCTGTTCATATGCCTTCTCCAGGTCCCAGGTAGGGTAAGTAGTGTGTTGGCACACACCCTCTAGTCCCTTTTTTTTTTTTTTTTAAGTGGGACCACCACGCTACTCTGCCACTCCTTCGGAACGGCCCCAGACCCCCACACAAGGTTGAAGAGGTGTGCCATCCATGACAGCCCCTCAACACCCAGAGCCTTCAACATTTCAGAATGGATCTCATCAATCCCTGGGGCTTTGCCACTGTGGAGTTGTTTTACTACCTCAGTGACTTCCCTCAGGAAATTGCCGATGAACCCCCTTCATCCTCCAGCGCTGTCTCTGCCCCAGAGGGGTGGTGGAAGTGTTTCTTCCCACACCCGCTGCTCTTTGTTTCCCTGACCGCCGAGGCCGCAGCCCTTTGGGCCCACCAGTACCCTGCAACTGCCTCTGGAGTCCCCTGTGATAACATACCCCAGAAGGCCTCCTTCTTCAGTCCAATGTCTGGGGGCTTGTGAGTATCCCCACACCTGCCTGGCACCTTACATCTTCGGCAACTCTGGAGAGGAAATGAGTCCAACCCCCAACAGATCCAACTGGTGGGGGTTGGACTCGTTTCCTCTGACACCAGCTCTGGCTCCTTACCCCACAGTGAGGTGACGCCCTGCTTCCACCGCCACCCATTTGGCAGTGCACCTGGGTAGGGTTTTGGGAGTATTTATGTGGGGTCTGAGAGGCTGTGCAGAGAGTTTGTCATTGCCGATTTCCTGGGTTAAAATATTAGTAACATTAAACCTATGCTAACAGTAGCATCCAACCTGACTTATCTAGTGGCCCGGATGGATTAAATAAAATGCTTAAGACAGTATGGAAATGACCAGAAAGTGCAGAAAGCCATAGATACTCTGTGAGGGAAGTGCTACTTGAACACAACTGTATGAGTTGTATTTGCCAACACTCAAACATAGATCAGACAAAAAAAAAGGAAAAAAGAAAAAAAAATAAAGAACGTTTTTTTTTATTAGTTATTTGTACCTTTTCCTATTTCGTCTTCAAAATTCCCTGTGCAAAAAAACTACTTCCTGCTTCTTGTTTTGTTTGCAAGAGTTTAACTGCCCTGCACATCAGCAGACATCAATGTAAGTAAATGAAATGTTTTTATTGTTGAATGAGAAAAAGTGTTGGCAGTCGGATTCTAAAAACGGGTGAAAATGCCTTTCCAGGGGAATAAAAGTGTTTATCGACTATCCCTAATCATGACGGGACAATCAAATGCATAATAATGCTTGGGTATCCAAATAGTTTTCAATCTGGATTGCAGATTAAGATCTCATACATTTCAGGTAATTAATAGTTTAGAGTAAACACAAAAACTTGTGCAACAATAAATGGACCAGACTCAGTGATTAACTCCCTAACAACAAACTTTGGCCCTGCCCTATGTGCTCAAAAGATAATATCTAACTAGGCTAGTGAGCAGTGATAGCTATCATGTCTTTGGGGTCATCAGGTGGGAACCTCCTTTCACCAGTATTTTGTCTAGTTAGTCCCTTAACACCTCCAGGAGGGTAGACAGTGATCACTGGCATCCCAGAGTCACCCCCTAATGCCAGCCATCACCGCTCCTCACACAAAGACAACTATCTCAAACAGCATCACTGTCAACTATTCTGACCTCTCACCAACTGCACCAGTGAAAGCAGGGTGGGGATACAGACCCTGGTTCGGGTAGGGGATATGAAAGTGTAGATGGTGCAGGAGGTGGAGGACAAGCTTTACTAGCAAATTCAGCAAAAAAACTCACCTGAACAGTCCTATAATCAACCAAAATCAAACCAACACAGGCCAACTCACCTGGACTAACCGCATGGTGTCAAAGAGGCTCAAACAGGGCACACCCTCCACTTAAATTCACTTCCCCTTCCTGGATTTCTTCCTCTGCTTCTCCCTAGAGTCTGTCTATCTTAAGAGCTCCCCCTGCTGGGCCCCCAGCTACTATTTTCCTCTCACTCTGGCCGCTTCCTCCTAACTCCCTCAACAAAGCAACAGCAGATCTTGCTACAAACCCTCTGCATCCTACTTCCACTGGACAAATCCTAACCTTCCATCCTCGCTGCTCAGCATCCTTACCTAGATCTGCATACCTGAGCTTTTTCCTTTCATATGCTTCTTCAACTGAATCCTCCCAAGGCACAGTCAGCTCTATGAAATATACTCTCTTTCTACTCCTAGACCACAAACTTATATCAGGCCTTAGCTTTGTACAGGCTATTTCCTGGGGAACAACAAGCTTTCCTCCTAAATCTACCTGCATCTCCCAGTCACCTGCATGCTCTAAGCTGCCTTGCCTCCTTGTTATCTTATTAACTTTCCCTCCTTCTTGAACAAACTGAATTGCAACTCTCTTTGCCTTAGACTTTCCTGAATTTGCCTGCCTCCACATGTCTTCAATGCCTGAACACAACAAGCATAGTGGGTCTCCATTTACCCAGAGTTTTAGGTTCTGGGGAGTTGGCAGTACATCACATGTTGCCCCTATCAAAAATCTAATCCTACTTTCCTCCATACTCCACAGCTCTTTCCAACTAAGCGTTTTCTTCTCTACACCTTCCCAGTTCAACCACTGTCCCTGTTTAGCCTGAACCACTGCCCTCGCACTCCTTAATATTTCCTCCTGTCTACGAACCTGCTCTACAAATAGCTTCCTCTTTTCTTTAGGACCTGCTCTACTCCACACCGGTTTGCCTGGGCCAAGCCCCAATCCCAATCTGTACATTACCCCATTACTCCCATTCTTGGATTCCATTTTCTCCCCTTGGTTGGGTTTGGAACCACTTTACTAACTACCACATCTTTACTCCCAGATAACAGGAGCTCTGTCCTAACCTTAGTACATTTAAACTCCTCCACTAGCCTAGGTAAGATTTTTTTTGTTACATACTTTTTAGGTTGTTTTTTTTTTTTTTTTTTCGCTACGATACTCTCTCACTCAACAGAATATGAAAAATAGAACATTGACAAATCCCAAAAAATTTTGGGTTGTAACGTTAGTTTAATCCACAGATTTATGACTGCATACATGAATCTGCTTGCACTGACACATGCAGTGAAGCAGTCTCATTTCATGAATCCTGCACTGAGTGCATCTGCCTGCAGTTTCAAACTGAAACCCTTGGAGAGAGTATGTAGGTAGTGAGACAGAACAGCCTTGCCAAACCTCACTCCACTTTTAACTTCTTAATGGGAATATGACACCAACACCTGAACTCTCCTAAATATCAGTTAACCCCTGAAAACTAGCTGTGGTGTTGTGTCAAAATTTAACATATGAAAGTCTAAGTGGCAATTTAACTTGTAACGAGTCTTGGTAAGAGTTGTGACAGGAGTGTAAACAACCCAATTTTGAGCCTGAATAGTTTTTAATAGGACATTTTCATGTATCCAAGGTTGATATTTCATTTATTCACAATTATCTCTGATAATTAAACACTGTCCGAAAAAGAAGAAAACCATAATCAAGGATGAAGCTGAACAATTGCTGATTTTTTCTGCCCTTCTCTAAGACAGTGTCAGTACATATCTATCACAGGTAACGTTTTTGTTGAAAGAGCCAGGGTATTAGCTGTTGTACCAGGTGGAATTTTTCTCATATCCTTCTTGACTTCACATGATATGGGAATCTTTGAGATGTTCGTTGACCATTGACTGGGTCTTAAAAAAAAAAAGACATTAAAGTCTCCATGTAACTGTGTTTTCATTTAGGGGGAATGAAGGATACTGTGTAAGACAGTGTATAGTCCATCTTCGGTTCAAGTTAAGTAAGTTGGAACTTTGTAAAAATATACTTTGTATGTGACATATGAACATCAATGCAAAGGTGAACTAACCTCAAGCACGATAACTATATTGTGACAGAATGAGTGTTATAATGAAAGCATAAAGCCTTATTATACCATAACTGTTGATGAGTTAGCGTACTGTGCAGGACATACATGCTGTTTTACCTGTGATATGCATATTTGAACCAGGATAGCAGATCAGAAACTAAGGCTAAAATAACATGTAAAGCCTATTTTTTTGAGAAAAATTAAAATGTGAACACCAACGCATATAGGAATTTAAAAACTGACACAAAAGGAGATACAGATACAGAAAGCGATGCTTCAGCTGATACACTGTACCATCAGCAGATGCCTGGACATATTGTACGTTAATTTAGTCTTTACTTGCACCACCTGTATACCCCAATAAGAAAACTCTTAGGGATTGATAATTTTGACAGGCAATTCTCATTTATTTTTATTTTTTGTCCTTTGGTGAAAATGCCTTTTAGTGTAAGCCATAGTTTAGTTATCTGAAATGTAATCCATTTATCTGAAATGTAATCCATTTCAGATAACACCTTAAACACCTTAATGATTTTATTCTGACATTTATGGTGTAAGTAGTCGACTAAAATATAAAAGGTGGCCTTGTGATGGACTGGTAAATTATCCAGGGTGTACCCTGCCTTCGCCTGGAAAGTTAGCTGGGATTTGGTCCAGCTAAATCCCAGCTGAAAAAAGGAGAGAGACAGCAATCTTAGTTTAGTTGCAATACATTATTTTTTTACATTTTCAGACATGTGGTTTTAAGTTTTATCATTTGAAATCAGCCTTTATTTAGGCAAATCTTCAAATCAAGTAAAAAATAAATAAAAAAAAAAAATTAATGACTGTCATGATTTCAAATTGTTTATCCCTACTATGACGACTTCCGGTTCGTGGAATGCGGTGTGAAGTGTGAAAAGGGTCCATTTGTTAAAGTGTCTGAAGGCTACCAATATTATTTGGACTCTTTTGCTTCGTGAGTGTGGCCTATCACAAGCATAAACCTGCACTACAGTGACTGGGATTGAGGAGCTCAGCTAAGCTAAACTAATTGCCAGCAAGATGCCTCCCTTTTCCTCAAATGACTACCACAAACTTCTCCAAAAGACAGAAGTAGATGAAAATTCAATGTTTGGAAATAAACACAGAGGTGAATGGTCTTTGTGGAAATAACAGCACTTTGCCACTGACTCAAAACAGCGGATAGGAGAATGTTAACACATAGCTAATTAGCTCTGATACAGCTCCCACGAAACAAAAGGGCTGTGTACTGGGTAGTAAATCTTCCAGTATCAGTCCTCTCTGGAATGCTCTCAGGGCAAAGCCTAAGAGTAAATCATCTGATATGGGGAGACGTCTAACAGATGTCTAACAGGCAGAATCCAGTGCCGAGAGATCCCAAATCATCAAGTGCAGTTACAAAACTGGTTTGTTCCACTACTGCAGGACTGTGAATCTCCAAATGAAGACCTGGAGAAGTTCACTGACTCACAAAGAAGGGTAAGGCCTGACAGAAAGTCTACAAGGAAAGCTACTGACTGGGCCTCAGATTCTGTAATTAAAGATGTGGGAAGTATTTACAGCAGAAACAGTTGTAATGTCCGCATGCAGTTGAAAGCCATTGTTGTAAATTTCAACTTTTTCTGGGAAAGTAGACACAGGAGATGGACTTTCCCTAAACAAGTCAAGAGTAAAACTTTTTTCTGCCAACCTATCTTTCTGTCTGCGTCACACTGTTCCGACTCCCAAGGACCAAAGACATGAGGAATCCAAACAAAAGGAGCAAACATGAAAACATGAAGATTCATGTTTGTTGATTCTCCCCCAGCCTGTATACTCTGAAAATGAGGGATGGCAGATAAAAAAAGAGAATGCCTCATGTTCTCCACCAGGCGCCATGACTTGCAAGGATTCAACATCTCGTACTACCAAAGCTCCACCTAGCTTACCATCTTCAACTGTCCATCTAGCTCATCATCTTCACTGGGTATCCCATCACTATCCTCCTCCATGCTGGACTTACTGACCAAATGAAAAGACTTGTCATTGTTGGCATCAAACTTACCCCTCGCCTATCTGAGATCCTGTTCCCCCAAATTCCTCCCTGTCCCTTACAACCGCCCTCTCAGTGCCACCTCCACTCCCTCCACACCTAGATCTGAACCTACTCCAGTCTGGCACGTTGTGAGGTCCGAAGAAAGGGGGGATGGAGATTCCGATCTCCCACACCCGTCAGATTTCAAAGACACTGTTGCCTCCAACAGAGATTTCCCAGATCTCCAGTAAGTGCCATCTCAGACTCTTATCTGACTCTGGCATCGAAAGACCCTGCTTTCCCAAATAATAAATTGCAGTCCATGCCACAAATCAGCGTAAACCTGCCTAACCCCCCGAGAGAGGTACCCCTTCTCTGACCCTTCACTCAGGACGGCCTGATAACATTTTCAGGCAATGGATGTAAATTGCCTCTCTGGAATGTATCCAGGCCAACAAGGACACAAAGATTGATGTAATAAGAAATTGGATATTCCGATCAAATAAGAGACTGCAAACATGCCAAACTGGCTTTCCTGCAAGAAGAGGACTTTATAGCCGTTCAAACCACTTTTCTACGAGCCATTTTGGCAGAGATAGGATTTACACTGGAAAATTAACTATTCCAATCCTGCAACCACAGCACTACCTGATGGCGAATTACTGGAACCAATGGCAAATTGCTATAACACCGTAACCTATGTACTTTGATTCTACTCATAAATGTCTGTAATATAAAAGAAATTTCATACACAGTCCAGTGTCATGACTCTGTGTTCGCAGTGTTTTCCCCTCCCCCATGTCTGCCTTCCTCTCCTCTAGGGGCTGGTCCAGTGAGTGGGTGACACACCTGCTTCCCGTTATCATCAGTCCCAGTTAAAAGCCCGGTCTCTACAGTCACTCATCGTCAAATCGTCCAGTCACCCAAGCAGTATACTGCGTTCCAGCTCTCAATCTCCCAGTGATTAGTCACTAGTATTTCCGGTCTGTCATCTTTATGATTCATCGTGTTTCCTTGTGACTAGATCCCCTGCATCATGCCTGCAACAGCTGGACCTGTTCCTGTGCCACCCTGGACATCTCCTCTCCGACCTGCCTCATTGCCCAGCCTCACTACACCGCCTAACCATCCAGCCCCTTCGCACTTCTCACCACCCCTAGAGTGTGGTTCTGAGTTTCAACCGGACGGCATTGGTTGGAGGCCAGCTCCCTCAACAGGGGTCCCCGGTGACGTCACACAGGTGATAAAGAAGCTCCGTGGCTCTCCATCTTTGCTTTTTCCCATGCCCCAGTTGCGGTTGAGAGCTGTCCCAGCTTTCATCTCAAACGGATTGCCGAAACAACAAGCAACTTGGATCCTGCCACCACAAAATCCTGGGTCACAGTCTTTAACTCGCGGGACGAGCGCAGACTGCTGTTTTCTTTTTGTTAGTTTTTTTTTTTTTTCTTTTTTCAGCTGATCCACCTGCTGAAAAGACCAGCACGCCAACTTTGTTACCAAAAGCTAACAAATGCATTGCATTTTGTTTTACCGTGTCTTTTGTTTATTTGGGATTCAGTTTATCTGTTTGCTTTATTTTGATTCTTTGCCCTAAATTCCATAAATTGCAAAAGCGATTGGTGCTACAGATCTCGTGTCGGCTGTCACATGATCAGTGATTGTGCAATATCACTAATTGAATTTGTGTAGTAGAATATAGTGTAGTGATATTGTAACAATCAACTGTGGTGACGTTGTCCGTGATGTCTTTCTCCTTCCTTTTCTTCCTCTCACACACACATTCACACATGGTGACCAGCCGCCATCTTGGCTCCAACGAGTGCGTAATCGACGTCACCCGTCGCAATCTTGGCTATTGCAGACGTCACTCACGTGACTCTCCGGCCATCTTTACTGCTTACACACACCCTCAAGATCCATAGATAGACAGGTGCAATTGCGGCTGTGCTATTGTGATTGTCATCGCTATCACTATTTATTAGTGTTGCTGCATATGATGTTATTGTTACCGCTATAGCTATCACCATCGCTAAGGCTATCCATATTACTAACCCATTCTTATTACATGTGTTTTACCCGTTGTAGTTTGGTAGCTGATGTGTGTCATTGAATAATCAAAGGTAACAGGGTGGTGCCCTGAAATTTACTACTCATAGTAAATAATTTTAGATAATCAATAATCAGTTTCATAATCATTGATATTAATTGCTTATCTCCAAATTACCCTTACTAGTGCACAAGAACCGTGAAGCTAGAGGAAGAAATTTGATTGGACCAAATTTGCGCCGACAACCAGACCACGCCTGGGTCGGCCCCGAATAAATAGTACATAGGAAATGTTTTCATTGGCAGAAGTTGGGAAAAAGTTTGAGAGAGGAGAACTAAAAACAAACAAACATTTTTTTTTTTTTTTTTTTTTTCCTGCACAGTTAGATCCTCAGAAGTCAGGACTTAGCCACTTGCCAACGGAGGCTAAGTTTGACTCGGAGTAGAGACCAATTGCGACCAGAACAGGTTTGGCTGCACTGCACCCAGGCTCGGCATCCCAAGTTGCCTTGGCAACCACAACCACCTGAGCTGAGCCCTGTTCCCGTAAGTCCCGTAAGGGGGTGGAAACTTTTTTTTTTTTTACTTAAATTAATTTGGATGTTGAGTGGATAACCAAGCCAGTCGCACAAAAGATAGCATTGCCGCTGAAGAGGGACGAGCCAGACCGACAGCCACTTCAGCCGTCTAGCTTGGGAGGCCACGACGGAGGACCTTGTCATGGCTGCTCTCGTCGGACATATATCCTCTGCCTTTGCGTGGCCAGTTAAGTTGTCAACCAAAGTAAGTTGGCATTTATCTGCTTCCCCGACAGGTTGTTCTGAGTGTTACGAGGCATGGCTAGCAGACAACATTGACCCAAAATCTTAGTTTTAGTGCTCTCCTTCCTCAGACAGACTCTCCGTTGTATTTCAATAAACGATCTTCCATTGATTCGCCCAAGTTCTCCAGTTAATCACCAGCTGCTTGATTATCATTGTTATATCATGTCATCCTATTTACATATCCGAGCTCCCCTGTTTCATTTAGATTATGCTTTGGTGTGCAATTCTATATATTGAGCACATGTTTTGATTTATTCCTTATTATTATTTTATTATTAAGGGTTAGGGTTAGAATTTAAGCCATTGTTACATTCCTTCCTTCAGTATTTTTTTTTTTTTTTAAGTCAATCCACATTAAAGAATATTCCTTCCAGACTGAGACTTGATAAGAGGCAATAATGTACACAATCCTAGGCACAACACCTAATAAGAGCCCAACACAGCCAGCTACTTGTTTTTGCAATTGATGTGTTCTGGGTCCAGGTTTTAAGGCAAATGTAGGGCTTGACTTCTCCAAGTAAAGACAGGCCCCATTGTGTCGGAAGCTTCATTGATTCATATCTCAATGGGTTGGAGGAGATCAGTCCATCTCTCTACAAAAATGTAATAATCAAATTTAATCTGTATTCCATGTCAGCTAGGCTGTTCCCAAAAATGGGGATGTTCGACTTTCTAGCACATTTAATTTAGCTCTTTTAAATATTAGGTCTTTGGCAGGCAAATCATCCTTAAGTAATTATTTTATCATCAAGTAGTAGCTTCATATTGTTTTTAACTGAAAGTTGGTTGACACAAGATAACAGTTCAACAGTTCTTAATGAGTCTGCCCCTCCAAATTTCCGCTTCATGAGTGAAGTAAGAATGCATAAGAAAGGGCATCTCATGGGCAATTTGAATCTTTCAAATATGTTGCTATTCAATCAAAATCACCTTGTCGATCACGCTTTGTACCCATCTACAAACACCCAAAATAAGTTTTCAGATGAGTTTACCAAACTACTGTCTACTTTTTGCATTGATTTTGACTGTGACTTCCACATTCATGTCAATAAAGGGTATTGCAGGGTATTCTAATGCCTTTTCCTTTTGCATTGCCATTCCTGCTATGATAGGAGGAGGAGGAATTAAACTGTTTAGCTGAATGTGCGTCTCTGTCTTCAGTATCTGCACAACACACAACTGGTCACATTGGTGCCGTGAAACGAATTATTCAAGCGTCAACGTCATGGCAATTACCAAGGGGAGCTCATCCTGTTCACTTTCATCCCCGGTTGGTCATTTTCATTCATATGGGACATTCTTTAATGGTTGATTAATTTTTTCACTTTGCATTACAAGTGGTCAGATGTAATAATTGAGTTACACAATATGATGCAGTTTGTAATTTTGTATTTGAGTAAAACCTTTTTTCCCTATCACTTGCTTATGATTGTCACTATGAAATCAGCAACTGATTTGTGTGAATGGAAAACTCCCTTAGGGGAGACTTACTCTATAACAGGGTTTGGGAGAGGGTGTTTCTCAATGCTGGGGTTCAGACACTTAAAGTGGGTGGGTTGGAAATGCTTCAGTTTAGTTCCACTCAAGTCCAGGTCCACCGTTCTGAGCTTCAGCCCCAACAGATGGCACCTCATGTTGAATTGAGTACTCTCATTACTGAGCTGGCTGATCAGATTGGCCAGTCTATAGCTGCCCAGTTGTGAGGTGATAAAAAGTCCTGTGAACCTGTGCTAACAGAGGGCTCTAGATCAGTGCTGGGACATTCAAAGTTAAACCTGTCTGGTGTAAACTTGTCATACAGTCTGATGTCAAAGAGCCACCAATTTTCAGGGGTGACAGTCGTGTCACGAATGGGTTGATTTGATGGAAATTTATTTACTGAAGAGAACAGTGAGGTGACAGGGACGCAGTGCCAAGGGTCCAAGCCGTGAAGTCACAGGGATGTACATTACATATTGTCCAGATCCTATTCTCGCTAACAGGCTCAGCTTCAAGGCAGCCGAGGAGTGGAGGTCTAAAAATGTACTCACAGCTTGCTCCGGGACCTGAAGACACGCCTTCATATTGGAACTCCACAGAAACAGGCTGTCAGCTTCGTCCAGATGAGCACATCACAGAGAATGGAGGTATCACATCCAGTGCAGTTTGACTTAACTTCACTTTTCCCCTGTCTCACAGTTAGGCCGCCAGTCTCATCCACAGTGACTTACGGTGCAGCAACAGGCGCAGCTCTCACCTCTCACCTTTCACCCATTGCTCACCAGTTTATCCCTGCTTCAGCCACTGCAGTGCCCCTTCTTCCTTCACAGGCACAGACATCCACCTACTCAGCGCTTGCCTCACAGCTTACGCAGTCACCAGCATCTCTCTCAGGGGTGCAGCCAACACTGGAGCCAATTCACTGCTGCTCCACCTGTCACTTCAGCCATAGATGTAAATGGCATGAAGGCTCTCTTAAGTCTCTTGGCCCGCATTGTGGCACGTCAGGATGTCCAAAAAAGCAGCCTCTTCACCACTCTCAACAGCAGCTTGCACCAGGATCTTTTCAGAAATGGGGCTGCAGGATTTGTAGGGACACCAGCGATTGTACACTTGCACATTGCAGAAAGGAGAATATATGTTTCTCTCTACGCACCTGGCCATGAAGAGACTGCCACAGACAGGCAGGGAGCGGTGGGCCAGAATGGAACCAGCCAAAGTTGACATCAGGGGAACTAGAGGGGCATGATTGAATCAGAGTTGCACCCTAAATGAGGATGCAGATGGGTTGCTTAGGGAGATCGGAGCTCCTGTGGGACAGCTGCAATCAGCAGAAAGAAATTGTGCTGTTTGGCTGTGGAGTTAAACAGACCCACCCAAAATGTATCTATGATTTAACAATGACTGTCCATGATGTGAAATGCATTGTCTCTGTTCTCGTAGTGCCCGGTTTCAAATGTCCTCAAGTGCTTTATGCACCTCATGAAAAGTAATGTTGGCAACTGGAAGCTCATATCTACAGGGTGCAGATGATCACTTAATGACTATAAACACTTCTTGGATGTGATGTCATGCACTACCAGATGGAGGGGTGACGAGGTCTCAAACAAAATTGGATCTGTGGAACTGCCTTGAGCTGTCACACTGCTCCGGCAGCACGAACCCTTGGGGTGGGGTAAACTGCCCAGCAAAGCCCCTGTGTGTTTACGCAACACAATCAATGTGGAGCATTGCGCTTCCAAATCCTGGTTGTATGTGTCATCACACCAATGTGGGGAGATCGATGGGTGCCACTGAAAGTTACCAACCTCTCATCAAGACCAATCACCTTAAAGTGTAACTCTTTGATTGCAGATGTGTCACTTATATTGCTTTGGAGGATTTCAACATCCAACAGGGCTCCTGTGAGGTGGAGACCAGGAAACTAAAAGTGTTTCATTTGGGAGTTTGATGACATTTTATTCAAGCACTCTCTTGACTGTGGTGAAGCTAAGGAGTTCATCCACTGCATCCATCTGACTGACAAGAGACCGTTTCACATGTCCTACAGGAGAATACCCCCTGTCCATTACCAACAGTGCTAAATGGTAAGTGTTTCAGTCATTTAGCTTCTTTCAATGTTTGTGCTAAATGCACAAACACTGAACCCACTGACACCCACCCACTCCCTCACCAAGCCGACTACCATGCAGCCCTAAGGGACAATGCCTTCTTTAGCACCATGGACTTAACCTCTGGGTTTTCCTAACCCTAACCCTATATGCCAAAAGGACACAAAATACACATCCTTTACAACATTGTCCCCCTGTACAATATCCCATCCTGAACCTTGAGCTTATTACAGTGCTTCAGTAGAACCATGGTATTTGTTCCAATGCCATGGTTCTCACAAATTTCAAGGTTAAGACAAACAGTTTGCAGCTCCAGCTCAAGCAAAATGTTAACTCTACTTTTGCCTTCTTGTTCTCCAGTTAATCTGGCACATTTTAACCATCTTGATCATAAAGCTCTGACGGAAACTGTATCACAGCTTGCCTTGATAATCTGCCAACAAACTTTTTTAAAAACGTCAGTTTCCCCAAGCCCTGAAAACAGCAGAAATAAAACCTCTCCTAAAAATGACTAATCTGGATGCTTCAGTAATAATTAACGACAGGCCAAAATCAAATCCGCCCTTTCTAGGCAAAATTATTGAACAATCTTTTTAATGCATTTCAGTCTTTCAGATTTTGTCCACAGCACGGAGACTATTATTACAAAGTTTTAAATGATGTGCATCTGAATAATGATGCCTCCAAAACTTGGGTCTTGGTATTATCAGACTTTAGTGCTGCCTTTGATACGACTGATCATTACATACTGCTTGAAAGACTGGAAACATTGGTGCGACTTACTGTCACTGATCTACACTGGTTCAAATCCTATTTACAAGATAGGGACTACTTTGTGTCAGTTGGTGACCATGCATCTGAAAGAAAAAAAAAAATATGTGTTGAGTGCCGCAAGGTTCCTTTCTCAGACCACTTCTTTTCAATGTTGCCCCTAGCTCAGATTATGGCGCACCATAATGTTTCTTATCATATGTAGGCAGATGACACACTGTATACTTCTGTCATCACATGATTACAGTGCCTTCATTTCACTGAGTATGCGTTTCATCAAATCAATGAGTGGCTGTGCCAGAATTTTCATCTTAATACAGATAAGACAGACGTGATTGTTCCCAGGCCCAAAAATGAAAGGTCAAGGATCAGCCCTCAACTTAACTCCATGTCACTGACATGGAGTCCTTAGAAACACCAGGAAAATAGACAGTAGTACACCAGTCCTCAGATCACTACACTGGCTTCTTGTGAGTAAAAGGATAGACTTAAACATCTTACTGTTGGTCTACAAAGCACTAAATGGTCTCGGATCAAAAATATATTCTCAACTTATTAACTCCATATGAAGTATACAGACCCCTCAGGTTATCAGGGATGGATCTACCGTGTGTTCCCAGAATCAGAACCAAACAAAGTGAAGCAGCTTTCAGTTATTATACGCCTCACCTGTGGAACAACCTCCATATACACCTGAGGTCTGCACCAACTGTTAATTCATTTAAATCAGGTTTGAAAATGTTATTATTCACTGCAGCTTTTTCTTAGATTCAATATATTACTTAAATTCTTTTAATCATTGCATCAATTGCGATTCATTACTTTAATTATTCCAATTTGTAAAATAGTATATTTTATTGCAATTTATTTTTTCTTTCTTTTTCATTGAAATATTATTTCTATTTATGATTTTAATGTAACCTTTTGCTTCTGTAGAGCACTTTGAATTGCCCGGCGTATGAATTGTGCCACAACAATAAATTTGCCTTTCAGCATTAGCTGATTACTCCACAGGCTCCACTTACACTGTGCTTTATGGCCCGCTATGAGATTAAATCATTGCAAAAATGCTGGTGGAATTTTACATAAAGATTATCTTGCTATTCAAATGCAACTATACATTGAAGTATTTCTATTATATGTAGACATTGATGTGACAACGCAGCACGGTGGTGTAGTGGTTAGCGTTGTCACCCTGGTTCCTGACTTGACACCTTTCTATGCTGAGTTTGCATGTTCTCCCCTTGTCTGCATGGGTTTCCCATGCATGTCTAGATTAACTGGTGACTCTAAATTGTCTGTAGGTATGTTCAAGTGACTGTTTGTCTCCGTGTGTTGGCCCTGTGATGGACTGGTGACCTGCCCAGGGTGTACCACACTCTCGCCCGGAAGGTTGGCTGGAATTGGCTCCAGCATCCCCCGTGCCCGGGAAACGGAAAAGTAGTAGAAGACGGATGGATGGATGGATCATGTGACAACTCTTTGACATTAGAACTTCGTTCCAAACACTTCCAAAAGAGAGTCACTGTAGGTTGACAAGTAATATTTCTGGTTTTTGGCCTCAGATGTGAACTATGCATGTCATTAACTCTGAAATGTATATCTCTACACTTCAGAGGATTGTGTTTCAGAATGAGGATGATGGCTTTATAGGGTGTAAAGTGAAACAGAAAAATTCAGATATGGCAGCGGGCTTTTGTGACATATACAGTACGTAGCAAACATGATTAACTGCCATGAGTATCTACCAGACAAATCGAATCTGAAATATTCTAAACTTAAATAATTGCAGCGGCAAACAACCGAAAATGTTAAATCAAACTCCCTGTTAATTCTTAGTAACATGAAGAAAACTTGGCTGCATTCCCTTAGGGTATATTTTTTTTAGGAAACAAAGACCGATGTGAAAACATCCACTTGCTAATTTGAGAAGTAAACAATGAACACAACCGACTTGATGACAGCTGTCAGTGTGACAAGAGGTATTATCAGGTGGGATTTAAATTGTGATGCTTGAGGCAGCCAAGCAGTGTCCAGAAGGGATTTGAAAACACAAGGTTTGGGAGGAACGGGGGGTGTTTATTTTCTGTCACTCAAACATATATTGTATTTCTACCAAGCCTTTATGTAGATGTTTTTGTGCTCAATATTCATTATGTAACTTATAACTGCCCTGGAAAAAAAGCAAAACCAAGAGCTATGCCACAGCAATTATGCAACAAAGGTATATACTAGTTCATGGTACACAGTTTTAAATTTCATATTTACTGTATTGCCTTCAGGGAGCAGCCATAGCAGTTAAAGAGAATGCAGGGGACTCCATAGTCCTACTGGTTGACTTCAATGCACGTGGGCAATGATGAAGCGTGATTGGGAGGAGCAGCCTCCCCGATCTGAATTTGAGTGTTGTTTTGTTGTTGGACTTCTGTGTTAGTCATGGACTGGCCAAAGCAAACGCCATGTTCGAGTTTAAGGAGGCTCATAAGTGTAGTTGGTACCAGAGCACCCTAGGCCAAAGGTCGATGATCGATTTTACTATTATATCATCGGATCTTAGGCCAACTGTTTTGGACACTCAGGTGAAGAGAGGGGCTGAACTGTCCCTGAGGGAAGTCACTGAGGTAGTCAAACAACTCCACAGTGACAAAGCCCCAGGGATTGACAAGATACATCCTGAAATGTTGAAGGCTTTGGGTGTTGAGGGGCTGTCATGGATGACATGCCTCTTCAACATTGCATGGGGATCGGGGTGTTGGTCCCACTTTTTAAAAAAAGGGACCAGAGGGTGTGTGCCAACTATAGAGGCATCACACTATTCAGCCTCCCTGGGAAAGTTTACTCCAAGGTGCTGGAAAGGAGGATCAGGCCGATCGTCAAACATCTGATTGAAGAGGAACAATGCAGGTTCCGTCCTGGTCGTGGAACAATGGACCAGCTCTTCACCCTTGCAAAGATCCTGGAGGGAACAAGGGAGTATCCCCATTCGGTCTACATATGCTTTGTGGACCTGGAGAAGGCATATGACCAGGTCCCCTGAGATATTTTGTGTGGGGTGCTACAGGAGTTTCGGGTGAGGGGGTCACTTTTAAGGGCCATCCAATCTCTGTACACCCAAAGTGAGAGCTGTGTGCAGGTATTTGGCAGTAAGTCGAACATGTTCTAAGTAAGGGTTGGTCTCCGCCAGGGCTGCGCCATGTCACCGATCCTGTTCGTGATTTTCATGGACGGGATTTCCAGGTGCACTCAAGGAGGAGATGTTCTGCAGGTTTGGGGGCTCAGGATTGCATCGCTGCTTTTTGTGGATGATGAGGTGCTGTTAGCACCATCGGTCGGTGACCTTCGGCTCTCACTGAACAGGTTTGCAGCTGGGAGGAGGATCAGCAACTCCAAATGGAGGTCGATGTGGCAAGGGAAAGGAAAACCTGGGGCTCCCTGCTGAAGTTGCTACCCCCGTGACCCAACTTTGGATAAGCGGATGAAGCTGGATGGATAGATGAAGTTTTTGCAGGACACGTTATCAAAAAGATAAAGGTGTTTTGTCTCTTTGTATATTTGTTTTCTTCAGGCTCAGCGCAGACCTCTTTCAGGTTCCCCAAGGAGAAATTAGCAAATGATGCTGAGGAGGAGATGAATGGGTCCCTTTGCTCAACTAATGGATCAGTGGATAAACAGCAAGAAATGGAAAGATAGACGGCAGTCCATTGCTCTGAAATTAATTTATATAATCATTCATCAAATTATCTTAAATATGTTACAGCTTGTCCTAATGAGGAGAAAATTATCTGTATATGGCATTAATCTTATTTAAAAGAGCTTTGGTAAAGTAGATTGTACTGAATGTGAGTCAATAATAACATGAGTGTTGGTCTTAAAAGTTACACTAAATACACTTAACAAAACGTTTAGTAAACTGTGAAGTGATACATTGGGAAATTAAATTAAATTAAAAGTATTATTTAGCTGCATTTAAGTGAAGGAGTTAAAGCCATCAGATAAGCCATCCGCAATGTGGTCTCACAATGTTCTTTGACCATCAAGGCTGATCTACAGACTAATCTATAGGTCAATCCACAAAGGCTGATTTTCAGATTCTGATCCATGGACTGATCCACAGGGGTTGATCCCCGGTGATCCACAGACTGTTAAACAGAATGATCCAAAGAGGCTGGTCCACAGGCTGATCCACAGAAACTGATCCAAAGAGGCTGATCCACAGAGGTTGATATGCACTTATCTACAGAGGCCCCCCCCACATACTGATCGTCAGGCTGATCCACTGATGTTGACTCCTCTACAGAGGTTATCAGCAGAAGCTAGTTCCACAGAGCTCGATCCACTTACTGATCAGCAAAGCTGAAATGGCAAAAGCTGACCCACTGAGGCTAATTGACAGAGGCTGATCAACAATGGTTCATCCAGAGAGGCTTGGCAGCAGCTATGCATCTGTAAGAATCACAAGAATAACTTTCGAAGGGTTAACCTAACACGAAGGCGTATTTTTTTTACCTATCATGTGTCTTCCATGCATGAATACGAATTTGCTTTCCTGTGTAAACATGCAAATGAAAAGAAATGAACCCTGAACCTTTTTGTTCTCTTTCAATCAAATGCCTAATATTGCAAATACAGTGCAGTTATTTTGCCGGCAATTTTTAAAGCAGCCATTAGTTTATTCGTCATCCATAGAGTTTAACTAAGGATGTTCTTGGTCATCATAATTCAGTTTATATATGAGTTCAATAAGCAGAATGGCACACATACATAGATGACAAAGGAGGGAGGAAACAACCATATTTCCAGCTTTTTACCCTGTAGGTTATGCTAAAACCTGGCTTGAGATCCTGATTCATTACTAGCAGCTCCTTGTGCCATCCAAAGTGCTTTTTGGGGAACAGATCATAAAGCCAATGTGTATTTATGTGTGCTGGTGTGTGTGAAAGTGTCTCACTGTGTACCCGGTTGCCATGTGGCACTGAGCAACTCAGCTTTGCTCTGCCAAGAGATAAGAACACACGGTAAACCACTCACTGTGCAAGCTTACTGGATTTCACCTCTGAATTATCTTTGTTGGAAGTAGTAGAATTTCTTTATTCCTTATGGATTTCCATGTTGACTTCATATACCAAACACATTCACTGAAAACCAATCAAAAATAGATTATTGATAGCAAAGCAATTGAGAGAAGTCCTGCAAGAGCTGGGCATTGTGAGGTTGTTAAAGCATTGTTCACAAACAGCAGTTTCACATCATTAGGGATATTAGCATGTAATAGGCTGATTTAATAGTTTTTATTATGAAGTTTAACATAATGTAAGTAATTACATTTTAAGCTCTTTTTTTAATTATCAAAAGACCAGAAAGATTTTGTGAGATGCAGGTGAATCTTGTGGTACTGCAGACCAGTGTACAGCAAAATAAAAGGTCACTGGCTGTTGAAGCAAATGTGTTAGACTGTTGTGCAGACTGGATGAATGCCTTGCAGAAGATTCCGGCCAGAGAAATATTGGCAGAAGTCAGCCATCAGGTCTGCAACAAGAGGGTGGTGCCTGCTGGGAAGTGTAGGCGTAGGCTGACATATGGTTGACGGTGGTCACAGGCTTCTGCCTCGCCAGTGCTTAGCCTTGTTAAGCTCTTTTGTTGTTTGTTTGTTTTTTTACAGTAATGCAGACTTACAGTGGTAATTTAGATTATTGAATTGTAGAATCTGTGTGGTCACTGACTTCTTTGTCAAACAAAATGTTTCATGCGAGTTTTTTCTCCAGCAGCTTTGATGTAATAAGTGACAGGGGTTGTTTAAAATTAGGTTGTTTTGTCCATATTAAAGATCAGCAGAAACAGGGGCATAGCTATAGCTCAAGGATATGAAATATGCTACATACCTGAAGAAAAAGCAGCACTGTAATTGCAGAGAGACGCAAGTGGGATAAGAGGAAGGAGCTGTTGTTTATATATTTATGGAAATTGTTACCAATGATAATCTGAGGAAATCTGAGGCCTTGTCCTTTTTATGGACCTTTTGTGTTTGAAGGGGCTAATTTATGCTTGGGACTTTTTCCTATCTTAATCTTGTCTCCTAATTGTTAATGCTTCTGAACAATCTCTTACTGTCTTGCCACTACCATCCACATGAGAGAAGAGTGGACCAATGCTTTTATCACTGAACATGCCTCCTTTCTTTAGCAGCATTCAAGTTTTTTCACATCATTGTTATGCCAGTGACCCACAATTATACATCTCCTTTTAAACCCAATAATCTGAATCAACTGTCATCCCTCTACATACACCCTAATAAAAATATTTTTTAAATCAATTTAATTGATATGTAAAAATAAATTTTATCATGTTTCTTTCACATGACTTAGCCATCATGATACTAAGCTTATACATTTTGGTTTTCATGAGCTAAGAAATATCATTGTAACCAGATGTAACTTGCAACCAGATTTAGCTTGAACAGTTAATTCACATTTTTGTTTCTTCATGTTGAGAGTCCCTCTACACAGCATCAAGATGCTTTAAAGTGTTAAAACCCATGATCAAAATACTCACACATTCTGTTACTGTGTTTCCCTGATTACGGGTGGAATTACGATGAAAATAAATACTTTCTCTATCTGCTGGAGACCCCAAGAACCCTCTGAAGTTCCATTAAGGATCCACTGTAACTATTGCTCAAAATCAAGTTCTTAAGTCCCAAATTAGCCCTGTTCTTACATTCCTGCACTGGCTTCCTGTAAATCTTAAAATGCAACAGTCAACTCATTTTTAGAAGCCTCAGCATGACCTTGCCCCCAGTTAGATTTCCGATATCCTCTTTCCACCGCACTCTGATCACTCTGATCCTCAAATCTCAGCTTTTTGTCTATTCCCTGTTTCACCATAAAAGCAAAAGATGATCATGCCTCTGCTGTTTTTCCCCAAAACCTCTGGAATTATCTGCCCCACTCAGTAAGTTTTGGTGAAACTTTGGATGTTTTGAAGCTGCTTCTGAATACCCAGTTTAGAGATTTTTTTACAGACCTCCATCCCTGTTTTATGTTTTTTAATTTTTACATTGCTCTGTTTTCCACAGTGTTTATTCTTTGTTTACTTATGGATGTGTGTGTGAATCACTTTGTAAATGTATATCTTAAAGAGTTAGTTAAGATATATGTTAAGTTAAGATATTAAGATAGTTACTCAAAGTCTCACTATCAGTCAGGCAGGGAGCTAAGAGGTTGCAGGGCTGAATGAGCTCCAACGTCAACACCAAAGATAGAATTTAGGGGAGAAGTGGTGAATACATTAGAGGAACTAATAAGGATTATTTGCAGGACCTATTTTAGTCAACTGGGACTAAAACAAATTGCACAGTTGTGACAGAGCAAAATGTAAGAGGTCACTAGTGTCACATGTGGTTCAAAGTGAGAGTTGAAGTGAGGTCAGTAGCTCACACATAATGATTGAAGATGATTGACAGATCATTGTAGCTGAAAATGGCAGTTATGGCAGTGTACTGTGTCTCTCACTGTGCTTTGCTGCTATGTTGCTTCATGATAAAGCATCACCACAATAACAGTCAAGGTGTGATATTAATCCTCTCTGCATAAAATGCAGTGGCATATGTCTTTAAATTTTGAGCTTCAATCAAAGAAGAAATAACCCATAATAGCCTTGATCCACTAATTCTCTGAATCCAAAAACAAATTGAGCATTTTCAAAGTGTTTGATAAAAGAGGCTGGAGCAGATCTGAGACAAGGCGGTACTGCCTGTTTCCATGCTGCTTTTTGATTGGCAGAAGTTATGAACTTAGAACAAAAATCATCCAATCATTGATCAACATAAGAAAATCTGCACTGTCCAAAATCGCATCTACTCTTCAAATATGACTATATTTTCTCTTGGCCAGTGTGTTTGGTGTTCAGTGGTTTTAAGGTAAAATGAATGGAACAAAAGCCTAAAACATTCAACATACTGATCATCTCAAACTCCACCATCCACTATAGCTCCAGCTCACTCTCATGGAAGGCAACAGTCCTCAAGTTATCAAGAGACTACGTTCCCCAAATTCTCACTAAGAGGACTTTGTCATTTTCTCAGAGGATCACCAAACCTGATGGCAGCAGGAGTCTCGAGACAACTAAACTACACACTTACATATCAACTGGATTACAATGTGTGAAAATATGAAATAGCATGCCAAGAAAAACTGTAAGCTTATGCAGTTTTTGTGTCTGTCCAAATTTTTTTTGTGTTGCCGACCCATTTTTTATTTTTTTATTTTTTTTCATCTAGAAAGAAAATAGTGTTGCCATACATGCAGGCAACAACCCACCTAATCAATCCCACATGAGCATGAAGACAAGACATGAAAGCATCACACTGCACAAGACAAGCCAGGGAGAAATGTATGAACCATGTAAAAATAAATGTTTCATGTAATTGACAACTGATCTGTAATTGTCTGTTTCTCAGTGTTTCACCATTATTCTCTAATGTAACAAGGGTGATGGCAAGACAGAAAGCCAGCTAATAATGTGAGAAGAAGAAAGCTCTTGATGAGATCCAAGAGAATTCAGGCAAGGAGGGAGTAGCAGACTCATATCAAATGAAACGCTCTCTGCCACAGAGAATACAGCTTTGCGTATCGCCCCCGTGTTTATGGTGGGGGAATAGTCTGAAGCTATTCTGAATGTGGTTGAAACAGAGCCTTCAACGTGACAACAAAGTGTGTCCCAGAGTAACAGTTAATGCCTAGCACCTCTTACTAAATCATTTCAGTTAGAGCCTCTGATGTGCAGACAGAGGGGATGTACAACGCACGGCACATCTTTCAATTGTTCACTGTCCTTGCAAACATAATGAACAGATTACCATTTGCACCCTTGTCACATCGTGCTTTGCTGACATGTGCCTGGCACCTTGTGGGAGATTATTTCAGGCCCCATACATTCCATACAGTTAAGCCTGAACAAAATGGCTGAAACTAGTTTGGCAGCCACAGGAAATAAAACAACTTGCTAATTAGTGGAGCAATGAACTGAGTCAGACAGTAATGCCTAAGTGGATGGCTGAGGAGATGGAGAGGTTGAAATGCCAAGTGTCTGTATTCCAGCACCCTCAGGCCAGAGTCCTGCAGACTATGCAAGTCTTCACCCAATATACCAATTGCTCTTTCCCTCCCTTTCCTGACTTGGGTTAATGAAATGCTAACCATCTCAATATCCATGACAGCACTCTGCTAACCACCTCCCATCTCTTGTCCTTTTCTCTCCCACAGAAAGACAGTAACTCTTTCCTTTGCTTAATCAGGAGGATTGCTTATTAAGGAAAAGTGCTTGGGTCCGTCCTAAATTGGGAAAAGGACAGTCTCGCCAGTGCGATAACTGCAGATTTATGTCAGAATGAGGTGTAAATAGCTGCACTGCTTATTCTCCTTCTTTAATCAAGCAAGCACATTTTCTAGGCCTCCAATCGTGCACACTGACCACTCTAGTTCTTTCCGTGGGGCAGATCACCATCATGTGTAGGACAGTGCACTGAGGAATAATTTTAAAACGTTCCCAAATGGTTCATCTCCGTGCATTGGTAGGTGTGGAATTTTTGTGTATGCGTTTGACAATGTTTCTAGCAGAAATGTCACTTAATTTGACTTGTTTTTATTTCTGCTCCCTGTTTGAACTTGTAATCCAACCTGGTTACCACTATCCATGAGCAGTTATTATACCTGATACATGGCAGCAAATGTCAAATTATTTCTCAGTGTGAGGATCAAGCTGAGCTCACAGGAAGGTATAATATCGCTTTAAAAGACTGCCAACTTTGTACTTTAAGGACAATCCCATTTGTGGCCTATCTCCCAGAGTTCTATTTTTGATGCTGCAGAACAGTTCACGTCCTTACAAACTTACTGTCTTAACTGTATCTCTTCTCATATCTGCCAGGGAAAAAAATACCTGAGGTGACTGCAGGGGGAAATGCTCTTATGCAGTTCATAAGGGGGTACTCAGTGATCTGATTCAGTATTCAATTTCCATCATTGATAGCATTGGTATTGATTCAGAGTTTGCCCTGTGCTCAGCATGGGGCAGACACAACAGCTCTTAGAGTTTGCGAGCTGTCAGTCAAGGTAATCCAGGAGTCTTTGTTGAAGCCATCAGGGTGATGGCCTCACATTTCTCTCAAACAAGGAGGACAACACAATGAGCCTAAAAGCTGTCTAAGAGGAGAGCGATGCTCCACAGAGCAGCCCACAAGATCTAAAGGCCAGAAAATCTTCCAACTAATGTGAATGCAGCTTCCACTTCAATTAATTTGCCTTGTTTTTTTGAGTGACATTGATATATTCATTTAGGTTATGAGTCAACGAGTGTTTGGATTCAAGTAAAAGGCTTTCAAACCTATTCTATATTCTATATTATGTTGTTTCTGTTTGCCAGTTTCCTTTTTTTAATTAATCTTTAATTAATCAAATTGTAAATTCTATCCCTGTAAATTAAATTTCTTACTCTTCCTTTTCAAAGTGTGCAGTTGAAGGTTTCTGGTTTGTCTCAAGTACATCTCAAATAGCAAAAAGCTGCAGCTGCATTTTTCTGTTCCTTTCAGGGTTACATGAATGCATCATACAAAACTGATGCTGAGGTATGTGGCCTACATGTAAGTCTGTCTGAACACTGCAATCTGAATTTGTCAACATTGCCATGACAGTGAGTCAAAATCTGCCGGCTGAGACCGCTATCATAACACTGATGTGACTATAGTTTGGGTCAGAGATCTAGTGTCGATAACAAACTTATTTGTGCACGTTTTCAACACAGCATTTCTTCATAAACTGGAATATAAAGCATCTAAAATAGCTGTGAATGGTTATCTGAAACAACTACAAGATGTATTTCAGTTTCATTTCAAAATTCATGAAAGCCAGTGGTGTGGATGTAGATACACACAAACAGAAACTCAAAGGATCTCCCAAACACGCACATGCACACATGCATACTGTCCAAATATAGGCATTTTTGTGCTGATAAGGGATGGAATGATCTGCTCTGTTTTGAAATGCTGAGTGCAGGAGGGAGAGCATCTGCTGCTGTTATGGAAGCATATGACCTCCTACCATGAATAAAAAGGAGGGATGGGATTGATTGCTTTCCTCCTTTCAGAACAGCCACACTTATTTACTGCAATTAACATTAAAAGCCCCCGAACACCAATAAATGAAATCACGAGATCCTCTAAACATGAATACAACCATATGCTGGGTTGTGCGGTCTTGTGCATGTGTGTGAGTGGTGTGCTTGACATTTTTTAGTCATGTCCCAATGAGGGAGGGGAATATTACAAGGATCAGTGTTCAACCAAGTGAACTCTGGCATATGTACCCCAGAGGGTCAAAGATTCAAAGAGCAATTAAGAGTCAACAAATTTCTCAGCCCTCTTCTTCATTTCCATCTATCCCCCAAGCTCCATGCACAGAGGTGGTCGGAGTATCGTCAAGGGAGGGGAGGGGTTCCCAGACCATAATTTTCCATGAGTGATGAACTGTGAAATGTAACAAGAGCTTCCATTGTCATACATGGGATTTAGAGCCCAAAAAGCAATAGAAAAGGAAGTAAAATGCCTTTCACAAAATATGGCCTATGTTGTAGAGAGGAAAAATGCCTATGCCAAAATGTGAGGTTAGAGCATGGTTCGTGTATTTACAGATCCTGTGATTTTCTATGCAACTTTTAATAAACAGTGAGATATATTTAACATATTCAGAGATTATGCCTTTCTTGACTTATATTCAATACAAATTTCCTTGGAATTCATCATTTCAATATCTGTAAGATAAAGCTGAATCATTGTGAAAAACAATGATTGTTCTCCCATGAAACTTAAGTCCTATTGAGTTCATTGTCATATGTCCAAGAGAATATTCTTGTTTGCAGTCTTATAGTTTCACATGTAAACACATAAAAAAAAGACAGTGAGCTTTCCATTTTTCAGCTTCTCCAAGCATAACTTCCCATACTTCATGGCATCGTAGGAAATGTTTTTACTCCAAACTTAAAAAAAAAAAAAAAGAATAAAAAAAAGTCAACAGAAAATCCTGTGGGAGGCTGGAGTCAAGGAGGCCCCCTGTTATCTTGTTATGGCAGTGTAAACGGTGAAGCAATACTGAATGCCTTGATGGAACCCAGATAGACAAGTCACACACTCACACAGCAAAACATCACAGAACACCAGATGTTGTCTGCATACCAACTTTTCACTAACTTCACTTTTTACAAAGTTTTCTTGCAGGAAGTAAACAGATCCTCCTATTTGCTTTTTAGCATCATTTCCACTCATACTGAGAAATAGGCAAATAAAATCCCAATAATACCATGGAAACATCTACATCACGGGAGAAAAGGCATGGTCATGTTCGAAATTATAATGCTATTGCTGATGGTGGTAGCAGAAAGAGCATCACCAGCAAACAAACAAAAAAAAAACAACTTCAGCCTCACACTTGTATTTTTGAGTTGTTAATTGAATTGGCTGGCTGCTGCTAAGTACATAAGATGACCCAAAAAAAAAAAAAAGAGTAGAATATGTAAGGCTGTGGTCTATACTGAGCCACAACACGACCATGAACAGGAAGCGTGGGCTATTCAACCAACACCTGTTTAATAGCCTTCTCTCGAATCTGGGCAGGCTATCAAGCCTATCATGTTGGAACACGAAAGAACACGTAAGAACAGCCGGCTGGAGGATATAAGAAAATGATAAAAATTCAGACAGTGCCCAACGCTCATGCAAAGTTTATGGCACAGGATGGGTGGGAGAGAAAATGATGGGATCCTCCTGTGACCGCAGTAAGTATGACCTTCGCACTGCCCAGATAGATAAAGTCTGACTGTGTGAGACAATATTTAGACTATTCTCAGGGCGCTGGTAGAGCTGGTACCAGCTGAATGCATCAAACTACAAAATGAGAGCTTGTAATGCTGCTGGGTTCAGTTTAGGGGAACATGGGATAAAGGCAAACAGACTGCAGGTTTCAGTGAGTAAAATCTGGAAGTTATAACTATAGGACCTGCAGCACAATCAGATATTTTTTAGTCTGGACATGGTCATGTTTTATTTAATGCATGTTGGGCTTTTTAGCATGGCCACTGCTTGTGTTTAAGCACATATAACATTAAACTTCTCCCTCTGAGTATCTGTCTGTCGATTATCCTCTGGACAATTTTTTCTAGCCCAGTGCATCATGTGATGAACAGTGTTATAGGCCATTATGATTATGTTATTATTATAATAATTATTATGTTTATGAATGTGAAATGTAGCACTGTGCTATAACAGTTTCCTGCTAGCGATTTAATAAAGTATTCCTGAATTATTTTTTCTCACAAAAGAATTTGTGTTTGTATCATCTTAATAATGACTACAGTCTTACATTTTGTTGGAATAATAGGGTTAAGGATCTGTCATCCCATTTTTGGGAGTGGTCACAGTGAGGCACGTGTCTGAAGCAAAGTGCTAAAACCTTGTGCTTAAAAATATATATATTCCTCTCCTCATCAGTGCCCATAATAACACAATAAAAAGACAATTTTGAGATTTTTACAAATGATTTCAAAAGGGAAAACTTAAATATAACATTGACATAAGTATTCAGACACATTGGCCTCCAGCTCCACTGTTGGGAATCTTGGATTCATTTTTGACCAGGACATGTCCTTTGTCCCTCATACAGTGGAAAACAAGTCTCTAGGACAGCCTTCTTTCACCTACGCAATATTATGAAGATCAGAAACATCCTGTCTCAAGAGGATGCAGAAAAACTAGTGCATCCATTTGTTACAGCTAGACTAGGCTACTGTAACTTATTACTATCATGATGTCCTAACAAAACTCTGGAAGGTCTTCAGTTGATTCAGAATGCTGCTGCAGGAACTAGAAAAAGAGATGACATTTCTCCTGTTTTAGCTTCTCTTCATTGGTTCACAGTAAAATTTGGAATAGAATTCAGAAATCCCTCTCTGAACGCATAAAACTCTTCATGACCAAACTGGTTCCTTAGTGTCCCAGTAGGTCACTTTACTCTCTGGATGTCGGTTCACTTGTGGTTACTTGAGTCTCCATTGAGTCTCTCTTGCAGATTTCAAGATCATACTTAAAATTGTTCTGAATGATAAAGCCTATAGTTAAAAATGTAAGGTTTCATTAATTGTTTTTTTTTTTTTTTTTAATTATGCTGCTATAGGGCTAGACTGCCAGGGGACACACTGTGTGCCTCTCTCTCAATCTCTCTCTCTCTGCTCCCACCCTCACCCTCCCTTCTCTCAACCTAACTGGTTGAGGATGTTTCTACCTCTTAAATGAAGTTTTTCTTGCCATTGTTGCAAAGTGCTCACTTCTCTGAGGGATCTGTTGGGTCTCTTTAACAACTCAATAAAGAATTAGGTCTGGACCTGCTCTATATGTAAAGTGTAACTGATGTAACTTGTTATGATTTGGCGCTATATAAATAAATTAGAATGGATTTGATTTGATTTGACATTTAACTCAGTGCTAAGCACCTTTAGCTAGGAATACAGCATCAAGCTACTTAGCTATGATGAAATAAGCTGTGAACCCCTGCACTTGGGGATTTTCTGTTTTTCTCTAGAGAGCCTCTCAGGCTCTATCAGGCTGGCCTCCATTCAACCTGATAGTTTCCCCTTTTCACACCTGTGTTTTCTTGATTGTGCACTTTGATTTATTGTCATGTTGAAAGGTGAAGCTTTGGCCCAATCTGACGTCATAAGTTCTCGACCAGGTTTTCATTAAGAATGTCTTGTTCAGCTTTTCCACAGATCTGACCAGCCACCTTGTTCCACTATTGAAAGACTGCTGAAGTTTAGCTGGGTCACCAGCAGTGATCACAGACAATTAGTTCAGATAAAAAAAAAATCCACAATTTCACCACTAAACAAACTTTTCAGCAACTATCATAGTAAGCTTTAGCATTACCAGCTGAAGGTTCCACTGAAGACAAATTTCTCTTAATCTAGAATATCAGCAAATTAGGAAATGAAGTCTTTTTCATAGAAATATTGCAAATATAAGTATCTTGGCACATAAAGTCTATTTTATACTGAAGGCTGACTTCTTTCAACGAACTTCTCTTCAAATCTCCTCCCTCCTTTCTCATGCCTGGCAGTGTGCTTGCTGCTGTTCCATTCTGTTCGTAAACTGAAAAAGTTTAGCATGGTCTATCAGATAAATGAAATAATTCAAAAGAACTAAATTCCCTTGAGCATAAATGTATGTATGTATTTTTCACCAGCTGTGAAAATTTCTGAGAATAGTAACAGCTCATAGTTATCACTAATCAACAAGAGAATAGACATAATAATAAAAACAAAAAAAATAAAGTCAAACAATGAATCATGCTTCAAAAATGTGTGAAACACCTGTGTTTAAATAAACCTTTGAGTTGGTTTGGCTTCATCTTGAGGTGTCAAACTATTCTATTGACTTAGTTGTTTTTTTTTTTCATTGGTGGTTAATTTCTATGACATTCCTGAAAACAGACCTTTTTTTAAGTCAATCCACAGAGAAAAAGCTAAAACGTCGCCTTTGTGTTGCAGAAAAGCCAGTATAATCAAATTTATGAGACCGAATGTCAAAGATGACAGTGCAGCCCTGAGAAAAAGCCACCATCTCTTTTCTCTCCCTCTCATCTCTTCTAACCCCTGCATTGACTGAGTGTTACAATGTGAGATGAGACATATTGCTGCTGACAGCGCACTCGTTTCTCAAGGAAATGTCAGTGTGGAGCCTGTTGAGAGGCGCTGTCTGTGAGTCGGGGTGGGTGGGGTACAGGGGAGTTAAAATGCTTTGTGTGTCTGAAACCTCTAATCAGGATCAGCTTAGGAAAAGGTCAGATTTGTATATCACAATGTTAGACGGAGCCCATGGCACCCTGACTTTCATTTATTGTCCAACACACCTAAAGAAGCCCTTGTTGAATGGGTTCTTGGATATTAGAACGCTCATGGAAAAAAAACGCACACTGTGGCCTCATATTATCATCAGGAGTGTTTGTGCGCTCTGAATCTCTGATGTGGCTGATTAGCAATGCAACTGTTTCATGGCAGAACTAAGTACTAAAATTATGGTTTTACTAACAAAACTGTACCACCGCTGAAGAGCAAAAGCAAGAGCTTCACATGAAGCTGCAACTTCATCTCCCCCTCCACTACCCGTAACATTATGCCTACCTGCTTAATATTGACCAGAGCATTGTGGTATAATTGTGATGCTCAAATGTTCATTGTAGGGTCTTTTGGTGGTGGACAAGGGTCAGTATTGATCCCCTGACTGGTCTGTATCTACAAGCTCCACAAAACACAAATTGATACGCTCTTTTTGTTCTGAAACCTATTTTCAGCCACAAGCATCTTTTATTTTTATGCTTTTTAGTATTTGACGTTCTATTTAATAAACCAGAATTTTATACTTCTTATTGTTATGTTAATTACATAACTGATAAAAAAAATTTAACTGGCAGAACGACGAACTTACACAGCAATTCATAAAACCTGCTATGCATCATCATACTGTGTGCCATGTAGCTCAAACATGCTGTGTAGAATACTGCTCCATCCAATGGTATACAGGGGTATTTTCTGCATTAGTAAGAGCTGTGACTCCATCATCATGTGTCAGTTGAAGTCAAAGAGCGATTTAAATTGTGAACATGGTGCCCAGGGATAACTTTGGAGAAAAAAAGAAAAACATACACACAGCTGCTTTAGTGGAACAAATACATCTCTAATGCTCCACTGAGACTTCCTTTACAGGCTCATCAGGCATTGCTAATGGTTAGAAAAGAGTCAAGTGTCCATTTAGTAAAGCTTCAGTGAGTAAATCACATTACTTGTTTCATTAGCTAAGCATAGGTATTGAAATTGTATTGGTGATCCTCCTCTTATCATACCAGAGCTTTAATGACCTCACATACTAAAATAGGAATATGCTGCATGCTGCACAGCCTTTTTAATAATCTTCCTCGTTTCCTCATTTAGAGTTGATTGGCTATGAAATGCACCGGCCTGCCGAGGCTCAGGTTTCAGCCTTCATCAGCATTTCCTGGTTGTAAATTGATGGCACAAATATAGACATTCAGCACTTGCATAAGAATGCATAAGAAAATCCACACACACGCATGCACAAATACACACATACACACACACATATATAAAAAAAGGTAATTTTAATGGAGCATAAATTTTGGAGTTATACATACACAGTAAATTTTTTGTTCTTTAATGTCATGCAGATAAAAGAACAAGCACATGAAATGTTTTGTATTAATGCAATGGAGTGGTTGATTAGATGTTATTTCATTTCAAATCACATTTCCCTGCAGTTGAGTCAAAGAAACACTGATTGTTCTGTTTCTACTAAGGTGAGAAGCTATTACAGAGCAGAGTACTTGCACAGACTCATCATCCACTCGAATGTCAATATCATCATTGACTACAAGGAAACTTTAGTTTTTCCAAGGCTGAAGGTTTTCAGAATCCATAATCAGAGCTGCCAGTTAGTCACTGGGGGCAAGTTTGTTAACTAAAATTAAGTTCTTCCACGGTCATTTTTGCATTAAGTCAAGGCTGCTCTTTTGAACCTTGCACAAACTCAATCATCAGTGGGTTACGTGTTTGTGTGACCTGTCCAGGTTTTTAAAGGCCAGTCTGAGTCTGACTGGTGGGGACAGTCAAATCTCATATGATGGCAGATTTGTGTGGCAATGTTCAGTGAATGCCAGCTTATTGCTATCGAAAAGGTCACCAGGCTAGAAGCAGAATGAAAAGTCTTTACTGAGGAGAATATTATATGTATGTGTGCATGTACATCTGTGTGTGTGTGTGATGCTGTCCTCTGTTATCTGTGACCCTGGGATGAAGGCCGCAACCTGAGATAACCATGCTCATATAAGCACCACGCCCTCAAGCTGCTGCATCTCCCTCTGTCTCTCTCTGCTTTCACTCGGCTTTGGTGTCTGTTACCTTCAGCACTCCAGGAAGCAGACACTAGGCTTTAAAATACCCCCGTCTCTGTGAGTTCAAAATCAATTACCAGAGAGATGAAATTCTCCGATAAAGCTGCCTAATGATAATTGCCCTGAATTTGCAATGATTTGACTTATGATACAGAACACTATTCGCACTGCAGCAGCACACTGGCAGCCAAAGTAGCTGGAATATCAATGATAATTATTCCATTGTTGATTTGGAGCAACGTTACTGCCTGGGGTAAACATAAACCAATTGCAGAGAATTTTACTCGATTGTAAGCGGCAGGGGTCATATTTCACTGATGTTTGTGTGATTTGTGATGAGTAGACTACAGTAGAGAGAGGAAATGGTTATGTGGGAGCTAACCACTGCTTGTTTAATTGAAGTGCTCCCATCACATTGACTGCCGGAAACATGTGGGCGGCAGTGTGGTGCAAACTTCTACTAATTCAATAGGTGATCAACAGAGTTTTAAAGGCTGGAAATAACAATAATAATAATAACCCCAGTTTCAAATCTCTTTCTAGCAATAGCATGTCTCCAGTTGACCGCTGTTGACCCAAAATTCAGCCCAATGTAACTGCTGCAGAGTGCCACACATTTCAGGTTCAAATGTGTCTCAATCAGATGCCAAAGGGCTGTCCATAGTGAGAAGGTAGCAAACCCCATTTTGAACATGACCCCCAACCCCCACTAACCAAACTCACTATGGCTTCAAACTAGACTTGGCAGATCATCTAAGTTAGCATTTTTCGAAATTGCCTGGGAGATATAGGGCTGTGTAATGTTTCCTATGAATAAAACACATTAGCTACGAAATACATTGAATTATTCACATTCCGGAGCCTCCATCCCATCCCACGCAGGAGATATTGGTTCTTCAGTCATAGTGAGTTTATCAGAGAGTCCTCTGAGTCTGAGCCCCCCCCACATTCACTCCCTCTTACTTCTCTCTTGATCATTCACTCACTCTTTTTCATCTGTATTTTGTTAATCCCTCTCTGTTCTTCTGTCTCTCCTCTCAGCTGACTTCCTTCTGATGGTAACTGTCTATTTATACTCCTAGAATTACTACTTTTCCTGGAACATCTCACTATTTATCTAAAACACTGCTTAAGCTGTTGAAGAGTGCGTCTGTTCTGAAAGAATCTTTGATGACTTGGTAATAAACATGGGCCCAAAATGGGCTCATTATTTAGCGTTAATCTGAGGCTACCAGCTGTGAGTTTCAAAGTGTTAAAAAGACCTGAAAAAAAGGTATTGCTAATAAAATACTTGAACCAATATGCGTCGTTGCTCATTTTATTTTCAGTTCCACTGGGAATTTTTGACTTTCATGTTAGCCACCTAATTTGCAGAATCAGCAGGATCAGTGAGGAAATCAATCAACCAATCACTGTTTTTTTATTGCACTGCTTCAATATAAAATTCCCTTTCCAGTTTTAAAAAATATCTCTTTGAAGTGATCAGGATTTTAACAGAGGAGCAAGTCAGTCAAGTCAAATTTGCTCAGTGATTCAACACTTGTTGTTATCGTCTATGTTTGTTAAATTACAATGAAAATTTGTCACTTAAATTGGTTTATTGTCTTAAAAAGCTATTGACCTTAAAGTCAAGTTTGCAGGTCATAAAATAAACAAAGTTTATTGTCCGGTTTAGTTGCATAAAAACAGAAACCAAGATTCCATATCTCTGTGAACAGTACAAAACAGTACAATAAAATGAAAATGAGGAATGTTCATTTGCTAGTCTCTTTCAATATTGTTTGAAAACTTGTTATCAGCTCAGCGAGGCTGAACATAGACACAGTGCAGCTTTGAGTTGAAAGCCAATGATATTGTGCTAACATACTCCCAGTGACAATACCAACACAGGAATTTTTGCTGCCACAATGCTCATCATGGTTAAGATTTTATCTGAATATACAGTACAGCCAAGGTTGATCGGATTTTCATAAACTGAGGTCTTGGCCAAATTAAAATTTTGTCAACAAAAAGGAATGAGCAAAATATTTCATGGTGGTGCAAGAGAAAAAGTCCAATAGCACTGTAAAAATCTGGAGAGGACAAACCATCTGATAGTTGTTGAGAAGTATGCAACCAGTGGGATAGCTGGGGTGAAGGAGAGAACTAATTAAAAGCACTGCTGTCGTTAAAGACAATGAAGGTGATTTCTAGAAGGCTAAAAACACCTTCAAGAGGTAACTGTCTCCAAAGTAGTGAGAAGAGGCATATATTAAAGGGGAAAAATATTCAAAATGAATCTTTGCACTTAAGTTTTATATACACTTCATTAAACAATGTTGTGTCATTTTGGAATAAAAAAAAAAAACTACATTGGGAAAGATGTAATTCAGTTAACCTCATCTATTTACACTACTAAGTGATGCTCCACTTATGTTCTCGTACCTACTGTTATATTTTTAGTTTGCCCATGCACCATTTCATCTTGTGATTGTTTGAGTTTTTAGGACGCACATTTACTCAATGCTGGTTGGGTATGACACAGTCTCTCTATGAAATCACAGTGACTGTTTTTGTGTGAGGGGAGAGAGATGTATGTTTTCATATGTGAAGTCACATTAAATCAAATGTTTTCTGCAAGTAAGCAGAAAACAACGGTGCATCAGACAGTATTTGCAGCGCTCACCAAGAGACACCTCTTTTACCAGTAAAACATAATGTCAGTGAGCACAAACCCTTATTACTTCAGCTGCAGCCGCCTATCTGAGTTGCACAGGCTTTGAAAGTGTCTGTCACAGCTCAAGGTTCAGAAGAAGCCGTGCAGATACATGATACATCAACGCAGATAAGAAAGATGATTTGATATTTTTTTAAACTAAGAACACAGCTTTCTTAAGTTTTGCTTGTACTCACCAGGGCGCAGTATGTCTCTGGAGGGTCTCCACAGGTGATGTTGGGAGGATCCAGGGTAACCTTCAGGTACTGGGTCATGTCTGCTGCCTCGGGCTGGCAGGCCATGTAGTCCCAGGTTAGGCCCTCATCTGAATAAACCTGGGACTTACAGACATCATAGTGGCCCCAAGCTGCAGGGTAGTGCTGCATGGCCGCCTGGCAAAGACCAGTCCACAGCGCTTGCAGCGTCAATGCCAAATCAAAACGCATGGCTGCTCCTCTGCTCAGCGCGCCTTCTCAAGGAGCTGTATCTCCTTCTGAAGGTGTATGAATAAGCGTTTCCTCTTCTGCTTCCACTTACTACTATAAACTCAGCTGGAGTGAGGAGACATGCCAGGCTACCTCTAGCTGGAGCGAGGGTCAGTGCAGAAGTGTCCTGTTTTGTATTTTTTTTTTTTTTGGCCTATTTTCTCTCTAAGGTTTGTGGAGTTGTGGATAACTATGATTTGAGAAGATAAGAGGAAAGGAATGATGGAGGGATGAGGATGGCTGAGGAGAAGGTGGAGAAAGAGGGGGGAGGTGAGAAAGAGATAGCCGCCTGAGACAGTGATAGAAAGATGAGTGACAGGTCTCCTCAGCTCGCCTGGCTGTCAGTCATGGCCCTCGTTCTGTCTGGCGATCTGGGGCTGCAGAGAAAGGAGAAACGGAAAAAGGTGGGGGTGAATATACCTCCCTCAAGGAGATAGACAAGCCCACATCAAGCTGGCGCCTTGATGTGGGTGAAATATGTATGTGTGAACTGAAACCCGGGTGGGTGTTAAAATTAGTTGGCATGTTGGTGTGTGTTATCCATTGAAAAAAAAAAAAAAAATCAGGAAGTGGGGCCATTAAAGTAAACTGGATCCTGCTACTTTCACTCCAAACTCCCATCTCACTCAGCAGTGTCAGGCCTATCGTGAGACATTCTTCTACACCCCTCACCCAACACACATCAAACCTCCCACAGTCACTTTTAACGATAAAAAGTAAAACATCCGAATCAAAAAACCATGAAGAAATGTTTTATCCAGCCATGGTCATCTGTTACCAAGGTGGTTTGATCTCTGGCATTGAGAGAAACTACAGATTACCACGTTATGCTACATTCTGGACAGTGCATTGGGGTACATTTAAAATGGAATAATTAAACAGCTTGTCTTTAATATATGTCTCCTTCAAGCTTAATAACAGCCTGTTGCTTTTTGTTTGAATGTCATGAATGAAAAGTGTCCAGCGATGAAAATAAAAGATTAATAGCACTTACAAATCATGTTTCTGCATTATTAGATTTTTTGTCCAAGCTGTACATGAGACCAGTGTATAAAAGTTAATAGAGCTTATATGAAACATGTCAACTAATGAATGGAAATTCAATATTTTCTCTGCTTTTGGCCTTCAAAGCAAAACAATGAGTTGAAAGACGATGAGAAGCTGAGTAGAGTTGAGGTTCATCTATACAAGCAGCACCTTTCATCTGCTCCAGAGTTAATATAAAAGTATTGATTACAGCTGCTTCAGTTTCATCAACCCCAATATCTTACTTCTTCTACACTCTCACATTAATATTTCAGATTAAACAGAGGTAGGTTAACAAATATATCCAAGTAGTCTTAGGTGGGACATCTGTTCATGGCTGTTGGTGGTTTACTTTCCAGGGTACAAAGCATCTATTTATAACTCCCCGCCATTGTGAGTGGTGGCCTCACTTTTCCTTTTCACAAAAACTTTTGTATTGTGATTTCACTCAGCTAAATATCAGGCTTTATAAATATTTACCTCAACTACCTTTTTATCCCTAAATTGCCATTACAATTAGAGATGCTTGCAATGTTTAGAAATTAGCATTACCAGGGTGTGAAAAAAAGCTGTAAGAAACTGAAGAGATGACTGTTGTTACTGTGAGAGTGAGGAAGGCAATGTGTGAAAAATAATAGACAGTATACAGACACTATAATCACTGAATCCTGTACACACAAGTCTTCCAGAGGGTTCATGTCATCATGTAGTGACAATAATAAACTGCAACTAGTGCTTTTTTTAATTATTGTCTTCAAAATGTATATTTCACACATTTTGAAACAGTTGTAATAGATTTGGAACTGCATCTGTGCCAGATATTATCTACCTGTACCACACTATGGCCTATTCAAAGCGGTAAAGACATGACAGAAGAAAATATGTTTAAATACTTGTGGAGATAAGATTTCGCACAACAACTTGGTAAAAGTCAGATGCTTAAAAATGTGATATAGATAAGTTGAAAAATATTATCAATAGATGCATTTAAACTGAAATCATATGGCATACACTGTGAGCCACAAATACTATATGTTTGTGACGGGAGCCTAATTTTGTAGAGGGCCAAAAAAGGTAAAGTCAGTGCCAATAAAATACAGAAACACAATAATGGAAGGCAGATGATGGAGGGAGGAGCACATGGTTAAGTAGGAAAGAAATAAAACACCTGAAATGTAAAATGTAAGAACGTCAATGGGGGAGATGTCAGTAGGTGAGGAAGCAGCCAATTATCCAGCAGAACTCTTGGCATGAAGTTCCCTGCTCCCATTTAGAGACATTATATTACCATGTTAAGGAGGAAACTAAAGAGATGAACAGAAAATGTCTGCATGTCTGTGTGAGTGTGTGAGTGTGTGTGTGTGTGTGCGGAATCACATATAACCTCTAGATCTGGCATCCGCAAACACATGCAGCTCTTTGATCCCACTGCCGTGGGCCTTTGAGAAAATAATGTGAATAAACAATGGCTATTTAATTTCAATTTATTTAATTATATTTAGTTTTATTTTGCCAATGTAATTCTGGAGATTAAGGTGATTTTGTAACATTGCAATAAAATGTTTTTTTTATATTTTATCGATTGAAATATACGTCCCACCTGGTTTGTGTCACCACAGCCTTGTTTTGAGCTCTCGACCCCTGGTAAGCTAACCATGGATAGAGAGAACTTAGTTCTTTTATTTCATAAATGCAACAAACTACATTTCTTATACACACTGCATAACTGCAATAAAACTATCTTCATTATAGCAGTCAAATAGGTTTCGTGGCTTCAAGTGGGTTTCATTTGGTGGGACTCATGCCCAAATGGTTCTTTTAATCCTGAAAGGTTTCCAACCCCTGCTCTAGATAAAGAGAGGTTCGATGGATGGCTAATGAGACAAGCGCTAGAGAAACTTTGATAGCAAACATTAGAGATCACAAAAGCAGTGTGATTAGCACAGCACCATCCTGCACACAGTGGCCCCCTCCCCTTATTACTCCGTGCTTTTAACCCTCTGTTGCCCTGGCGAGGCAAGGTGAGAAGAGAAAAGGAGAGCAGATGGAAGAAGTGTGAATGTGCATTTTAAGTGAGAAAAAAAGGTTTATTTTAGGGCAGGCCGCTTCTTCCAACCATTGATCAAGGTTTGAGGACATCAGAAGAGTTGTGCTCTCAGGAAGTCTGAAATTCTGCCATGTGCAGGAATACATGAGCACAAAGTGCTAAACACTTACAGTAAGAGTGGAGGTTGCTGGATATGAGGGAGGAATGAAGGACAAAAAACTATTCCTGTGATAAACTTGTTAAAAAAGCTTCTTGTTTTTCCGATATTGTGACTAGAAATTAGTATAATCTGACTGATGTGTCTCCTCATTGCAAAAACGTATTTATCTCACATTGCTTGCAAGTACAAGCTGACAAATGTAAAACATCTTAATATTAAAAACAGATACTAAATGTGAAAGATCAAACCAGTTGTTTTGCTTGCTGTGAATGGCGTGAAAAAGACCAATTACATAGCTACAAATTCATAATAATTCACATCTCTGTGAAAAAGAAAATTGCAATTTTTTCACATTTTTACTTTTACCACCTGCCACTGCTCCATTTAGCTCACAATGACGAGGTTTCATTTAACACCTCTTTAAGTACCTTACTGGACCATACTGGGGGTGCAAATGAGTCATGAAGTCACTTATCTGAGATGAGCACAGAGAAACTGTCAAGACAATATGGCTATGCAGATGAGGACGATAAGACAATGAAACTTCATATAGTAAGCACCAACACACAAATATATTTCAAAAATACTCTTCAGGGCAAATACAGTGATAAAGACCTTCACATCATTCAGGTAAAGCACATACAGTGCACCAATTTGTGAGGTGTGCTGTCGCAGCCTGCCTCAACTAACTAGGGACAGAACCAACCCACTATTGCTGCCACCACATGAATCTTTCACAAAGCCTGTGAGGGTTTGTTTGCCTGGAGAGGTTGCCCCACCCACCGAAACAACCACCCATTACACCTGACCTCTCGGCTGTCTCAGGACCCAAGAATCAGCCCCAGGTGTCCACTTTCATTCCGTCACTGGAGCCACTGGAGCATGACCGAGTGTTTCTCTTAATCACAGGGGGGTTGTTCCACGTATGTCCTCAGAGATGCTCTGTGCTACTAATTGGGAGTCACTTCAAAAAATTAAATAAAATACCCTTTACTTAATGCCTACTCCTGCAGCTCTTTTTCATACTTTACCACTAAAACCTTTACATATCATCCTTTATTTTTATATGTACATTTGTAAATAAACTGTTTGCTCTTTAGAGCCATCATATTTTCTTTAGATCTGAAACCACACCCATCATTGCACTTTTCAACCATATTGATTCTATATTTTTTTTTTTTTTCAAAGCTTGTGTACATTCAGCACTTCCCCCCATAACTGGCTGTGTGTTGCCAACATTATCATATACTTCTGAATGAATTCCTGGTTGTTCTTTTACCAAAAGGCCCCAACTCCTCTCAGTCAAAACACACTGTTGAGAAATGCCTGATCTTAATCAGAGGAATCATCTGTCGTAACCCAAGGGGGCACCCCCCACACCTCCCTACCTCGGTATACAACAAAATAAAAACATTTGGAAAAAAAAAACAAAAGCAAAATCAATTTTAGCTCGAAAAGGTGCGTTATGCCCATAGAAAGGTGGCATGATTACAAGGTTACTGGACTACTCTTCCAACCTTTAATCTTTAATTTTGTGACCCTGCTTCTGTTCTGTCTCTACCTACTTCCATCTGTTTCATATTCCTCACCAGTGCCTTACAAAAAGAGAAACAAGCAGGCAGAGGAGAGAAGGGAAGAAAGACAGGAGGGCAGACAGTCAGAAACAGATGAAAGACAGAAGCTGGCCCAGCTTCACTAATAATAATAATAATAATAATCCTGCCTACTCTCTGTCCTCAACTAACCAGATTTCTCTGCCTGCCTTTCCAGAATCCCTAATCTTGCCTGTTAACAATCTGCCAATAGGGCCACTGACTGTCCTCATGAATAAACATATGGAGAGTGGAGCATGGTCCTGCAAACATGACAGTCAGCGTTCCCCTAGAGCAGTGAGCATGCCTATAATGCATCCCTGGGGCTTGCCTCCGAGTAAGCCCATCACTTAAAGCTCCCACCTCTTAAAATGTCGCCGCCTTCTTCAGCAGCCTTATGATCTTTTAATAATGATGACAGGTAGCAAGGGGGTGAAATGCTGACAGATGGTTAACTGATTGTGCTGGAAATGGGGAGGCAGACTCAGAAGAAATCAGAGATATGGTATGGCTCTAGGCTTAGACAAAAAGTTTGCCTGTTTCCGTTATCTTAATCTTGGCTTTCACTGAGGTGTATTTTCCACCTGTCATAAATGACCACATGTCTATGTTGAAAATCCCACAAAGTTTCTAAGTCTGAAAGAATTAAATTTCCGGTTTTTGTTTCTCATGTTTGAGATTATTTTCTGACCTAAAAATTAACTGGGAAGAAAAAGGAAAAATTTACACGTATCAGTGGAAGTGTTTGGTCATGGTTATCAAAAAGCCTGCTTGTACCCCACTGAGGTAATAATTCAAGTAACAGGACATGTCTGCTGCCTTTTCTCAAATCCAGCGTCTACTGGAGCCAGACAGGTCAGGCCTCTTAAGACAAGCAAGTCCTTGACTGTTCCAGAGGTGCTTTACTTGCACCAGCTGCAACTGCCACAATTCTCTATCGCTCAGGATTCCTGACTCCATCCTCCCCACTCCCTCCCCTGAGCAGCCTACACTGCCACGTGCACACTGTGCATAAAAGAGCAGCACTTCTGACAGGGTGACTGTGGCAAAGCTGCCCCAAGTCGAGCTGAACACCCTCAGGCCTCAGCTACTCCAATGAGACAGTGAGACAAGATCACGCCTACACCGCCCTCCCTTCTTCCCTCCTTCTGTCTTCCTTCGCCACCAAGCATGCCTCTCTTTGCGACACAGGAACATCTTATGCATTATTAAAGACACTTTCCCTAAAAGGCTGCTAGCACATTATTCTGCAAGCACAGTGACATGTCTGGGCTCAAAATGTCCACTTTAGCTCTAAAGAATGAGCTCACCCAGGTAGCGCTCTCAAGATTGAAACCTTATGAACAGGCTGGCACAGCCATATGGTTTAAGCCGCTTGAACCACAGATACAACAGCTTCTTATTGGCTGTTATAACCTGTCATGTTAATACAGAAGATCATTGTATGAAGAGGAAAATCTTACACAAAAAAAACAAAACCAATTTCAATCAAAGTTAAAAAAGAACTAAAATAACGAATGATTGTGACTGTGAGGTGCAACATTGAGTCAAATGCAATGAGTAACTGATCTGCAGGTTAGAATAAACCATCTACTTCTCATTCATCCATCCATGATGTCTCTACTCTCTAATCTGAAGGGAAATTATCTTTAATGAAAGGGCAAGGTTGAAGTCAAGACAGAATCATGTCGTTGCAGATTATAACTCAAACTGTCGGATATTTTAGATTTTAAGCCTATCTCATCTGAACTCGCCTGAGCTTGGGCAACAACTTTCCATTCTTTGTACACTGTTGTGTATATCTGAATTACAATAAACTTTTATGTATTAATCTATCTATCTATAAACTGATTTCATAACTAAACATAACGTCCAGCCTCGCATTGTTGTTTCGCATCTGCATGAAATTTAACTCACTTGTAAGTGACTTGTAAGTCTGGATTTAGTGAGAGACCAATGCATGTGTTGAGGGAACCAGTACAGAGACCATGTCCCCGAGGAACACATGTACTGATGTAAAGTTGGGCCACGACAAATGGAATAATGTCTGATAGATTGGCAACGATTAGGTAACAATTTCCACCAGGGGGCGCCTGTAAAAATGACATGAGGAAATGGTATGAAGTTCAGGACGTTTCAAGCTCTTCAGCTCTTAAGGTTTAATAAATCCTTCTTTGAGGTTTGGAAAGCTTCAAAGTCACTTTTATTTTTCAAAAGTTAACCTACAATTCTCTGAGCACTCTGCATCTGGACAATTTTACGAGATAAGTGCATTCGGGCCAAAGCCAAGTAACTCCCAACAGCTACTTTAATACGAAAAGTAAAGTTCACAAGTAAATTATCCAACTTACATCTCTTGAATGTCCCTTGCTCTCCGTGTCCCTCTGCTCTTTAACACCGTTCAACAAGTTCAGAGCAGCAGAATGACCACTGATGAAGATAGAAGCTCTTTAAGACGCGCTCCTTAACGTGAATATGATGGGTACACACGTAGGTCTCTGAGGAATCGCTGAGCGCACCATCTCTCTCTATTGTTTGGCGGCAGAGGGGGAGAAACCGATCAGCAGGGGGATATTCCTGACCCTTCAACGCAAATGACTGATGACGGTCCTGAGACCGCGGTCAGCACCTCGCCTGCTGCAAACGGAAGGATTTTTAAGCTGGGGTACCGGTGCCAAAGTGTCCATCATCCTCTCTCCAAGTGTCATTCCATCACGGCATCAGTCTGAGGCGCAGTGATGTCCGCAGAAAAGAAAAGCCCCACTATTGCACAACAAACTTTCACCCGCTGGCGTGCGTGCCTCTTATTATTTCTTCACTCCCAAAGACTCGGCGCGAATCTCGTCCTCACTCTTCTTTCTCTCATTCCTCCTGGCTCTGAATTACTCTCAGTCACTTATGAATTCCACCAATTAGACTCGACCGCCGAGAATATCCGCTGGCGTCAGCGCATCTTCTCCTGGCCGTCTCCCCAGCTCGGCACACAACCGACCGCCTAGACAGAGATGACGGGAAAGAAAAAGCGCTCGAAGGCTCTATTAGATGAGACTCAACCCGCCCTCCGCACACCTATGCTTTCTCTCCCCACCCCCTAGCCCTGTTCCAACTCCAGCCCACCCACGTCCACACACATCCACCACAACCACACTCACTATCCTGTTTTGGATCCTGACAAAACTCACGAGGAGGGTAATCGCCCGTAGTTGAACCGTGTTTGAGCTCCCAGGAGTCTGATATTATTATTATTATTATTATTATTATTATTATCATTATTATTATTATTATTATTATTATTATTATTATTATTATTATTATTATTATGTTGTTGTTGTTGTTATTTTATTTAATAAATTGAACATACAACAATAAACATTTGAATTATTCATGTTTTGTATTCTGCGTTGTGCGCGTGCCAAAGTGTAAGACCTTAGGTTAATGGCATTAATGTCTAATCATTACAGTTCATCTTTCTAAACTATTATATACAAACATTTGTAACATTAGTTTTTTTGTGACAATTCAGATTCCACTGGCCCCCATATGTGAAAAAATATGTTTAGTTTTCATAATCTTACTTCACCTAATATGTGTTGTACAAAATAATTTTTAAAAGTGCATATGATGGCGGACAACATCTTATTTTTGTGCAGATAAAATGATCATGGGAGGACGGTGTCTCTTAGGGCACCTGAGATTCCATCACAGGAATTAAGCGTTAAATTTCCTGTAGTTGACTGAGCAAACAACACATTTTAAAATTTTAGATGCGCAGTTATAAATTTACATATTTTCTCGGAATAAAAAAGAGACGTTCTTCAAATATTCCAATTTCACTAATTTCTTCGTCTGAAAAATGCCAGAGACGCGGATGTGTTTTCGTCCGATTTGGAAGGAACATCCGCACACCTTAAATGATCCACAAAAGCCTCCAGCGAGGGGGAGTGAAGGGGCACAATGTGCACAGTAGGTTGTCAAGCATTTACACAGCTGAATGTGTACATGTTTGCAGCCTGTGTGCAGCACCTATAGGCCCAGAGAGGCCCACACCCTGACCTGTTCTGAGGCTTCTATCCTGCAAGGATAATGTCGGAAAAATTGAGCGCGAGAGAAGAATCTTTTATTTATAAATGACAAGGAACCGTGTGTGTTATTATCTGCACAGAGCGTGGCTGATTGATTTCTACAGACTTACTGGATGTGCAAAAAGCAGAACACCATCCTGCTCTGTGCGCCCGGAGCGCGTCCATGTGCTCTTTTTATCTCGTACACAAGTGAGTACAAAACTGAACAAATGCTCAAAAAAGTGTAGCAGTGTGACAGCTCCGTCCTGTACTGTACCACAGGGCTGCACAGATTTCTTTTTGCTGATTGTTCGTGTTGATCAGCAGATTTGCAGGCATGGGAAAATAAGGTAGGGAACTCACAGGGCAAGTGAGAGCAACAAAGACAACCTGAAACAGCAGGTGGTCCCGGCTGGTCTCACCATGCTTTCTCTCATCACAACGCACAATTTCATCTCCGACTCGGTGCGCGGAGTAACAAAGCTTCAAAAGTTTACGCGCCCCATCAGCCACTTGGAAATGGTTCAAATCAAATGAAAACGGCAATCTGAGCCTCTCACCTTGGTCTTCAGTGCTTCATGCTGTCGACGACTACCAATCATGTCGCATGTTGGAGCCATATATATCCGCTTTGAAACGGGACATTTTAGCACTGAGCAGGAACGGACATTCGCCGTAGACGCGAAACGCACATCTCTTGGTGCTCCCGGGGAATGGAGCGGAGCACAGCGTCAGGCGGAGACACCGGGAGAATATCCCTCCGAAGCAAATACAACGTTTATAAAATAGCAGGTCAAAGGCAAGCGATGAAATGATAAACCCGAACTCCAGGTGACTCCTGAAAAGAGCCAGAGAAATGCAGAGTGACCAGAGCCGCCGCTCCCTGACACACTGAGGCGGCGGGGCTCTGACAGCTGACTTCACCTGAACTTTATTCCTGAGGTGAAGCCTGTGAGCAGCACACACTGTTGCCACGGACACATAGTTACGGTGTTTTGTCCATTTTGATTTCAAACATCATTCTAAGTCCAGCTGATCTTCTACAACATGACGTGGCGGTAAATGTATAATATATAAATAAAAATAGGAACTATGTGACTGTTTTTTCACAGGCACCCAGGAGAATCCTATGAGTTCTCCAAGCAGGACTGTCCAGCCCTAAGATGCAAAGCGCAGTAACATGGTCAGTTTGTTTTATGAGATGTTTCAGTTTAGTCATCTTTAACATTATTAATGGCACAGTTGGGAGATGAAGTACCTCAGCTGTAAAGACGGCCCCTCACACAGCTGCCTATAACTCTCTGTCTCTCTTTCCCTCATTTGTGAAGCCAAGGGCAATGTGCTTGACATGAACACTTTTTCTAATTCACTCAGCAGCTATTAGAAGAGTGCAGAGTTGAAACCTAGTAAAGACCAGATTTAATTCCCACTCACTACAATGACACCATATAATCTGTTCACTCACAATATATTTCTGAAGCTCATTGCCACACTGCCAAGCTCTTTTGTTTCTCTAAGGCCCCAAAATCAAAAAGCTTAGACAGACAGGCCTTGCACAGTGTGTCTCTAAATGAAAACAAGCCCTAAAAAATGCTACACTGCTACAGCCCTAATAGATTCTTTGTGTATATTACTACATTAAGGTAGGACTGTGTCAAGCAGAATTTTAGCAAAGGAGAAAGAAAGGAGGATGTTTTTGGTACACACACAAAGACAAAAATACTTGCATGCGCACAACACCATGTGCCTTCAAATCCATCAGTGTGTTCAATACATGGCTCTTTTCCTGAGAAACCAATAATCATGTGGCCCCGTGTTCCGATGTCTCACCTCGACTCCAGTGTGTTTACTTTGTTTCTTTTTTTCCCTTCATGTCATATCTCAGGATAGTTATTAGAAAATTGATGGGTCAAGCTCTTTTTGCACATCCCTGCCTGCCGATGCCAGGCACAGAGGTATTGGATTTTTACATCTGTTCAGTGGAGTTTAATGTTGCCTTCATCCAGAGAAGAGTGTTTGTTAGTTGAAGTACAAGAGGGAGGATGAGGGGAGGGGAGGTTATGCATAAAAATCTAATGTACACTGAGAGAGTACTTCATTGGGAACACCATACGAACACTGGGTAGATCCTCCCTTTGTGGTCCAACAGTCTCATTTCATTGTGTTGTACATTCTGCCTTGCATAATTTCTGCACGTGCATCCACTCATTAATGCTGCCAATCTCCTGTTCTACCAAATCCCAAAGGTGTTCTGTTGGTTTCAGATGTGAACTCATGTCATGTTGATTAAACCAGTCTGAGATTCCTTAATCTTTGTGACCAAGAGCCTTTAAAGGATGGTGAACTGTTCCCACCATGGGCACTCCCTTACTACTACAGCTTCACCACCTGTTCTTCTCTGGCCTTGCTCATCAGCAGAAAGCTGTTGTTCACTGCATTCTTTTGTTGTAGGATCAATTTTGAGGGAAAACTTTTTCAGTTGTAGAAATAGATGTCTGACACCAACCACCGCACTCAAAGTCATAAGGATCACACAATGTTTGTGAAAATAAGAGGGCCACTACTTCCATTACAAGCATTGTCTGAGCGTGAATGATGTATATTCAGTCATATGTTGTCTATATGTAGCATGTATGCAGTGCAGAATCTATATCAAATGACTGTGACTTGCACATATGATGACTTTTTCTTTTTTTTTACTTTGATGAATAATGTATGTTGTTCCTCTGAAACCACAAGGTGACAGAGTCCCTAACAATTCTCCCTACGCATACATTATGCCTAATGTATATGTTATGTTATGTTAGCTTATCTTCACCTGGATCTGCATGAGTTTTACATTCAGCATCTGTCATGTGATTGGCTGAAACAGAGTAAATAAGGTGTAAAGGTGACTGTGTTGTTCTGTGTGTCTTCCATGCAAAATTACAATACAATGAAAATGCAACAAAACAAAGACAAATCAGGAAATGATAATAACACAAATAAAAGGTAATGTTTGCAGAGAACAGAGAAGCATAGCAGTACAGAGGAGGCACAGAGAGTGAAAGAAGGATTTAGATCCTTGATTTGAGGTTAGATTAATTTAAAAATAGCCAAGTACAATTGCTGCATTTCAAATTTCTACTGATGGAGGACAATAATGGTGCATGTGGCTGTCAGCATGATGATATGAAATATGAAAAGAATCAAATCTGTCACCCTTCAAAGATTTGGTCATACTTCGTCGACAATACATTTTTGATTTTACTTGATCATTCATGGACTAACCTATGATACAGACACTGTGTGGTTACTTGGTCTGAAATATTTAATATTATTTTAACTGAAAGATCCATCACAGTGTGATATACTGTATATCCAGATGTTGATATAAATAGTGGGTAGTTTAATCTACAAGACTGCATACAATTTTCGAAGTATATATTTTTTAAGAGAGACATAAGTTTTGAATGTCAAGCCTGCTCATCAGCTATCACACACTTTTATACAAAGTAAAAGTGAATCTAAAATTGAAAATGAATAAATATTTAAGTCCTATAAATACTGCATTGCATGAAAAAGTATAAATCTCTACATGGAGATGTTTTCCTACTGTCTTGTAGATGTGAGTTCACATTTTCTGGACAAGGTGAAAGCTCCAAAGAGAAATATGAAAGGAATGTGTTTTTTATTTGAAATTACTTCTGTGCAGCTTTGACTTTGCGATCCTTTGATCTCTTGCTGGCATGATATGGACAAGGTGAATCAAGATGGTGGCTTCAGAGTTGCTATCTTTACTTTTTTCATAAAGTGTCTGACAACAAAAAGCACCCTTACTTTCCTGGGAAGGAAAGACCCTAATAGAGTCAGGAGAAATACAGGGTTCACATCGCAGTGTGATTCCTCAAAAGGACTGAATCAGGTCAGTCTCACCACCTTTATGCATCTGCTCCATTTGGACTTTGTCTCAAATCTTCATCATGCTTCTTTCAGCCTGGCACTAACATCTGCTCCAGTCTGCGCCCTGCAGACCTCTGCTACTTATCCAATCTTGCACGGTGTCCTAAACCCATAACTCAGCTAGCCCAAACTGAAATATCATATTAAGTTATAAAACAATACCTCAGAAGAATGACATAGAGGCATAATCCAGAAAGTGCATGATTGAAAAAGGATTAGTGGAGAAGAGGCAAAGAAGGAGGGGTGGTGTGCAGGGGGGATGTTGCCAGTTTGGTGGATTTGTTCTCTGGTCACAAGCTGAAAGCCGTCTGCCTCAGGCTGATTGTGAATCAAGGCCTTCCCAGTCAGATTTAAGTGGTCTTGGAGCAATTTGGGATTTACTTCTTTAACAGTGGCCATTCAGATCTGTCATTGTACAATGTGTGTCTATCTGCGAAGTCACACCTCAGTGCTTTCTACTGGATGCATTTGTGATAGGCACTGGGTTTCTCAGCTGAGATTTGCAGCTCAAGGCTAGAATAAATAAATTTTCTCATTTAAATAAGTGTACTGTTTTATTACTGCAGAACTGGAGAAAAACACAGACACATGTAGTTGGACAGGGTTATTTCAGCAGTAGCACTAGGCCCGAGTCAGGTCCTGCAACTAATGATAATGATGAAAAATGGTCCGGCTTTCCTGACCCCTGAGAAATGAAGTCCACGTCTCTTGGGGTTGGTCCACAAATTAGCTTTTGTCAATACCATGTTCCTAATTTGTCCACACAAGATATGCTGACAGAAGTATTGGTTACTGTAACCAACTGTGGGAATTGAAGCTTATTGGCTTATTCATGGCATCATTAGCATACAGGATGGATGAGTAACCATGATTACATATTATGTGCCACCAGAGTCCAGTCAGGTTTCAACAGTGATCGAAAATAAAATAAAGATGATCCAGTTTTTATTTGTTAACTGATATTTAGCATTTAAAATGTAAAAAAATTAACAATAATTTTACAATCTGTGAATGTCTTTACATATGTTCACTTTTGAGATATGATAAAAGATAACATAACTCCATAGCATAGTTACACTGTGTCACATCAAAGCTGCTGATAGAATTCAAACAAAATGCTCGTTTAACCGAAGTGAGCCTGGTAAAACAAGCCGAGTGCCACACAATGTGGGGAAGAGAAAAACAAGCAAAAATCTTTCCAAGTACTAACCCCGGATGTCCAAGATTTAAGTATAGCCCTGCTTCAACAGGACACATGTTTTGGATGTGCCCCTCCCTAAAATTTACGAGGAAAAGATATTTATTGCACTGTCATATATTTGTGAATGGACTGTGAATCCTAATTTTTTGCAAATTTTTACACTGCTTTATTTGGCATACAATACCACCCCTCAACTGTAAAATAAATGCATTATAAGCAAACACTTTCGCATTTGCATCTCTGATTGCCCGTAGTCTTATCCTTTTCAACTGGAGGTCAGACAAATCACGTTCTTTTTTACAGTGGGAGAAGGAGGTACTTTCCTTGCTACCCTTGAAAAAGCTTGGATATAGAGTAGATAAAAACCGTAGGAATTTCACTTTAACTTGAAGCCCTTTTCAAGCATCCCCTTTCAGTAGATTTATTTATCCCATCTCCCTTTTTTTCTTTTCTTTTTTCATGATAAGAGATTGCCTAACTGTATTCCCCCCCCCCATCTTTTTTCTTCCTGCGCCTTGGGGTGGGTGGGTGGGTTTGTATGTTGTTTCTGTCTTGGACTTGATGCTTCTGGGGAAAATTGAAAAATAAAGACTTTAAAAAAAAATGTGGGGAAAGCAGAGCTGAGGAGCATGACATTGTTTTCTCATCCATGAGTGGGTGACAGTCAAGGACAAATTCAAATCTCCACTTGAGATTTGAATTTGAATTTGTCCTTGAATTTGGCAGGGCCTGGTGGTGAGTTTACATTTTCATTGCACTCTGTTTTAAATGTATACTTATCAAAAATGCTTCACTGTGTTTGCTAAGTTCTAAACAGATGGCATTCCCTCAAGTGCTTGTATGTCCAAGTGTACATGTTATTCTTAAATAAGGCAAAAAGAACCCCACTAAATTCTGGATCAGGTGGATGAAACAATGAAAAAGATGCAGGAAAGAGAAATGTGCTAGTGTTGTGAATGTGACACAGTTTCCTCATCAGCTGCTGTGTCAGAGCAAACAAAGATAATTATAAGCACAATTTGGCACAGACATATGCTAAAAATGCAAGAAAAGATGATGCAGTTTTCTGATGTTGGAACTAAACCTTGACACAGCATTTCTCCTCCTCTGGTAACTAATGAAATACACAAAAGGCTGTAGTCCGGTGAACTAAAACAATGTGCAGCATGCCTGATACATTCTGTATGAATTAAGCTCATTCTATTCTAAGAAGAATTCCAAAAAGCTTACAAACCAAAAAGCAAATTAACAAGAAATATCCATTTTATGCATAAAATTAAAAATTTGAATATCCTTAGTGGTGCAGACTGCAGCCTACTGTAGTCTTTTAGAGGATACAGCGTGGCTGAAACCTGCCACCCTGTCTCTTACATAGTTCATCGAGGCACCGACTTGGAAACATTTCAACAGAAGACAAAAGAAAGATGATTTCAATTTTTGATCACATTATTTTATTCTGTCAATTTCATTGTAAAAATTTGAAACAGAAGAAAAAAGAAAGCCTCTAGTTCACCATGTCCTGGGTTGTGCTGTTACTCTGCCTCGTTCAGTCATCCTCCAATAATGAGTCTTGAAATCTGTTAGATTAAGCACATTGTCTATTGATTGGGTGTTAAATTGCAGCATGATCCAAAACTAATAATTCCATTTTAAGTTTCAGCTCTTGTTTCTAATGGGCTCCAAATCATTTCAGGCAGGAATGGATCACAATTAGTTTAGCATTTAGTAGCTGAGTGCAGCTGTGCATACATGAGTTTCACTGTGGGTGTAACAGTGGCTGCTGCTGCTGTTGACATTTCCATTCTTGGGTCACTTTCTTTTGTTCTGCCCACCGGACTTCCTTTTTACCTGAGGAAACTAGGAAGAGATTGAGCCACTATGGTGGCGAAGTGTGTGCAATCATCACAGTTTTTCTTGAGCACTGGAAGGTGCACCTTATATTTCTCTTCCACTAAAGGACAATGACGGTTTACGTTGACACCTATAATCTGAACCTTGGTGGATGTGGTTACAACCAGAGATTTGGAAATCATCATAAAACTTTCAGAGAAAGTAAGAAAATGCTTTATACATTGTTGATAACACTTGTAATCCATTCATTTACAGGCTGTCAACTCTGTGGTAATGTAAGTTTCTCCCACAAGATAATGTTAATGTCCACGTACACATGTTTTAATTATAGGGCCAAGACAGTGTCTTATGAATTTTTATATATAACTTGTTTATTCATTCATCATTCTCTTATTGCTTCTAACTCCTCCACAGGTGCTGGGTAATTATGTATTATCCTTTTGCCATATTTTTTCTTATTGTTTAAGTAAGTGTATTTTATTGTATGACTGATTTTAAGCCCCTAGCCAGCAGACTGAGTGGCTGCAGTTTGACTAAGATGTGTCCAGCATAATCCATGAAACAGCCAAGAGCGAGGTCAGCAGTCGACTCTGAACATTAACACTAAAATCAGGCTTAAGGGGTAGAAAGCAGGCCTGGGGCCTTTCTGTGCGGAGTCTGCATGTTCTTCCCGTGCCTGTGTGGGTTTTCACCCACCATTCAAAGACATGCATGTTTGGGGTAATTAGTGACTCTAAATTGTAGGTCTGAGTGTGAGTGTGAGTGGCTGTCTCTGTGTGTTGGTCCTGTGATGGACTGGTGAACTGTCCAGAGTGTACCCTGCCCTCACCCAATGTGAGCTGGGATTGGCTCCAATAGACCCCACAACCCGGAAACGGATAAGCGATTGAAGATGAATGAATGAAATTAGAATTACCTGCTAAAAGGTCTATCTGTTTAGTGTAACAACAGATATCAATGCTATTCACAGTAATTGAGGCTGATACAGAAAACATTTGTCTGTCTCATTCTCTTTACCAGTTGTACAACTTTCTATAGAATTAATTCATTCATTTTCTACCGCTTATCTGTTACTGGGTCATGGGGGTGCTGGAGCCCATCCCAGCTCACACTGGGCGAAGGCAGGGTATGCTCGCAGGGCCAACACATCGAGACAAACAACCACTCACACTCAGACGTACAGGTAATTTTGAGTCACCAATCAACCTAAACATGCATGTCTTTGGACTGTGGAAAGGGTTAAACTGGAGTAACTGGAGGACCCATAAAGGCACGAGGAGAACATGCAAACTCCGCAGGGAAGGGCACCAGGCCTCAGAATTGAACAGGTCCATGACGTACTTGCTGTGAGGTCACAGTACTAACCACTGCCACCATGCTGCCCTTTCTAACTATAACACTTAGTCCAAATAATTACTAAACTTACCTCACCATACCATGCACCATATCTTACAATAATATAATTAATTATTCTACTTCTCATTTTGCTGATTGTACTTGACTGTTTCCTACTAATTTCCTACTAATTTCTTCATATTATGTCACATAATGGATCTATACATAAAGGGTTACTCAGCCAAAATCAGTTTTCAGGTTCATGTTTGAAGCAACTGATTTCAAACACTGTTTTAGATTAAATTTAAATTTACAGGTTAATTCAATATGTCATGCTGAATTTCTATTGGACAGCAGCTGGATGTGAGAAAAGAGGGCTCCAGTGTTCAATTATCTTTATTTTAACATCTAATGTCATCATAACAATATTCATAATATTCCAATCTTCAGGGGGATTTCAATAATTACATTTCACCGAATGACTTTTATGTTATTGGAAAATATTATGATCACAATCATGAAATCCAAGAAAGAATACAAGAAAATGGTAGCAAAACAGTACATAATTTTATAAAACTCAGTGTTTGGATGTCTGTAAGAGTTTATGAAATGGATTGGCAGATATAAATGTTGAGTGTGTAAATGCTGCCTCCTGGCCACAGCACATTATGATTGGAGAAACTGATGAAGACAAATTCCCACTGTGCTCCTTCTGTGTATTGATCAAATTTGTGGCTCATTCACCGTACACTGTGCACTGACTGATCTGTCACACTGTGATGTTACTATGACTATCCATCCATCCATCTTATTCCAGCTTTGATTTTAGGTTTTTACAGCTTCAGTTACCTATTTTCTTGATGACCATAAAGTTTCTCACTCAATGATTTATTTTACTGGCAAAAGGGAGCAAGCAGTGTATGAAGTCTACTAACTTTTTGATGGCTCACACAGTCAGTTAAAGTGTATAGTTATCTACAATTTGTAGACTCAAGAATATTTTAGATTCATTTCAGTGTGGTCACTTGAGGCATTTTTAATGGTGAATTCACAGCATTTAGCCATTTATTAATTTCTGAAAAAATATTTTTTATACTGCACCATTGCAACAGAAGTTACCTCAAGGTACTTCCAAATATTTCTTCAAAAAGAGCAGTGCTTGGTGACAATGGAAAGGACAAACTTCCTTTTAAGAGGAAAAAACCTCAAACAGAACTAGACGTAGGGTGGACTCAGAGTAGCTGGGCTGTGATAGACAGAGAGAGATAGATGGAAGAAAAACACGGGGAGCGGATGAGAGAAAGAGAACAAATAAGTGGATCACATGCAGTGATGGTAATAACAGCACTACAACACAATATAGCAATATAGTGTCAATATGGCAGCTGTGATGCTATAATATATATACGTATGGTCCAAGTGCGTAGTTACAGTATTATTAAATGAAAGTGCATTTAGCAGCAGGTGTAGAGAATCATGCAGGAACAGGTAACACCTGAAGATATATATGAGTATATGAGATTTCACCAGGCTGGGTGTGTCTGATGGCTTTGTGCTCATTCATTGTTGTTTTCTTGAGAGAAGCTTTCCTTTCCTTTGATCTGAGTCCATTAAGTGAGTTATGCATTTCTTTTTTAAGACCTACACCTGATATAGTTTGATAGAATGTTAGATTCAAATTAGGATATTGTGACGGATTTTTGTCATGTAGTTGATATCTGTTGAATTAAGATGTGCACCACTGCTTTTATAGAGGAAAGATCACTGTGACCATCACCCTGCCTTCAACTGAGTCTCTGAAACAGAACTTTGCCTTTAATAAATAGTTTCAATAGTTTCTCTGCTCCTGAGAACAAGTCACTGCCGTTGTTGGAGCACATTTTGTATACCTACAAAAAATAAATAAATAATAATAATAATAATAATGATAATAATAAAGTAAAATGGACTGCACTTGTATAGTACTTTCCAAGTCTTTGACTGCTCAAAGCTCTTTGAAATGGAAGTTACAGTCATCCTTTCACTAACAGAGCTTTCTCCCGCACTACATTGATGGAACAACCATCAGAGGCACTGCAGTTCAAGTGCACTGGAGGAGTCTGGGATCCAACCACAGTCAATTTGAGTAGTTGATGACCCACTCTACATTTTGAGACATGGGATGTATCAAACATATTCTACTGATAAAAAATGGACTGAAACTGAAACAAAAAAAATTTGCTTGTAAACTGAAGCTGAAGAGCCTTAAACCTTAAATCTATTGACTATCAGGGGGTGTCTCCACTTGCTGTAAAAAGAAGTCAGATTGTATTGTCTGTATTAAAGTCTGAAAATAAAATGTGATATCTCACTTGATTTACACTCCTGCCAAATATTAGTTCTGTTATGGTGATGCACATGATGCCCCAAAGCCCCAAACTACATGGAGCACAGCTCAGAGGAGACAAGGACAAAAAGACAAGACAAAAAGGGTTGGGGACCTCTGGTTTAGTGTGTGATTGACTACCACACAATAAAGACAGAGTACAGAGCAGTTCAGATCCAGTCCTCACTGCTCCTTTATGGTTTCTGCATGTTACATTTCAACTTCTTTGGACATGCTACTTTAGTCCTCAAAGAAACACTGCTGAAAAACAGTATAACCTCCATTATATTGCTGACAATCTCAAAATACAGATGAAGAAATTCTCATTTTAATTAAGTCTGTGGTTTCTGTCAACAGATGACTGATGCATAGGTTTAAACCTAAACACTAAGCCAACTTAGTCCTTCATTTAAAAGAAACCGAGCTGCAGCCAAAGTCAGGCACCTCATGTATGATGCTGCCTCCTGCCTCACAACATCAAGTCCAAGTCAATATATTGGTCTAATCCTCATCTGAATGCAGCATTTTGATCAGATACCACACAATATGCATGATTGAATTTATTAGAATATCAGATTTCTGCTGCATGGTGTTGAATTTATTCAACAGCTTTGTAAACCTTCCAATAAAACCTGCTTCAGGCTGCTCCACATCTAGTATTCCACTGATCTGACTTTCAGGAAACTTTTTGTATCTTGTTAAATGTAAATGTTTCCTCTGCTGCAAGAATGCCAAAACAATGAGTCTCAACTTGACTGCAGTGTTATGTGGGAATGATTGTGTAACACTGCAAACTACAATCAGGACAGGTTTTCTGCCGGATTAATAAAGGTTAATGTTCACAAGCATTTAACCTGGAGTTTATGAAATGACCATCAAGAAGTGACAGCCAGGCGACTGGTTATAAAATGAAGCCAGATTGTATAAGGTCTGTGGGAAAATGTCCCTACTTCTCACTTGATTTATTAGCTTGGTAAATGTTTTCTTAATGAGTTAAGAATCTCAAACTCTAGTTTCAAGTCTTCAGTACGACTTTTTAAACCATGGTCCCATTCAGTAGACAATAGACCAGAAAGCAGGGAATTTTTTCCCCCAGTGTGGCTGCAGTGTAATTGACAGACTATACCACCCAACCAGGTTAGAGAATGGGTCAGATCCACTCCTCTCTTTCTCAGCTCCACATTGTTTTCCAAATCATAAATGTGGTGAAGATCAAATTATAAACTGGAAGAAAATCACAGCTGACCAACTGTTTACATTCAGTGTGGACAACTTGACTGTTGAGGGGAGGAACCAGTGAAGAAGGGCTCATGTATTCCAAATGATCAGGTCAGATAGTAAATAAACCACTGCATGACTTCATTGTTCATGTTTTACAACATGTTTAATCTGAGCCAACTGACATGACAGTGACCTCATCACATCAAGACAGGGCCAGTAATATAAAGATGAGATTTTTCTAATTATTTCTGTCAAATCATTTATTAAGGCATAAAAACAACCAGAAATAGAAATGTGTATACTCAGAGCATGTTCTGCAGCTTACATGGAAGATTTTAGCAGCTTTATTTGTGTGCATTTTCTCAGAAAATAAACTAAACGCTGTCAGACTTTGTAGGATTGAATTGTGTTGCAGTCCCTCCATGCATTGGCCTGAGTCCTGATGTTGGATAACAGTCTTCGGCATAACATCAGGTGAGCAGAGCCACTGCAGCACTCTGAACATCAGAGCTAGCATCACTGCTCCAATCCGGGATGGTGAAAGTCTTTGCCTGCTTTTTCTGCTCTCCTATTGTGTAGTCCACATGGATGCAGATGTGTCTAACGCTCTCCTCGGAGGGAAACATGCTGACCTCCCCAGTGATCACGGTGTCCTGCACCACGTCCACCGGAGCGTCCAGGTACAGCACCGCCTGTTTCCAGTGCGTCTCCGGTTTAAATGGGGACGTGGAGAGCACGAGCACCTGCTGCATGTCCGGGCAGGGGAACGTGACCGTGAAGTAAACACAGAGAGCGCTGACCGCCGCCGAGCCGAACGACTCGCACCTGAAGCGCCCCCTCACGACCTGCAGCTCCTCCGCCGTCACTGAGTGCAGGTCGAGCTCGGCGAAGCGGGCCGGGTGGGAGAGCACGTCCTCCACCGACACCGAGTTCACCGTGATGTCGGAATTCATGATACACCTCCTGGCAAACTCGGACATGCAGGACATGTCGACGCCGTACTGTTCTTTCACTGTGCACCAGAAGTGCAGGCGGTCCTCCACGACCGGGTCGCTGACCGGGGCGATGTAAAGCTCGGCTCGGCTAGGCAGTATGAGGCCCCCCGCCCTTAGCCATTTGTCCCGCGCGTACAGGACGGAGTTGAGCATGGACTCGTGCAGGAGGGCGTAACCCATCCACTCACTTACGATCACGTCGACCGGCTCCGGTAGGGCCACCGTCTCCACTGTGCCCCGGATCACCTCAATGCGCTCCTGAAAGCCGTTATGTCTGACGATCCTGGATGCTTGCTCGGCGATGGAGCAGGCCTCCACGGCGTACACCTTCCTGGCTCCGGCCTGAGCACAGAAGACACTCAACACGCCGGTTCCCGCACCGACGTCCAGGACGACCTTCCCCCGAATAAACTCACTGTTCCTCAAAATGGCGTTGCGGTACGAGCTGGTCCGGACGTGGTCCGCGATCATCTCTTCGTGGATCGTTACATCGGAGTAGCTGTCAAAGTAAAGTCTGTCCTGGCGGCTTTTATCCAATTTTCTTTTTTTCACAACACGAGACATCTTTTCCGTGGCGCTACAGCCTTGCACTCTTTGGTTTTGCTACTTCCGTCCTGGTTGATCTGGAGCTTGTAGTTTCCCGTGACAGAGGATACGCTCAGGGCACGTTTGAAAACACTACATATCCCACAATCAAGGGACGATGACGCAACCATCGGGTTGGTGTGTTCAATGTCCGGAGGGAAATAATGAACTCTCGCTGAGCTGACTTAAAGCTGCAGTGTCTTTTATACAGGGCAATTTTAGATTAAACATGCTGCTGCAGGTGATTTAGATACATTTATATTAGACTTATTCTACACAGTCTAAAGCAAATCAGTAGCTGACTGAATATTGATTTCTTTCTCAACAAAGTATTACCATACAAAATGAAGATGGACATACTTACACAAGCAAGAGCTGAATCCTATTTATGAAGATGAAAAAAGAAGAAGCAGTGGTTTGAGAAGACAAGACAGGATGCCATGTTGTTTGTTGTCTATAACACCTCTTTTTACAACAAGATGTATAATGCAGGAAATGGCAAACAATAGGACTGCAAAATCTGGAGAAAATATTGCAGGGGAATTAGCTTTTTGTGTGTGCATGCACATTTCCATTCTTCTAAATCTTTATCTAATAATTCATCCAATGCAGAGAATAAAGCAGGGAAGTAATTCTGCATTAACTGATGTGCTTTCATCTTGAGTACCGGAAAAAGCAACCATCAAGGGAAAATGAGCCATACCTTTGTAGTAAACATTGACTTTAAATTCCTACCTGTCCCTTTTGGTTGTACTTTATTTACGTGATGCAAGATGCACAATAAAACCAAACATTAGATAAAGATGTATTGTAATGCTTATGTGTGCCAAAAATGAAAACTACATGAACCAGCACTTGATCAAGGTATGCTAACCTTTGCCAATGTATGTAGACTGATCTGTTGCAGCTTCCCTGACATCACTCACTGGTTATTCAAGGGCAGTTTCAATCTCAGAGGGGTTAGTTTCCTTGTTGCTTTCCTGACCTGCTGAACTTCAAAGCTGTGTCCATAGCCACAGTGCTACTGTGTCTACTGTCTCTGTACTCCATGGTATCATACCATATATCAGGGGTCACCAACTTTGGTCCTTGAGGGCTACTGCCCTGCATGTTTTAGATGTTTCCCTGCTCTAACAGACCTGATTCAAATGGACCCTTTTCACACTTACGCATTGCACTAACTGGAAGTCTTCATAGTAGGGATAGACAATTCAAAAACATGACGGCGGCATGAATTCACTGGTAACAAATACACCTTCTGAGAGTCACAGCAGTTGAAGTGTGCCTTTTTGTAGCAACTTGAAGAAAAAACAAGCAGAACTAGCTTTTCATCAGTTTTTTAATGAGTTGGATCTCAGGAAACGGTGGGTGTGGGCTATAAAATGAAAAGAAGGGCCAACATTTAGCATAAAACAGGGCTGCAGATTTAGATTTTTGATTTAACTAAAAAACAATTTGTATAATAGTTTTTTGTAATTAATTCATATTCTTTCTGATTATGTTATTATTATTATTATTATTAAAAGCTGGATAAATGATACAACCTATTCTACGAAAACTATGTCCATGACAACAAAGCTAAGGCTTCCTAGCTTGCTACCTATTCAGTCTGCATTAATGTTGTTCTTTATTATATCTGTAATGTTACGTTTTGGTCAGTTCTGCTGTAAAGCCTGAATTTTATGTACGTCTTTACAACGTTAATATTATTTGTTCAGCAGCAATGTTGTTGACGACAAAGTAGTGGTGATTCCGCCAGTCTGAGACTGTCAGAGACCTTATACTCTCAGTCTCAGTCTTTTAAGTCTTGTATAATATAAATTCAGTTTTTTTATAATATCTTTTTAATTCTATTTAATCTTTTCCTCTTATTTAGAGGAAAATTGTCATAAAGTGGAATATGCACTGGGCCATGGTCACTGAGTCTGACAGACTTTACCACTTAAGATGGAAGCAGAACTTCTATTCTTTCCAATTAAATGTCTGCTATTTCCCGCACAAACAATTTAAAAGCTCAAAAAACATTTGGCCAGTACCCCAAATAAAGTCAAAATGAGTTTAATAGTCCAGGGTCTTGAATTAATGTCTGATGAAAATTTAACTACATTTTTAAGAAAATGTAATCGAGGAGAATTGAATTTAAGAGGATGTAAGTGAACTGTTTCTCATAGATTATTTCTTATTTCACTCACCTGCAGCCCATTCACTACTAGTCATAATAAGCTTTTCTATGGCACGACTGATAACACTACATGCCACACAACACCACTGCAAACAGAGACAGCAATATAATAACGATTTTTTTAAAAAGTAAAACATTTAAACATAGAGTGGGCTATTTTAAATTACAACAGGGGTTAAACTTTGTCAAGTGTTGAATCCGTATAAAGATCTAAATGGCACCGGAATACTTTTGTGCAATAGAGAACTAAAAAGGCAACTTTTGAAATGACATGCAATTATCTGTGATAGTGTTTCAAAATGGGCACAAAATAATTTAATTTCAAAAGCTAAACAGAGGAGATGTAGTTTGCCATATTTAAAAGTATCTCTCTGATCTTACTCAGCTGGTAACATCCGTTTAAGATGGAGCACTCAAGACTTTTCTGGGTCCCACTGGTAATGTGCAGTATGTCCTGCAATTATTTGCACAATATTTGGGAACGCAGATTTTTTTCTAAAACAAAATGCCTGTACTGAAATGAACTTAAACTGTTTTGATATTGAGACTCTCTACTTATTCAGTAGTTTATTTTGAAACTTTGGTGCAACATACAGATATTGAATAATCAGATCTCCGACGATTCCTTTTTTTTTCTTAGCAGAAAAGACTCTCACTCTAACTAATCCTGACAGTAAGCTTACACTTTTACCAAACCCTCATTTCTATCTTCAGGAACAATTAATGTTAGGGTTAGGGTTAGGGTTAGAAACCTTAAAAGGTATTTGTTTTATTTCTAGGTATTTTATTTTATTCTTATTTCTAACCTCTCACTGCCATATTAACTGAAAATATGCAAAATTATTGCATGATTATAATACCAAACTACTCGCAGAAACCAGCAGATTTTTGTGTGATATTTTCTCATCATGTACCCTCTGATTAACCAGAATATAAATGTAATAAATCATTTGAAGTGTTTAAGTCTCATATATTTATTAATACAGAATACAGTCTGGGTCCTCTATCTAAGTAAGATGGGACCTAATCAACAAGGTCCATCTTACAGAGCCACACAACACAATATAGTCATTACCAGTACTGAGCTTCCCCAAAGTTATTGCAGGCAGAACACAGCTGCTTAAGGCTCAGTTCTCCTCTCTTTCAGACAGTCCTGTGGGACCCTCTACACTCTGTTTCTGAGATCTTTGGCAAAAGATGCTGGACAACCAAGCAAGAGCTGAATCCTATTTATGAAGATGAAAAAAGAAAGAAGAAGCAGTGGTTTGAGAAGACAAGACAGGATGCCATGTTGTTTGTTGTCTATAACACCTCTTTTTACAACAAGATGTATAATGCAGGAAATGGCAAACAATAGGACTGCAAAATCTGGAGAAAATATTGCAGGGGAATTAGCTTTTTGTGTGTGCATGCACATTTCCATTCTTCTAAATCTGTATCTAATAATTCATCCAATGCAGAGAATAAAGCAGGGAAGTAATTCTGCATTAACTGATGTGCTTTCATCTTGAGTACCGGAAAAAGCAACCATCAAGGGAAAATGAGCCATACCTTTGTAGTAAACATTGACTTTAAATTCCTACCTGTCCCTTTTGGTTGTACTTTATTTACGTGATGCAAGATGCACAATAAAACCAAACATTAGATAAAGATGTATTGTAATGCTTATGTGTGCCAAAAATGAAAACTACATGAACCAGCACTTGATCAAGGTATGCTAACCTTTGCCAATGTATGTAGACTGATCTGTTGCATCTATTTTAAAGCTTATGACCTCTGATCAAGTTGTTGGGTGTTTGGTCACTTCCTCAGTGTGTATGTGCTTTTTGTTTTTTTTTGTTTTTTTGTTTTTTGTTTTGTTTTTTTGTTTTTTTTTTTTGCGTGTGTGTGTCTGTGTGTCTGCATGCTTCCCATTAAAAAAGAAATCCTCTTTATCAGCTGAGTTGTCAGTAAGCTGCAGCAGAGACTCATGGTTAAGAAGATGTTCCTTTGTGGAAAGGAGGTCTAAATTGCAGTTATTACAATTACATTATATTTAGAATCTCTAGCGTCATAAGCAAGTAATCAGAATCAGAATCAGAATCAGAAATACTTTATTGATCCTCGTGGGGAAATTGCCTTTAGTTACAGATGCTCCCATTCAAAAATCTTAAAATAAATACAAAAGTATAAACTATATCAATAAAGGTAAAGTTTAAACATAAGTACTACTATAAAATAAAATATATTTAAACACTAAAATATAAATGTACATTTGTTCCTGTATCTACAAAAAGTGATAAATAAAAGAACAGTTTACCATAATTTGAATATACAATATACATGGATGTAGTTATTGCACTGGATTATTGCACATCAAAGTAGCTAAAGTAGTTTTGCAAACATTGTTAAGGATTCAGAGTAAACCAATTGACTCTGAGTGTCTGACAGTCAGAGTGAGGACTTGTTTAGCATGCCAGTTATGTGCTTTGAAAAGTGAAATGAGATGTGGCAATTATGAAACAGCCATCACATCTGAATGTTAAATTCCCCTCATTGTACATTTATTACCTTAGCAACTGGACTGATTAGTTTTTGTACTGTATATTCACCAAAAAAAGACATCAGCAGCTTGACTGTACCTGACCCACACAAAAGATTAGAAAGAACTTCACTGAACCAAGTGTACTGACTGTAACAGAGCTTAATACCCTGTGTATTCTGAATACACAGGGTATTATGTATATACTCCTTATCCTTCATTTCCATCAAGGGATACGGTGAGGAACTAAATCTATCAAGTTGGGAGAATACTTTAATAAATAGCATAACATAAACATGACAGTATTTTTCAGTAATTGGTCTACAAAACGTCCTGCTATTAATTTTATGTAAATACATAGATTCAGAATGAAGGTAAATATTACAGCGAGTCGTAAAACAGAAACAAACATGTAGGGTACTCTGGTTGGCAGAGATGAGATAAACAAGTCACAGTAAGGGCTTGGGAGGGCTCTGGCACTAAGGAGAGCCTCACACCACCTCATAAAACTATCACTTGGACCTAAAACAGAAACCAGAGGAATGTCCAACACCAACAAAGTCTTCAGTATTGAGCCTTGAAGCTGTAAAGGTGCCTAAGTAATTTACAGTTGGCTCAGGAATTCTGTATCAGACCCCCTCTCCCACAGGAAACAAACAATATGCATGAAACCCCCACAAAGTGACACTGGATTGATAGTTGGTTGTCACTCTCAACAAACAATGTAATAAGGTATCTTGAGCTCCATCAAGACACTATCCTGGGGAGCTCACACCAGGAAAGCATTCCACTAGGAACATTAAGGAGAACATTGTCTTCAACTTCAACACTCTCCTATCCTCTCATACCGAAAGGGGGGGGGGGGGTCGAGATAAAAAACAGGCCCCTGTCAAAAATCACCTCACACACCAACTTGAACTGAAAAACTATTCAATTGCACTCATTAAAGCATGTTTAAAATATCAAAATAACAAAACAAAATAGAACAAAATATATGATCCCTATGTAACCAATTTGTCAATAGTTTTCAAGAATCCTTTTCAAGAAAGTACAGTTCTCTAGTCCACAGCACAGCTGAGATGTATTTCTCCAGTTCTGATGTGAATGTCCTATGTTTCTACTACTCTTTAACCCTCCGGTCGTGTTCACCTCCTGCCCCTTACTTTAGTGTTCCCGGTCAAAATTGACCGGTCTGTTTTAACTGCTCTTAAATTAGCACAAAAACCATTTTTCACCACCAATTTCTTATTCAACATTCTTTAGCTGTGAACAATGTCTCAAAGTAGTGTTTAACATGAATTTACAGAATTAGACATAAAATAACTGCAGTGAAAATACAAATAGGCACTAAAAATGTATTACAAAATGAACATGTAATGTAAAAACTAAATGGAAAACCAAAGACCAAACGCAACATGAAGTCGTGTGTGTGTGTGTGCATGTGAATTCATGCACGAGTGGCGTGTGACACTCAGGTCAGAGTGGGCCTTGCAAACAGAGGGTTAGGGTTAGGTAACAGAGCTCACAGCACTTCCTTTTCTGCCAATGTCCTTGTTGGGGGAGAGCAGCCAGGGCAGTGGCTGGGACTGGTGCTTAAACACTCCTAACCAGACAGGCAGAGGCTGGTGTGCGGGGAATGTGCTGAGGCCTTTGAAAAAGAGGAGTCACCAAAGCTTTCCCCAGCTCTGCTAGAAAAATCTCCTCTTGAAACTTTTCCCCATGATTCCAGGTTGGGTCGATGGCTTTCCACACCACATATGCGTTGAAAGCAGACACATCAAGGATGTTGTGGAACAGTGCCACAGGCCAGCGGGCTGTCATTTGTTACAGGTGTATGTACCAGTAAGCTGCAATAAAAGGAACAATAAATAAGCAATTGGGAACAATATTGAATCTGTCGTACACAAAATGCTTTGATTCACATAAATAAAAATAAGATAAAATGCATGATGGATGAAACTTTACATGACCTTATCAAGGCAGTCAACGCCTCCTTTGTTCTTGTTGTAGTCCTGGATCATGAGGGGCTTCCAGTCCTCTGTGATGCTGACAGCGGCATCTTTGTGTAGCGAGCTCATCAGGATGACATTTCTATTCTTCTTGGGAACATATGACACAAGAGTGTGTGTGACAGTGAAAGCAAATTTTGATGAGAGTGCCTCTCTTCCTCTGGTCGATACCAGTGCAGGGGGAAGTTCAGGCTTGTTCCTCACTGTCCCTACCATGGTGAGCTTTCTTTTCAGCAGCTCCTGACCAAGAGCATATGATGTCACATGATGTCATAATATCACAAGTTGTCACATGTGATATTATGCCCTTGGAGACCGGTTGTCATGTCCAGCACAACATGCATGCCCTGTTTTTTTTCGGCCCTTCCAGTACTGGGTTTCCCCATGTATACCTGCATATTCCAGGCATAGCTGCTCCTGGCGTCACATGCTGCCCAGATCTTTATTCCATATTTCCCTGGTTTGCTTGGAATGTACACCTTGAAGGAACAGCGACCTCTGAAAGGAACCAGGTGCTCATCAACTGTCACATTAGGGCCTGGATTGTAAATAAGTGGTAGGAGCTCCACCCACCTGTCCCAAATGATCCTGATGGCAGCCAGTTTGTCATTTCGCCAGCGGACGGGTCATGTATCTCTGTTATCAAATCGAATAATTCTTGAAAGGACATGAAACTGTTGCAAGGACATAGTTGCCCGGAATATAGGCCCCCCAGACTCTGCATGCCACAGACTTTTTGTAGCCTCATTGTTTGAGCGATATACTCCAGCTAAAATCATCAGACCTATGTAGGCTTGGAGGTCTACCAGGTCGATTTCTCTCCAGGTGTCCCCAAACATACGCAAGTGTCCACTCTTGGACTGCAATGTCTCCTCAGGTACCTGTTCTTCAGGTGCCTCTCCCTCTCCATCTGTTGACTGGTCAGTCTCCTCAAAGTCTGGATCAAAATCTAGGTTGTCTTCCACTTCCGAGACATCCGCCTCTATCTCTGGTTCAATTTCAGTGCCCTCTTCATCATGTCCAAAAAGCTGGACCAGAACCTCTTTGACAGAGAACCGCTTGGTCAGTGGCCTACTCATTGTGCTCAGAGTAAAAGGAGTGCAAGGCAAACATCATGCTATATATATGGGGTCTGTGTGAAGATGATACATTGATTGGTCTGAAAGAGATGGGGAAAGAGATGGGTTCACATAACAGACACCTGTCTAGTCTGTGTGAAGATATGATACATTGTTTCATCGGGAAGTTGGTTCCCACGGGAGGATCGGCACATAAGCGCAGGAAAGAGATGTGTACCCGTACATTGGTCAGTCTGATATGTGTTAGTGAGTGAGTGAGTTGGGGTGGTGTGTATGGGGATGTTTTCTGTCTGATGGATGAATATAGTCTGGATACCCATTCATTTCCTATGGTGGTCACTTTTGACCGGGAACACCACAGGTGTAACAAGGTTGATTAAAACACTCAAAATTCAATGAAAGAGGTGATCAACACTTTTATATGTTCAAGTGCATAGTGTGGAGGATATCATAAGGCCTTGAGGCAATCAGATGTAAAACACAATATTTATGAGTGTTTTAAGTTGTAAATCGGTCAGATTTGACCCGAACACAACAGGAGGGTTTAGGATGTTTCCAGACCTGAATCCTCTAAGGATTTAAACTACCTCATAACCTGTGATATACCATGCTATCGATGTAATCTCATGTTATCAAATGTTAATGTTAATGTGTGTTTAGAATAATTGCTTTTCCCTATCAACTGAAATGTATTATGTACCCCAATAGATTAGTTTGATGCCACGGTATTTACTACTTCTAGTGATAATAATATAGTGTGTGTTATGAAATGTGAATGGGCCATGGTGGGAGAATATAAGATACATGCGTGAAAATCAAATCCACTTCAGAAAGTTCTCAAGCCAGCTCCTTTCTGTTATGCAAATAACCCCTTTAGAAGTGAAAGTGAGCTCCATGGGGTGGCGACCACCGCAAAGCCCCCCCTACATACGGCCGAGGATAAAAACAGCTCTGGTGCTCGCTCTTACTCTCTTGAAACCCTTGTTCATACGTGAACAAGTTTTTAGTTTTTAGTTTTTTTTTTTACATTGTTATGGAAACAAGCCAGATCAATTCAAATTAAGTCTCACACAACTGAGTATTTCAGAATTTTGTTCCCTTTTCCAAATTTTGTTTGAGAAATTCAGGAGGTTTTGCATCGCTTGGCCATCGCGAATCCCTTCCTGAGTTTTTGATATTATTTGGACTTGAAAGCTTATTCTGACGTCAACTTCCGGCCCGGATATCCATCTGTCCAGGACTGGCTGACCAGACAGAAGAGTGCTGACAGTAGGAAATCTGCTGGCAGACTACATCGATTCTGATCCACCAAGATCCCGGCAGAGCCCGTTACCCCTGGCGACGTCCGTCCTCTCTGAGAGAAACCACTCGGAGCTTGACGCCCAGTTTCCTGGCAAAATCAACTCCTTGGGCTCCAGCCAAGAGATCTCAACAAGGCGATGTGATTCAAAGTAGGCTACTCCACCCTCTGCTCTAACTGGGTGGATGTCGAAATAATCATTAGTTTATGAATGAACCATCTAAGCTTCCCCATTCAAAATAACCACACTACACATAGCTGAACTTATCCTCTTTCTCCATCGCCCAACAATAACCTTTTTCTTCATTAGTGTTTAGCCAATAAATTTATCAATTTGACCCAGTCGTTGTTTGTGTTTCATTGAAGTGGAGATCGGAGATCAATTTTTAACCAGAAATGACTGCCTTGGTAGGACTGATCAAACTAATGAATAAATTCAATAAAATTGGCCTCTTTGAGGACTGGTGCCCCTTTTTAACAAGAGCAAATTCTAAATTGTGGTTTTCATGCTACAAACATTAACCAGCATGTTTATAATGTAACTGTCATGACCCGGTAATGTTATTAGTTCCTTCCCACCAATTGTTTCCTGTTTCCAATTTTATTGTATTATGTCTAACCTTTTCTTCATTCTAGATTGACTCTTAGTTTAATTATTGCCACTTATCAACCCACTGTTAATGTGTTTATTCTTTTTCATTCCCTCCCAATGTATTCAGTCTGTTTGCTCCCCCGTCTTCTGAGCCACTGGGTCTTCACTGTTGGTAACAAGTTTTTTGGCACCATGCATCGGGACAGTGACTGACAGACTGACACGGGAATGATTCTAGCAGGAAGTTAGCTGGCTAGCACAACTGTAGTTCAGTTGAACCTTGAACTGTTTGTGTGTGTGTGTGTGTGTGTGAGAGAGAGAGACAGAGAGAGGTACGGCATGTGTTATGTGTGAATTTTGTATTCAAATGCCTGGTCCTCAGGCAAAATTTGAGGTTGTACATTTAACAAGCAATTCATATTTGTACAAGATGAATGAGAAACCAGATGGAGTAATTTTCTGTTGAGGTGTTGAAGACAGCTGTAAATTCATTTTCCTTGGAGATGTGAACCATGAGTGAGTTTCTCCAGGGAGCAATATCCAGCCAGGCAAAATAAAGGCCTCTCCAAATCCATGCTTTATATTTAATGGTGTAAAATGTATAAACAAAATGAATGCATAATCACCAGTGAAATATGGCAGTATCGTAAAAACAGATTCAGATAGTCAGGAATTCATATGTTACAGACTCAAGGAACCAATCTTGGCAACTTGTCAGTCAAATAAACCTGAAAGCTTATCAGTTTATATACAGTTTATGTACAGAGCAAGAGATACCATTAACACGGCCATCAACACTGTGTCAGGCACTGCCAGTTACAAGCAAACACAACGAAATAAGAGATGCTAGCTACTCTAACTGTTCTGACACAGCTGCTGGTCACTGGTTTGGTCACAATAAACCAACATTTTTTAAGTGTGGCTCTGAAGGAGGCTCACATACTATATGTGGCTGAGTCTCTCTTATGTTTCCTCCACTAATCATATTGACTCTGCTGTTTCACCCTTCACCCTGGATCGAGCAGGTGATGATGATATGCATTAATAGGTATACACACACCTTATACTACCATCCAGTCCCAAACATTCATTCATTCATTCCTTCATCTTCTACCACTCATCCGGCTCCAGGTCGCAGAGGGTGTTGGAGCCAATCCCAACTTGGTCTCCAGTCCATCACTGGGTCAACACACCGAGACAGACAAACAATCACTCACACTCAGACCTATGGACAATTTAGAGTCACCAATCAACCCAAACATGATGTCTTTGGACGGTGGGAGGAAATCGGAGTACTGGGAGGAAACTCAAACAGGCAAAAGGAGAACATGCAAGCTCTGCACAGAAAATCCCCATGCTGGGAACCAAACCTGCAACCTTCTTATTGTGGGACAACAGTGCAAACCACTATTCCACTGTGCTGCCCTTAGTACCAAACACTGCCTGTAAATTCACTCATTGGAGCTAACTTCTTCACTCTCAGATGGGTGCAGGATTTGAAAAATATTTGCACAGATATACACAGCTCATCCTCTTTAATTAAAATTGGCCAATTTGTGTTTGCACATCTAAACCACAGTCACACATACAACTGGATTATGATTGGGTCTCAAGAAGGGCAGAGGAGTGCCCGAGTATGAGTGCCTGTATGCGTGCCAGGGCCCTCTGTGCCTGGAACCCAGCCAGTCACTAATAAATAAAATAGTGGAATAAATCCAGCTATAATGCAGAGGACAGAAGAGATGGGAGAGAGTGCAGTGGAGGTGAGGGCTGGTCAGTCAAGGCAAAGATGACTTAAAACAGTTTGGACAATCAAAAAGAAAGAATCATTAACTTTTTTCCCCTGTGCTCCCCCTGTATCAAAACGTTGAATGTGGAGTCTAAATGATAGAATTCATTGTGAAGCACTTTTTCAATGTAGGAACTAGAGAGAGAAAGAAAGTGGGGGGGGCTAAATCAGAAAAAAAAAAGAGAGAGTGAGGAAATTGACAAATATCTGAAGAGTGATGGAGAAAAGACATGGGAGGAGCTGGAAGTTCAGTTGTTGGCCAGCTGCTACGTGGTCTCATGCCTACATCCTGGAGCTGTCAGCAGACAGACGAACAAACATTCATTAATTCATCTTCTACCACTTATCTATTTTTGGGTTTTGGGGGGTGCTGTAGCTAATCCCAGCTCACATTGGGTGAGGGCAGTGTACATCCTTGTCGCCAGTAAATTGCCCATGGCCTGGGAACCGAACCGGAGACCTTCTTGTTGTGAGGCAACAGCGCTAACAACTATGCTGCTGTGATGCAACACACAAACCTGCAAATTCGCATGAATGCAGTCATAGGCATTCTCTCTTTCAAAACTCATTAGCCAAGTGACATTCACACCTACATAATGTCCCCGGAGAACCAGCTCTGGGGCCATGGAATGTCACCTCGCTGGGGGGGAAGGAGCTGGAACTTGTGCAGGAGGTGGAATGCTACCAGTTGGATCTGGTAGGGCTTACTTCTATGCACAGCCTTGGTTCTGGATCCCTACTCCTGGAGAGGAGTTGGACTCTATCCTTCTCTGGAGTTGGTCATGGGGTGAGGCTGCGCACCACTACGTTGGAGTTTTCCCTGGTGGACGAGAGGGTCGCCTCCCTATGCCTCAGGGTTGTGAGGGTGGGGGGGGGGGACTATGACTGTTGTGTGTGCATATGCACCAAACAGCAATTCGAAGTATTTGGCTTTCTTGGAGATTCTGAATCGGGTCCTATATGGGGCTCCAGTAGGGGACTCCATAGTCCTATTGGGGGATGTGGGCAATGATGGAGACACCTGGAGGGGCGTGATTGCGAGGAACGGCCTTCCTGATCTAAACCTAAGCGGTGGTTTGTTGGTGGACTTCTGTGCTAGCCATGGACTGTCCATAACGAACACCATGTTCAACCATAAGGATGAGATCCGTCCAGAAATGTTGAAGGCTCTAGGTGTTGAGGGGCTGTCGCGGTTGACACGCCTTTTCAATATTGCATGGGAGTCTGGAACAGTACCAAAGGAGTGGCAGACCGGGTTGGTGGTTCCCTTGTTTAAAAAGGGGGACCACAGGATGTGTGCCAATTACTGTGGCATCACACTCCTCAGCCTTCCTGGGAAAGTCTTCTACAAGGTGCTGGAAAGGAGAATCTGAGAACCTCAGATTGAAGAGGAGCAATGCGGATTCTATCCTGGGCGTGGAACAACGGAGCAGATCTTTACTCTTGCATGTATCCTGGAGGGGGCCTGGGAGTATGCCCATCCAATTTACATGTGTTTTGTGGACTTGGAGAAGGCGATTGACCGGGTTCCCCCGAGATATGTTGTGGGAGGTGCTGCGAGAGTATGGGGTGAGGGGGTCTCTGCTGAGGGCCATCTTATCTTTGTATTCCCAAAGCGAGAACTGTGTCCGGGTTCTCTGCAATAAGTTGGACATGTTTCAGGTGGGGGTTGGTTGGGGTTGGCCTCCGCCAGGGCTGCGCTTTGTCACCAATTCTGTTAGTGATATTCATGGACAGGATGTCAAGGGGTAGTCGTGGGGGAGGAGGGCTGCAATTCAGGGAGCTGAGGGTTACATCCCTGCTTTTTGTGGATGATGTGGTCCTATTGGCTCCATTGGTCTGTGACTTCCAGTGCTCACTGGACAGGTTCACAGCCGAGTGTGAAGCGGCTGCGATGAGGATCAGCACCTCTAAATCGGAGGCCATGGTTCTTAGCAGGAAACCGGTGGGATGCGTACTCTGGGTAGGAAATGAGTCTTTACCCCAAGTGAAAGAGTTCAAGTATCTCGGGGTCTTGTTCACAAGTGAGGGTAAGATGGAGCATGAGATTGGCCGGAGAATCGGAGCAGCAGTTGTGGTGTTGCGTTCAGCACTACAGCACTGTTGTGACGAAGAGAGAGCTGAGCCAGAAGGCAAAGCTCTCTATCTACTGGTCAGTCTTTGTTCCTACCTTCACCTATGGTTATGAGCGATGGGTCATAACAAAACAAAACACAATACACAATTTGTAAAAATGAAATCTTGTCTGTTTGTTAATGGAGGATGAGTGATTAGTGTAAACGAAGAAAATACTACATTAGTTCCATTATGACTCCTTAAATAAGAACCCCAGGAAGTTAAACAGCTTGAAATAATATTTTCCATATTCTATGGACACAAAATACAGCCCCTAATGCACAGTTATTAAAATATAAGTTCATTTATTGATCAAGCTGCTGTAAAAGGTTTGTAAGACACATGACTTCCGTAGAGGAATATTTTGACATTTAGGAAAATACACATAATTGTTTCCTTGTCAGAAGCTACATGAGACAGCATTTTCACTGTCAATATGCTGAATATGAAGCTGGAGTCAGCAGCTAGTTAGCTTTGCATAAAAACTTGAGATTGAAGGGAAAAGGCAGAAAAAAATATTTAATGTTTAATTTAATAATACCCTTTTGTCATTTGTCTATACATAATTTTAGTCAATTTGATATGCTCCTGAGATATTGCCTGTGCACAGAATGTGCTTCGTTGCTGCTTATAACTGTTCTGTAGAAATTAAAAGAAAATTCATAGACAGTCCGTAGTCATAAATTTCTGATTTTCCACAGCCAGTAAAGACATGCGTGAAAATGTTCTTTTCTCAGTTCATTTGGTTGTGTGCTCTGTGATGTTGTGATTAACTAATAATCATTTCATTGTGTTTTACAGTGAATCAGATAAAACCATGTCCACCAAATAATAATAATAACCACAACAAGCAGAGAAAACTGTACTTATCAAAACGATCCATTTATCTTTGTTTTATGTATAACTTCAAACTTGGGTGAATGAAAGGCGGAGTTAAAATCCAAACACCGCCCTTATGCCCTGAAGCTAAAGGGAGAAATTCGATTGGACCACATTCATTATGGAGTCCTGAATTGTTGGAGTTCTGGGGAAGTTCTGAAGAGGAGAACTTCCCCAGGAGACCTGACGAAACAATAACAACCACAACCGAACAAGAAACTCAGAAGTCAGAATTTAGCTGCTAAGCTACAGGGGCTAAGTTCCAAGTTAAACCTGAAGCTGAAGCTGCTGGAGGCTGGAACAAGTCTGGCTGCACGGCACTCAGCCTCCAGCGTCTCGAGTTGCAGTGGTAACCTGAAGGGCCTTGACGCGGCCGCTCTCGTCGGACATCTACTCTGCCCGGGTGAATCGCCAACACAAAGTAAGGTTGCGTTTATCTGCTCTTCCAGCTGACAGTTCTGAGTGGTGCAAGGCATGGCTACTAGACAATGCTAACCCAAATTTTAGTTTCAAAAAATCCTTGTATTTGACAAACAACCTCCCGTTCATTCACCCAAATTCTCAAGTTAGTCACCAGCTGCTTGATTATCATTGTTATATCATGTCATTCAATTTACATATCCGAGGTCTTTAGTTTATGAATTTGATCTGCACCTGTATATAACGAGCACACGCTTTGATTTATCCGTTATTAATTAATAAAATCCAAAGAAAATTTAAGCCATTGTTACACTCCTTCCTTCAGTAATTTTTCACAGTAAAGAGCATCCCTTCCAGATTGAGACTTGATAAGAGGCAATAGTATAAATAAAAATAAATATAAATATAAATAATCTTTGGCACAACAACAATAATATATATATATATATATATCCTCTGAAAAAAAGGGCATGGGGGTGGTGGGTGACTTAAAAAAAAAAAAAGATTATTTGTCGGGCTGATTTCGGTCAAGAAACACAAGCATGTTCAGTTTCTTTGGCTTGACGCTGGACCTCACTGTGCTGAACATTCACTGTCAAGTTTATATTTTGTCTGCTGGCTGAACGACTCCGCTATACCCAGCTGGTGGGAGGGGCCTCCACTGATGCAGGGCAACTGATCGGTTTAATTGGGTAAACTGTGAGGGATGGTGATTTTTGAGATGCTGTCTTAAATTGGTTGTTGTGGAATGACAGATAATCATTTATGTTGCTTATATATTTATACTTATTATTTACACATTAACAGGGTGAGCCAGAGTTAAGCCAGAGTGAGTGTATGATGCTGTGTTGAGTAAATACATATGCACCAGTTGTGCTACCATTTTTTACCGAGACCATTTTCTTACATAGCCGGCAAATCGCGTCTTCCAGATTTGCGGGTTTGATTTGGCTTAAAATCAAAATAATCCTACAACGAAGAAGTTGTACTACATTTAGAAACAATCTCTATCCTGTGTCTCGTTTTCCAAATTTAGCGTCAAAATGATGCTACAGCTGAAAGCAGGATTACAATTTAGTCCCTCCCCAAATGACCGATCGTCCAATCATAATTTAGCTGAAACCAGTTGGACTTGCAGACTTCCTGCATTACGACAGGGCAGTGTCAAGCGACATTTTTTCTTTCTTTCTTTATTATCAACACTAAACAAAAACTCCAGTGAAAACCAAACGTGTACTAGCTTAATGTGATGGGCATTTCTCAATACTGCCTCTAATTAAATTGCTTTGATTGGGGTTAAACAAAGAAAGAGAGAGTGAAAGCATTATTGACCCCATAAAGCCAGTGGTTAGGCAGTATTGTAGGTCCTAATAATTCACTGAGCATTCCCCAGAACTCTTCTTCAACTATTAAACAACATAGAGCTGTAACAAAAGAACTTAGTCAGACTTAGATGTTGACAGCATAGCGGTTAGCACTGTTGCCTCACAGCAAGATGGTCATGGTTTCAATTCCCCCCCTTTCTGTGTGGACTTTGCATGTTTTCCCCTTGCTGGCATGCGTTTCCACCAGGTACTTGGGTTTCTTCCCACAGCCCAAAGACATGCATGTCTACAATGATTCGTGACTCTAAATAACCCATAAGCAAGTGTGAGTGGTTGTTAAATTTTGCATGTCTCTATGTGTTGGGCCTGTGATGGATTGGTGACCAGGGATCGGAGCTGCCCTGCTCTTGACCACGACCAGCCTCTGGCCGATCGTCCTCTGTCGCTCTTTCCCTCTCTCCCTGCTCATTTTCAGCGGTTGGTAGACATACTCTATTGGCCAAAAACCACTGAATACGCATCTGAGAATGACCCTTTCTTTTCATTCTCTTAATTTCTACCAAACATTATTAATAATGTTAACACAAAAAAGCAATTTACAAAAAAAGTATGTATATTTTCTGTATTACATTAGTGAACGCTAATGCTAACTAATAGCTTAACTAAATGTTTCTCAGCCTTGAACCGAGTGACAGCAGCAATTAATGTTCTTTCAAACATTTATGACAACCATGGGGATTTGTAACTTACCAACAAGCCAACAAGTCTACAAAATGTCATTGAGCGGTTTTCCGTGTGGTCGTCTGATAGTCTTCTGTCAGATGGTGGACCTTCCTGTTTGACACATTATTGCCACGGTTGGGCATGGAATTGCATTCACCTATTAACTGTCATTCTCAAGCAAAACCACAGATGAGTGACAGGACAGGGTCACTTTAGGGAGCCAATTAGATTTCTGATGGGGCCAGTGCCCTTGTGGCCCCACCCCTAGCGTGAATCAAAAGTCCTTAGAAAATTACCAGGAGAGGGGCTTCAATTTTTTCAGACCTCTCTACCATGCATTTTGTTTAGTTTACATCAGTCATCAGGGAGCATCAGGTAACAAATGCAAAAGAGTCGCCTTCAGAAAAGAAACAACTCAGTTGTTGAGTTGCAGGATGGGTCACTTGTAAGAATTGAGGGTTTAGTACTTTCTGGTGGAACACACTGTATTTTGTTTAAAGAACTGCAGAAGGAGGAAAGCAAGCTGCGTAGGGATGAAACACTTAATATTGCATCAAGCTTTGTGTATGAAGTGTCTTGAGGGGAACAATGTGTATGCCATACAACCAGAGTCAATGAAATTCAAATGCATCATGATTAAGTGAAGGAAGTCAAGGGCTAAAACAGACTTAGAATAAAGTGCACTATCTATATAAAATAAAGATACTTTTAATTAGAATACTTATCTACTAGTATATAGAAGTATACTTTTCAAAGTAAATCAAATTTGTATTACAAATGACTCAAACAATAAGTACACTTTTCATAAAAAATACTAATCTCCTACTATGAGTGCTTTGAAATGAAGCATACTTTTTAAAAGTTTACGTTAGAATAATTTGCAATACACTTATAATATAGTACACTTCTAAGAAGTAAACTGAAGTACAACTGTAATTATGACAAAATTACTATGTTTAATTTTAGTATATTGAAGATGAAACTTAATCACACATATTTTAAAGTACACTTTTGAAAAGTATATATTAGATATAAATATATTTGAAATATAATTAAATATATACTTTTTCACCCTGGTAGGCCCATTACATGTTTGCTGCCTGCGAGTAAGCGTGTGTGTGTGTGTGTGTTGCGTTGACTTTTGTGATATCACAAATAGCCAAGGGAATGTTGAATAGGGGTTTTTAAGAACATAAACAGACATGGAGTAATCTGAAATCAACAGAGTCCATAAAAACAAATAGATATGTGGCATCCAACAAAAGACTGAGACTTCTTCTAAATTCAAAGGCAAGCATTTGTTGCTCTGCGATTATGCAAGGTCAGGGTAAGTCAGACAGTTGTGTTCTCATCTTCATTTGTGTTTATTTTCCCCTCACTAAATAGACTGAGAGAAGGGCCTGTACCTTTGAGGTGATAAGATCCTCCCGGCTTGGTCTTTGTGCTGACCTTGGGTGCTGCAAAGTAAAAATCAATGCTCTTTCAGAGGGATATAAGACTGTATTCACTTTCTGCCAAGGTACTGTGCATCTTCCAAACAGTGCAAGAGAAAACCTCTGGTGTCAGTGGAGGGTTATCTGAACAGATAGACACATACAGACAGAGCCCTTGGTGTAGACATTAAAGGATAGGATGAGAGTGTAGCAGATACTGGTACTCGGGTATTAAGATGGTCAGCTTCATTTGTCTCAAATCAAACCTGCCTCCCTCACGCTTTTGGACTATTAACGCACATAAACCAGACGTATATATATATATATATATATATATATATATATATATATATATATATAGCAACTAACCCTTTGATTCACAACATATGCACACCCCTTCTAATGCACAACATGGCTCAAAAATGACCTGCATTCATTTGCCAGGTTATTTCATGCTGGCTGAGGTTTTCTTTGTTCTATCTTTTGAAATCAATTTATTTTATGATTGAATATTCCAAGTATTCTTTAAATATCTTGTTTTTGATAACTGCCAATCATTATTAATTATTATAAGTGTGATTTAAAATGAAATCACTTTAGCAGTGAGTGGGGCCAAACACTTATGTATTTAATATTGGAAACATGTTTATTTGTCATTTTTGTCACACACACACACACACACACACACACATACCTCTGACCTCAGATAACTTGGCTATTGAACTGAACTGTAGTTTAACAACTGTAAACAAAATAAAATAACACTGAACACATCACACATTCTTACACGGCTCACAAATGATGAGTATGTGTTTGTGCTCCTTGCGCACAGGCTTGGTGCACTGGGAACACTAGCTGCTGCCTTTTCTGTCCTTCGAAAGTGGGCAGATCGTGCACCTCTTCCTCTTTCTTAGGCCCACCTGTGTGGTGACTTCTTGTGGCTGTTTTTTCATCCCACATCTTCCCATTGCCTCAGTAATGTGCTTTTGAAGTTTGGGTGTTCCCTCTATGTGCCTCTTCATATGTGGCATGACAAGCTCTTTGCCCAGCTCTTTAATAGACAGCCAGTGTGCATTGCTAGTAGTTTTTATACACTATCATACCGGAGCACAGAAGATGTTCAAATTTGTTCAAATAGCACATGCTTTTTACAGCAAAACATAAACTCGACCAAATCCAGACAGTTCATGGTAAAGACAATCAAATACAATACAATCAAAATCAAAATGCCTTAAATCAAATTTAAACTAATTTAATTAAGGCAGCTCAGAAAAACAATTTAGCAATAGCTCTTAATTGTGAAATTAATTTCTATAAAGCCAACTCCAATTAGGCCAATGAATGCACATCAAGAGGTTAGTCTGTACTTAACACAGTAATCCACATAGTAGCAAATCACATAATGCTGTTTGATTCTGTTAAAGAAACACAAAAATATTAACCTTAAACAAAAAGAAAATATATATAAAACCCAACAGAGCACAGTAGAGTTTTAGGCAAAATCATGAAGATACATTTTCTTCTGTAATCCTTACACGTTCAGGTCCATATATCCCCTTCATTCTGTGCCTCTGCAGTAATGAGAACTTTCCAATTTCGATATTAACTAGATAGAGTCAAAAACTTGTTAGAGGATTTAGAAGTTGGATAGCGTCACAATCTTTTCTAAGTCACAGTAAAAAGAACAAAGTAGTGTGTGGGAGAAGCAGAGGTGCTTTAAACTTTTCTTAGGGAGACACTGGGAGGGCAGGTGCTGGCAGATTTAGCTGTACAGTATTGCTTTCCCCCAACTAGATCAGAAAATCCATGCAAGTACATTAGCAGACCTGCTAATTGCTGGGCTGTGTGTGTCTAATTGCACACATTGATCTGTCCACAACCTCCTCCAGTTGAAATGCCATTGTGAAATTAAAGCCCTAAATTGAACAGATAAAGGATTTTGTGCCAAATGATTCAGAACCCTAAACCCGAACCCTAAAATGAGGAGGCAGCTGAAGATGGTGAATGTACAAACTCCTGGTGAATTTTTTTCATCAGAGCTCTTTCAGTTTATAGTGACACATTCTGTTTAAACTAGAATTCTAGTCAAACATTCATACTTAAACCTTTTAGGGATTACTTCCATAACAGAAATAATCAATATACTTACAATAACTTAAATTCTGGTAGAAAAAAATCATATGTGTTGATGGCGAAAATTTAAAATATTAAGAGAAGTATTTTTTAAAAAGTTGAAGAAAAGCTGGACTACCACAAATGTATAATCTATACAGTTTTGAAATATTAACTCATCTACCTTTTTTCATCTGTTAAATAATAAAAGACTACTGCAAAGACACTCACAACCTGACATGACCCTTTGCAAACTGTCTCAAAGAACTTTAAACTATGTGACTCTGTGGAATCTAATGCTTGTGTCACCAATGTAATTGTGATGACCCTTCCCAGCAAGTGTGCCTGTTGCTTGTAAAATTGCTTTTTCTGAAGGGCACCACAGTGCGTTTGGCAATCGGGGGAGACAAGTAAATTTGATAAAATAAGACAAATTACAATACACAACTGGTGGAAGAGAACAATAAAAAATACAGAATGCAGCACAGATGGCTCTCTCTCTCTCTCTCTCTCTCTCTCTCTCTCTCTCTCTCTCTCTCTCTCTCTCTCTCTCTCTCTCTCTTCCACTCTCAACCCAACCGGTCGAGGCAGATGGCCCCCCCCCTGAGCCTGGTTCTGCTCGAGGTTTCTGCCTCTTAAAGGAAGTTTTTCCTTGCCACTGTTGCCAAGTGCTTGCTCATCGGGGGATCTGTTGGGTCTCTTTAAATAAATTTATAAAGAGTTTGGTCTAGACCTGCTCTATATGTAAAGTGCCTTGATGCAACTTTGTTATGATTTGGCGCTATACAAATAAATGTGATTTGATTTAGATGACCCGACAAAGACATGCACAGCACAGAGACTCAATACACACAAGGGAGGAAAGGGTGAGTGAACACAGGTGAAACTGACACACAAGGAAATATTCCTCAAAAATAAAACAGGAAATGAATCAAGCATGCAAATGTTCAAAGTTCAAATCACACAATTTGAACAGTTTGTAATTCTTGACACAGCAACATACTCAACCCACCACCATTTGTGATGTGCCAGGCAAGGAAACCAGGACCCAGAATGCAGTTAATCAAAAAAGTAAAAGTTTATTCATAAAGTATCAACCAAACAATCAGTACACACAGTACAATGAAAAAACAAAGTAGCAACTAAAATCCTCTGTAAAAGTAACCACCAGTAAGGCAAACAAAAAATCACCAGAAAACTGGGAAACAGGCAAAAATCAAAGTACAACAGAAAATAGTGTCAAGCACCAAACTCACTATACAGGAGTAAAACGATCGCGGGACAAGGGGTGAGAGATCTCTGGGAAGACAGGAGCAAGTACTGGAGGAATCAAAGAGGATATTCTGGCACTGGGGACAGAGAGAGTGTGGCAGAACGAGCTGCAGGTGTGCTGAGAGCCCAGTGCTCCTGGAGATCGTCCCGTCCCATGACACCCTGCAGGGAGGGAGAGAGGAGTTAACTGGGGAACAGGAGATCAGGACCACAACAATTTCAGTGTTGAGAGTAAACAACAAAATATGTATAAAAATTACAAAGAAATAATATAAAAGAGGGCATAATAAAAAGTAAAAAATAAATAAATACCTAAAGTTAAAAATAAAAGTTCTAGGATTAGCAATAAATTATGAATCATAAAGATGAGAAATTAATAAAATCATTGACATAAATGTTGAAAATGTGAAACTAACTAAAATCATAAAAATGGTAAAACTTATAAAAATACTAATGAAGGCCAAACTAAACTGATAGGTCTTCAGGTTGAGTTTAAAAATCTCAGCTCAGCGCTTCTCAGATCCTGTCACAGACTTGGGTTAGGGTTAGGGTTAGGGGTACCGTCTGGGAGCATGTAACTAAAAGCAGCATCACCAAATGTTTTAGTTCAACTTGGTAGAACAATCAAATGAGAAGAGCTCGATGATCTGCTGGGTCTTCTTGGTTTGTAAAATTAAAACATCTCAGAGATGTAGTCTGGAGCGAGGCTATGCAGTGAATTACAAAACTTTTAAAACTATTGTGAATTAATACAACTAAGTGTAAAGATTTCAAAATTGGCATGATTTGTGCTCTTGTTCTGGTCTTTGTCAGAGCTCTAGTTGCATGCAGCCTCTTTATGGTACTTTGGGAAAGACCAGTAAGGACAGCATTATATAAGCCGAGCTGGCTGGTTTTTAAGGCGTGCATTATTTTCTCAGTGTTGCTCGGAGAGAGAAGTGGCCTTAATTGGCAATGTTCTGAAGCTGGTAAGAAGATGTTCTGGTGGTACTGCATTTGTGCGGTTTCCAGTTTAGTCCAAATGCATAAATGCTTGGAGGCCAGTTCCCCTCTGTGCATGTAAGTCTAAATGGTTGTTTCTCTGTATGGTGGCCCAGTGATAGACTGCCAACCTACCCAGGGTGTTAACTGGTTCCAGCATCTCCCATGATCCTGATTGATAATCATCTTAAATAATGAATGAATGAATGAAAAACAGCTCTCACCCAGTGTGAGCTTGGATTGTCTCCAGCACCCCGTGACCCAGAAACAGATAAGTGGTAAAAGATGAGCGAATGAATGAATGAATAAATAATAGTTTACAAATAGCAAATAAGGTGAAATTGCAGAGCAAAAACAAATGATAGATATTGATTAAACTACACTTTTACACAAGGAAACACATAAGCCATCCTATTTAAAAAAATATTCAAATTTAATGAAGAAACTTTATTTTTGGACCAGTGTTGGGCAAGAACAGAAAAGACCAAGACAATTGAGAGATTGCTCCAGAGGCCAAATAAAATACAAAAACTCCAAACAAAGTGTTCTTGTGGCTGATTGTAAACATGTGTACTGTGCATTACTGAGCATGCAAGCACAGAGATACACAATGCTGACCTAAAGTCAAATGTACAGTTTTGCCTCAGGTGTTTGTGATGACTTTGAACCAGTCATTATGGCTGTGTGGGCCCTTGGCAAACATAGCCAGTGTCCTCAGACAGAGTAAATATGGAGCTACTATCTACCCCAAAGCACACTTGTGCTCACATAGAAAGAAACCTCATAGCAGCTGTCTGTTGGTTTTAATCTATTGTATATATAACAGGCAATTTTTCTGATTGTTGTAGAATATGAAGAGCCAGATGTCCTTAATCAGAGTTCTTCTTGTGTCTACCTAACACCAGTATTTTAGGTGTAGCAGCTCAACTTTACATTGAGCCTTCTAAAAGTTAAGCTAGGGGATGCAGTAAGCTATGCCTCGTTATTTTGCTTTGTATTCAACCCCCCAAAATTACATCATCTATCTAAGATTGTGCTCTCCTGAAATACCTCCATTCCAACATCTAATTGGCGAGCCAGTATGTGCCAGGGGGAACATTACACTGCATTCCTAAATGGTTACTCTGGGCCAGTGCACAGGACATTTAGTTAAAGTTGGTCATTCTTTGTCCCTGGAGAGCCGGTAAAGAGTTTGCCACATTGGCTGGAAGAAAGTGAAAAGGCATATAATGTGCTGTAGATGACAGGATTCTGCTGTAGGGTCCCTGGATGGAGTTAAAATTGCAGGCCACACAGTATGGAGCTAAGTAATGCCCTAATGCATCTTGCTAATAAGCTGTAAATAATCAGCCAGGCTTCACTCTTCTTTTTCTGTTTTTGTGGCATAGTGACTACACAGGGAATGCGTCTCCCCTGGAACAGCTTTCTTTTACAGCATTACCGTAGTATTGCATGGAAGTAAATTAAAGACAACGAGACTTTAGCATTCTCTCAGTGACCATTTGTTTTTGCAATAAATCAATGTGAAATCATGCGGGCATTTCTTTTCCTTTTCAAAACATACCACAGCTGTAGGCAACATAGCAAGGGAAGTTAGAGTTTGTGCCATACCTGTGATGTGATACTTTGGAATCTCAAAGTGGCACTCATGCCTTTATTTCATATATTTGGTATTCCCTACAAGAGAAAGTTTGTATTTTCACTTCTTACTCCTTCAAAACCATAATTGCGTCACTGTTTTAAAGCTCAACCTCACCTTCTTTGCCAGTTTTTAGTCAGTAGTCACTTCCAAGCAGTCCAGGTGTCCTCATCTTCAGTAACATTTGTGAACTGGTCAATAAACTGCTGAGTTATGTATTGGTTGTATTGTGTCTGTACTGTGCATCCACTAATTCATTTTAAACGCTTAAATATTCCAAGGTTTATCAAAATGTCTCAGATTCTGTCAAGTTGTTACGTGTAAAGAGACAACTATAAAGTCAACCTGGAGTTTTCCCCTGTGGTTTAGTATTTCAGCTCATTATTTTGGTTTTTCATGATGCAGTTTTACTGTTTGTTACTGTATTACTAATTTCATCAAGTCAAGTGTAAATGTGTGGAGGAGCTTTCAAAGGAAGACTCTTCGAGTCAAAGGACCATTGCATTATGGGTTGAAATAGTTGCTACTTTCCTGTAGAGAACTGTAATGTGCATGTTTGACATCTTGCCTGCTCAAAAGTATACCAGCTTTTATCAAAAACCTGAAATTGCTCCTATTCTTCTAGAAAGATGTGCTCTGGATAAACAGTGATGGGAAGAGCTTTTCACAATCCTCTTATTCTTCCTCTGGCTCTTCAAATCAGAGCTTGGGTGTCAAGAGGAGGAGGAGTGGAGGTGGAAAACTACAATGTGATCTTAGTTTCCAAAAAACACAAATTGCTGCACTTGGCAGATTTAAACGTTTAAATTGTGATGTAAAATTGTTTCAAAGCAAATGAATTTATTTCATCCTCTGGGTCACATGCTGCTGTCAGCACTAGCATTCATAAAAACACCATCATGTCCAGCAGTATACAGTTGTTTGCAAATAAAGGGTGATGATGAAGCATCCCATCTGAAGCCTGTTTAAAATCTCATATCTTCTCCACTGTGGCTGACGTAAAAAGCTGATCTAAATGTGCTCTCTCACAGGAAATCATTAAATCTCACTTCATCCCTAACACTGAACCGAATTCAATTTTATCATATTATCCTCTTATGTTGGTGATTGGAAGTGAGTGACAGATTTTTCCACCCATAAATAAGAAATATGAGATTCATAAACTGCATTTTATACCCACTACATTCCCATATTTAGGCAATGATTTGATATGGGTTTTTATGGTTTTTATTGCTGAATAATTACCTCGCACGAAAACATATGTATACAGTATATGGTACGAGTGTAATAATCTACATTTTTCATCATCATCACATAATCATCACATTATTATTCAATAAAATAAGGAACATGACAACAAAGTGAACAGTCTCTGTCTGTTTAATGACATTGGTTGTAAAAGATCATTAGCCAAATACATAAACACACACAAACATAAAAAGCTAAATGACCCTGGACACCCTGGTGTCCAGGGTCATTATTTTTTTCTAGTCAAGTTAATTTGGGGCATTGGTAGTTTCTGAGTACAAAAGGATAAGCACTCTATCAAGTTAGCCCCTGGAACACCTGCATCTTGAACTTTGGCTTCAAGTACAATTGAATTAATGGAGCAATACTGACCATTTGAAATTACTACTTATTGGAAGAAAAGAATATCTTAATTGTTCAGAGAAAACACAATGACACACGCTCTGTTTGAAGCAAAACAAACATTAAGGCCAGAATTTGACATAGAAAAACATTATTGTGCTCCAAGTGGGATTTCCTGGTAAAACGCAGAAAAATTTAATCACATTACACATGTTGAATAAAACAACAATAATCTAAGATCATCTGTAGCAGCTGTCTTAAAATTTAGTTTCAGTGCAGTCAGGCATCAAAGGGCATTCGTAATAAACGTCATAATAACAGTGGTATTCAACACAACCCCTCTGTATTGCCTGTTTCACGTGCCCTAGTCCAGATAGCCCACAAAACACAGGGCTGGAGCGTTAACTTCAAGTGAGTTATGGAGAGGGGAATATAAGATTCTCTGGCACTATTTCTTTTTGAACTTGACGTATCCGTACCTCTGATCAGAAGGGAGCAGAACTCCAATGACAGTGGGTGGGATGTGTTCATACAAACCCTGCATGCTTCATCAGCCAGCCTGTTCATGTGCAGGTGCTACAAGTCAGTATGCTGTTGCCCCATAATTTTCCCACAGGTATTGATGATTTTTCTTATTTCTTATTTTGCCAGACCAGCATTAGAAAACAACACAATTTTCTCTCATTTAACACGTTAAAACTGAGTGGTCGGCTGCGTAATTATGGGGTGCAGCTTTAATGTTTTGGTTCAGTGTCACTCTTTTTATCAAGTCAAGTGTGTGTGGAGTAGCTTTCATGGATAGACACACTGAGTTTTAACTACAAATTCATTCTGACAAATGTCTACATGAATAAATTATTCATTGCTTCACTATGTGGTGTGTAATTTCACACCTCCTGTGGTGTGTGACTCACTAGTGTAAACATGCCTGATGACTCTATGAATAAAACTGCACCCTTTGTGCATGCCACATAACGAGACCTTTCTTACAACCAAATTAATTGCTCGTCTAATGAATCCCTCGCTGAAAAAATAGCAGCTCCTCTGCTTGTCTCCCATAATAGTAGCAGTTCTGCCAGTTTCAAAATTCTCAGCCTCACTCATATTTTTCTCTGATAGGAGGATTTCTGAGGGATAAGATTGTCACTAGTGTATGGATATTCAATGCAACTACTATTAGCTAAATACATTGTGGATCCACTTCTATGCATTGAAGCATCCAGACCCCTCAGGTCACCTGGGAAAACTCCCCCAGTGTCTCCAGAGTAAAAACCAAACTTGATGGAGCAGCCTCTAGCTCCTAGTCTCCACACCTGTGGAAAAAATTACCTGAAGGACTTTAATCATTGCTCTTTGCATCAGTGCACTATCGAATTACATAAATAACCTCTTTTCAGTGTTGTGCCAGAAGACCCATTGAATCCCGTTAAAAAGTTAAATTTATGCCAGTGTTGATCTGATTAATTTAGAAGTAGCTTTCTTACCTGATTTGATTACTATTGTCATGTTCAGGGTGCGGGAGTGTGGGAAACGAGGACCCAAATGCATGAGCAACAGACTGAGGTTGAGGTGAGAAATGAAAAACCAATTAATGAAAAACCAAAAACCACAAAAATTACTGTTGCTGTGAACAGAGGACACCAGAGAGACAACATTGACAACTACAAGGACAAAACAGAAAATATGACTTAAATACACAGTGACTAAACAAGACACAGGTGAACCACATTAGGCATGTGGGTCCAAAAAGACCCACTTATGGAAGAGTGTAGGGTCCAGTCACTCCTGCATCTGAGGGTTAATGTAGTAGTGAATTATCGAGCATCTCAGGGCATGTTTCATATAGAGCAGATCTACACCAAAGGATACTCCTCATTATATTATTTAATATGTAATATTCACTCAAGGAGCAATCCTGCCTGCCCACTCTGGACTTTTGAGCTCAAGGCTGGTGCTTGGTGATTCATCTTGCTACTGAGGTACTACAAGACAAGGTTTCTCAGTTATGTGGCGTCGCATCACACTATTATTTAAATTACATAATGTTATGCTATATGTCACAACTCCACACAATTCATTGACTTGATAATTAATTAGTTTGAACGGTGGTTTGCAGGCAAAGTTGTATTTTGTTCAGCATCTTGTCTTACCCGTTTCATCATCCTCATTTGTCGTTTCAAACTGCGAGCTTATTTTAGGAAAAAAGTTGGCAATTTTGGCACATTTGGCTGTGTCTCTTTCGAGTTAATCTTCACCTTCTCCGCACCACTGTTGCTATTTGACTTTCCACCTTCATACATCCCTGCATTGACCGTGCATACAAACATAGTGTGCACGAGCATGGATATGTTACGTTACCACCGACTGCAAAAGAGTAGAGACTTCCACCGGAGGCGGCCCAGGGCCAAGGACAGCGGCCGGTAGGAGCAGCATACGTGATATATTTAAATTCAGTGCCATGAAATAATAAAATAAATAAATAAATTTAAAAAAGTGAACACCGGACACCTCCACTAAACTCGCCACTCCGGACCTGTTTACACATACTTTAAAAGTCCAGTTTTGGTCGGACTACCACAATATTTCGTTTTTTTCAGGTGTCATGTAAATGTAGAGAGTGTTGGCAACTTAGCACATTGTCACTAAATTTACATGTACTTACATGTAATTACATGTACCATTGTATTAACTCTGTGCAGTCCCCCTAGTGGACGCCAGCGTCCCAAAAAATTAACATATGAAAGACGCGCTTCATGCAGCGACAGTAGGCGGGGTTTAATGAATTTTTCAACGCAGACGCTTTTAACACACTTTCAGCTGCATGCACAAGAATTTTGACGTTTCTGGGTGCTCCGGTTTTATTATAGTTACTGAAAATGTGTCGGACAACAAGCGGCATCACATCATAAACAAAGGGACTGTAAACATATGTGTACTATCTTTACCCCGTTTTTTTCACCTCCAAGAAATTCTATACTGTCATAGAAACAACACCAAAGTGCAGAAATTGAGTTTATTTCCCAATAAAGGTTTCAACAAGCCTGCTCACCAAAAACAAAAAAAGTCGCACGTAGTTTTCTGTCTCTGTGAAATACAAACATTCTCCTTTATTTACTCTCCGCTCCGTGTCAACGCGTAAACAATGGACATTTCAACTAAAAGTGTGTTTTTACTGCCCCAAGTTTTAATGTAATTGTGAAATTTATAATAAAAGACAGTACAGTAAATTTCATAAAGTCATTGTTCGAAAGTCTTTGTTAATTTCAGCCATCCCTGACAGTCGTGTGTTTACCTCTGAGTCATAAAGCTTCAAAATAACAACATAAAACAGCAAAAATAGGTCGTGTTTGAATAGGTTTTGGACACCATATATTCAGCCCTATAAATGCAATTTTCAAATGAAATTTTACTTTTGTAACTGGTGTTCCTAAAAGCAGTCATGTCTGTGATTGGCCCCAAAAAGTTATCTGTTAAAAAAAATACATCACTGAAATCTTGCAGTGTGAATTTTAGCCAAAATGGAACATTTTGGATAGGTTTGGCACACTGGAGATCACCAAGGAGCACTGTTTGGTTAAAAACTCTATAGTTCCTCAGTAGTTTTACCTATCAACCTATAATTTGGTACACATGTGGATAGGGAGTGTGGGAACCATATATGTAAACCTGTTTCATTGTGAACATTTTGAGATATCACTGTTTTCACAAAAAAGTTCTAACCCGTTTTTTATTTTTCCAAAAAATATAGTTTTTTCAATGGCCCTATTTTTTAGGGAATGACTCAATTAAAGGAGAGCCAGAAAGAGGGTGTGAGAGAGATCAGTCATTGACAAATGCAGTATTGAATAATAGGTAAATAACAATCCTACTGCTGCACAGCAACACAACTGGATTTGTTAAAAGAATTATTTGTCCTTCTTTTTAGACATTAACTCCCAGAGAGGCTTTTAGGAAACAGGGAAATATTCCTTGGCTGGATTCAAACTTGAGATCTTGCAATTACAGGGCATGCGCACTAACCACTCAACCACTTGCATTGCCTGCTATTGGGTTTTACCAACACATAATATATTAACTTTAGCATGACAAACAGTAGCAGTTGAAAACAAGGCTTCATCTATTAACCTGAGGTAGTTAGACATTAATACGTGCCTTGAAAAAAAGTCTCTTACTTTCCAGAGTTGGAAGTAAATAACGTTTCAGCTACTGCAGATACAGAAAGGCAACACATGGTAGTTATGAGCTAAGGATTTGACCATATGCAATTCAGGCAGCCTTGTTAATGTTAATATTGTTCCATGCTTCTTTTAAGCCCTCTGAATTCCTGGGTCTGAATGCTTCTATGTAAATAAAAATCAAGTTTCTGTGGAGCCAATGTAGAATTAGTATCCAGATTTGCCAGGATCAGCTGGGACAGAAGTTTTAATTCTAGAAGTTCCCTCAGTGCTCAGTAATGATTAGTCTAATGAAACAAAAGAGGAGATTGTATGACAGGGTGGAGGTTTTGACCCCAAAAGCAGCCAGACAGGTGGAACGGTCAAATAGGTTTTATTGAAACACAAAGTACACAAAGGCAGTCCAGAGTGAAACTAAAAGGTGGGAGAGAGTGCTGGGGCACGGAGTGAGACACTGGATTAACAGAGAACTGGAGTGTTAGAGTCAAGATAAGGTAGTACAAGAAAGCTCTTTTTCAAAGTACTTATTCGACGCGAGGAAGAGCCATATAGCACTCAGGCACTGAGGCTGAGGTCCGCAGCTGTTTTATAGGCCTGGAGATGTTGATTGGCAACAGGTGGGTGAAATCAGCCTCAGAGCCACCGGGGGGAATGGGAGCAACCTCTGGGGAAAGGTAAGCAACACACACACACAGCACAGACAGGAAAAGGGTGGTGGGGGATGCTGGAGCCAATCCCAGCTCGCACTGGACGAGGGTGGGGTACATCCCTCACAGTTTGCCAGTCCAATGCAGACAAACGCATTGAAACAAACAGAAATGAACAACCACTCACACTCACACTCAGACCTATGGGCAATTTAGAGTCACCAATCATCCTAAACATCCATGTCTTTGAACTGTTGGAGGAAGCTGGAGTACCTGGAGAAAACCCACACAAGCATGGGGAGTCCATGCAAGCTCCACACAGAAAGCCCCCAGGACTATGGATCAACCCACAATCCTTTTGCTTTGAGGCAACAGCGCTAACCAGTATGCCGCCATGCTGCCTGTATTTAATCATTTTAATCATTTTCCATTGTCATCTTAATTGAAAAATTGGAACGGCCCAACTACACACCTTAACATTCTCTCTTAGCTGTAAACAAATACATACTTTATGTGGCATTTAGTGAGTGCCTCCTCCATGAATCCCATCCCCTACATCTGTGACAACTTTTCTGCTTCTCTTCAAGGTGACTAATTTAATTTCCCTGATTTGACTGACCTTTGCCAGAGTTGTTGTTGTTTTGATGCCAATGATTTCCTGTCCCTTTGCCTAAGCAGTCACAGCAAACAGAACAGTCTGGTTTATGTTCCAGGATCTCAGATGAAATGTGAAGTCAACTATAAAGAGATCTGTGTGTCAATGATGGTCACTGTGCGTGAACAGGTGAAACCAAATAGAGTTTGAGAACAAATATATGTAATATATGATGATCCAATGACCTATTGGAAAAACCTGATGCATTTGGAAGTCCCCTGAGACATTGTTGAGACATTGACTAAAGTTTGTTTCTAAAATCACTGAGGTACATGTGCTCAACTATCACAACATGCCCACTTTAATCTGTATATCCAGCATTCTCTGTTTGATTGAAAGGGACAGAAAATGACAGAGGTACTAATATGGCAACATAGCCTCAAATGTAGTTCTTTGTGTTGTTTTGTAGTGATGTAGTTCTTTGTGTTTTTTCTCAATAAAATTAGAGTAATAGCTAATCTTCAGTGACGATGACATTATAGCATGCACTCCTGTTAGCTTTGGTATCACGCAGGGTTAGTGTTAGAGTTAAAATATAAATTAAATAATACTAAATGTGGCTCTTTAAAAAGCAGGAGTGTGTTCTGACATGGTTTCTGTCTTATATTTGTAGAAAAGCTCCTCGAAACAACACCAATGCCACGGCTTATTTATATACTTTTGAGCAAATGAGCTGACCTGTCTTGTGCCTTTGGGTCAGTAGTGGTGTACATCTTGGAGTTTGGGCATGGAGCCCTTCAGCGTTTGTATGCACCTTACTGTGGAAACTGAAACCTAAGTGCCTGCTGCCACCAAGTCTTGCTTCAGGTCTTTTGCAGTCAGTCAAGGGTTTTTTTTAATATCCTCCTCCTCAGGACTCTGGTGGCAGCCGTTGATAGTTTCCTCTTTCTGCCACATCCAGGTAGTGTAGCCACTGTTCCTTTAACTTTAAACTTTCAAACTATGCTTCCAATTGTATCTTGAGGAACATTCAGTGCCTTTGCTATATTTTTGTATCCTTTTCCTTGTTTGTGCAAGGCAATGATCTCTTCTCTGAACTTTTTGGACAATTCTCTTGATTTTTTTCTCATGTCACAATTTTCTTTCAGTTCTTTGGTATGCCTCACACTACACAAAACTGCTGGCTCAGTGTACAAAGTCTGAAGTATGAACACTATGGTTGTGCATTCACTGGAAATGGCAATCCAAACTTCTAATACTTGCCACTGCCAGCTGCTTTCTACCTTGACAATACATGATTTGCGTTCCAGTGTGTTTCCCCTGTCATTAGACACAGAAGTCCATGAAGAACAGATTCGGACATGAGGTAGAACTGTTGATCTCTAATTCATTTCCAGCATCTATGGTACAATGTGCCTCATCTTACAAAATCTGTTTACCTATGAGAACAGCACAACATACATGATGAGACACACTAGAGATGAAAATAGTGAAGTTTGAAGTTGTGTAACGGTTTGGCAGAACAAAATATAAACATAATCTGTATGTAAACATTTCTGGGGGGTTTGTTGTTCTGTTCCTGTGTATCCATGCAGATTTCTGTAGTCTATCCATGTCTGTGCACTTCCCATGGGAGTAGGGTCTTTAACAAAGGGTCTGCTTGTGGCATGGACAGGAACGGCGAGCAAATAATTTGTTCTTTTAATCTTTATATATTTAATCTCAAGCAGATTTCACTCTAAATAATGAATTACACATGAAAGTATTATTGCATCCGTTTTTAAATCACATAAATCAAATATCAATCAAATATTTTCAGGGCACAGAAAAGATTGTCTACTGAATCAATATTCTAAGAACAATTGTTGAGGAGCATTATTCCTTCTTTTTATTATATATTTAACTTTACTCTCATAGCTGTCAAATGCTCTGGAAAGAATGATCACTTTTTCATGTCAAAAGCTTAAGTCTTATTTATGGATTTCCTGGTGTATCATTGCTAATTGGTTGTTGATGTTTTGTTTTGTTTTGTTGGACAAAATAAAATCTATTTCAATAAATTTCAGTTAGTTTGTATGTGTTGCTTTATTAAATCCTCTAGGAGGGTCTTTAAAATTACCTTATTGGCCATATTGTAACGAACCACAGTTATCTTGAACCGGCTTTGCTGAGATGGCAGACTGTTAAGATGGATGAAAGCCACTCTTTATTGGCCCAGAGTCCAACTCGAACTAAAACCAAACTAGAGGACTCTGTTATGTCTTAAAACATTTGCTGCCTTTATAATTGCAATACACATCTCAGGTTTTAGGCTTTCACAACACTAATCAATCTTTTATATTTTCATGATCTTTTTGGTATGAAATGTCCACCCAGGCTGCAGGCTTTAAATGTAGCAGATAAAAGGGTTCAGCCAACATGAATTTAAGCTGAACACATGTACTGTTATTTATGAAGAAAGAACCTGCCAACATTTTTACTGTCAGCTTTTAAGCTTTCAGTGGTGAGTATCTGCTTTTTAAAAAAAGTTTTTGGTGGTGTTGTACTTGAACCTTTGACAGACGATGTACCTTTTACTGGTCAGCGCTTGTTCTGTCAAAATAAACCTTCTTTTTTGGCCTGCAAGCAATAAATATAATACCTCCTTACTTCATCTTTCTGCACTTCTTAAGCAGATATTCTTATAGCTCCCACCAAGGTCTCCTTTGGCCCTGAGGCTTTAGTCAACCTCACATATATATGGAGTCAGAACAGTCTCATAATGAATGAACTCTCATGGCAGTGCACATTCATGCACATTCAGTAATTTGTATGCCCCATGAATTTATATTACAAGTGTGCCTCAAAATTACATTTGTAAAGTCCAAAATACAACTATGAAACAAAGCATGTGCATTCGTGAAAAGCCCAGTGAGAGTTCATTCATTATGAGACGATTCTGATTCCATACATCTAGAGACCCTTTGAATAAAAGCACCTGGCCAATGAATAAATGCGATGTGAAGCTTTTAAATATCCTGGGCCAGAGCAGTGTTGGTGATATTTCAGTTTTAACTGTTATATCTACTGTTTATACTGCATTAACACTTGATCTAAAACTGAAAGGTCATTTTGCTCATGTAAAATGGGTGTCCAGACTGATTTACCTTAGTGAATGCAGAAGTGTAAAAAAAAAAAAAAAAAAGGAGTAAAAACCTACAGGGAAGGTGTTCAATACAAATGCCACCCTCTCTCATTTAAAATAATTGATTAATGATTATACATTCACTTTGGTGGGTCAACTTTTATTTATTTATTTTTTTTCAAAACAGTTTAACTCTTACTGAATTTTACAACTAGTCATAACTTCTGAGTTGCCTGATTATTAGCAGCAGAAAACAGCTCAAGAGCCCTATTTTATCTGTTTGCATAATTATCCTTCTGCCACTTTGACAGCTGAGCACTTTAACACACCCCAATACTCACAAAATTCAGACAACTTCTCAGGACTGCATTAAATTTCTCTCGTTCATTGCTAACAGCAATGCATGTCAATTGCACGTCAGAAAATGGCATTTTTTCTTGAAAGTCAAAAAGACAAAGGGATCTGTTCAATAGATGTTAATTTGGGTTTGGTGCACAAGCAGTCAGTCCAAATCCCAAAATTCCCAAAAAGTTGAAGCAAATGCAGAGCCCAAAACCACAGCAATGGGTCGGTACACAGAAATCAGTCCACAGAGCAGAAGCAGAAGGGAGGAGGCAAAAGACAAGGACAACAAATACAAACAGGGTGAAAAACCAGGAACACAAAAGACGACAAAGAGATGACAATCTGGGTGAAGGGAGGTATATAAAAACAGGGAGAGGTGATCAGACAGACATAGGTGAGGCACATTAGGGCAATCCCAGGAGCGGGTAACATGAGGAAAAAGGAAGTAAGGTGACCTGAAATTATACAGAATGTTAGTATTAAAATAAAACTGGAAGTGGCACATAAAGACACACAGATAACAGGGGAAGTCACAATAGATTGAGCCCCTTGCTCAGGATTTATTTATGAGAGCTAAAATGTGTATACATTTCTGTCATGGCAAGCTGAAGAAACAAGTCTGAAGAGTTGAAGTTAGACATTTTGATGTGAAATTGCAATTTTTGTGATTTCCAGGCATCGTACTTTAACAGACTCCTCCTGCAGTTGTGATCCAAATGAATTCTCATTGTTCAGTCACAGGTGCAAGGACAGAGACGAACAACCACTCAGGCTTGTAAACAGACCTATGGACAATTTAGAGTCACCAGTTAACCTAGACATGCATGTCTTTGGATGGTGGGAGAAAACCCACGCAGACACGAGGAGAACATGCAAACTGCGCACAGAAAGGACCCAGGCCGGGAACCAAATCTGCAACCTTCTTATTGTGGGGCGACAGCGCTAACCAATGCCGCCGTGCTGCCCTTTGCCACATTATGTTTTTTCAAATATTTTTCGCTTGTACTTCTGCTCTGTGTTTTTATTCTTGTATCTTTTTCTATACTTGTGGCTGCTGCTGTAACAACAAATTTCCCATTCATTGGATAAATAAAGCACTATCTTATCTTAAACACCTGGGGTCTCATTTTTGAACATTGAGTACGCACAAAAACTTGTGTATGTCACTTTCCACGCAAAGGTTGTAATCTATAAAAAATAGACTTTATGGGAAAATGTCACCCCTGTGGAAACTCTGACCAATGCATATGCACATTTTGGAGGAAAAGGGGAATTGGTGACTCGCACGGTGTGGTGCTGAACTGATGTGAGATTTAATAAATGAAAAGTGGGAAGTACAATTATTAAGTGTTTATTATCGCCCTTCAGACATTTAATTTCAATCCGCATCATGCATTGGAGCCATGTCACCAGAATGATTTAATTCAATGGTGTTATTTTCCATTAGACTGAGTAATGGTTTCAGAAACATCTCCTTAGAATTTAACAGAAAATTCCAAATTAAAATCCCCTCTCTATATTTAATCACCACCATCTCTCTGTCATTTTGTCCACTCCCAGAGCGCAGGAGGAGGAGAGGACGGCGCATAAAGCGTCTGCCTAACGTGTGTAAATACTATAATATTTTCCTGTGATACTGTGAACACATAATCAAATAACAATGAAATCCTAAGTGTGGAGAACAAAGCCATTAACAGTTGCTATACTTTCCTGTTCTCAGTTCGTCAGCTCTACTTGATGCTTTTCATAACAAACCAGGCATAAAGAAAAGGGTCATGTTCACACACTTCAGTCTCATGAATATTTTTCGTGGTGGGGGTTAGCACAAACTGATTATGAATCTGATTATTGTGAACCTATAAATAAAGCGATGAGCCCTGTGCGTAATGCTGCATCATGGCACCGCTGGCACTGCTGGAGGACTATGCCAATGGCAGGATTAGGTCTTCAGGGACCATAACGACTGGGCCCATGATGATAACTGTCTTATTAGCCGTTTTAGATTCCCTAGAGCTACGCTCTCAGATCTATGTGCTGAACTGGGTCTGGCAGTAGAGGGGGCAACACGCCAGAACCATGCCGTACCGGAGCAGATGAAGGTCCTCACCCCATTTTTAAATGCGCACAGTGTAGAGGAATCCGTCTTCAATTAGGTCCATGTCCATGTGAGGTCAATGGGTTAGGGTTAGGGCAGGCTTCTTTACCGTCCTTTACCATCCGACACCCTGGATCATCAGATATTGTTGGACAGGCTTGAGAACTTTTTTGGCATCTCAGGTCAGGTACTCCTGTGGTGAAGAGATCACAAAGTGTTCAACAACACCTGCTCTGAGTCCTGTACAGTAAGGTATGGAGTTCCACAGGGTTCCGTTCTGGGCCCTCTGCTTATTTCCTTGTATTTGGCACCACTGGATCAGCTTCTTCATTCTTTTAATGTCGATTTTCATTGTTATGCAGATGATTTGCAGCTATATATGCCATTGGCTATAGGAGATGGGTCTAACAAACAGAAATGTTTGGACTGTCTGGATGCTGTTAAGAGCTGGTTATCAGCAAATTTCCTGAACTCAGCCAAGACAGATATGCTACTTATTAGACCATCAAAGTGGAGCCACCTACCGGATATGAAGATGACTGTGTTATTCATTGTGGAGACAGAGTTAGGAATCTTGGTGTGGTCTTTGATAACACGCTTTCTTTTCATCTCCATATTAGAAAGATTACAAGAGTTGAGAGAGTTCAAAATGCTGCAGCTCGTATCCTGACTGGAGTCAGTGGATTTGCTCACATTACCTCAGTGCTGGCCACCTTACACTGGCTTCCAGTTCAGGTGCAAGCAGATTTCAAGGTGTTACTTCTCACCTATAAAATTGTAAATGGTACCGCACCTTCGTATCTTTCCAGTCTGGCGAAACAATATGCTCCCGCACGCTTATTGTGCTCCCGTGAGTCTGGCCTTCTGTGTGTCCCCAAGGTCCACAAAAAGACTGTTGGTGAGTGTGCTTTGTCTTTTGTGCCCCAGCCTTATGGAACAATCTACCTCTTGACATCAGGCAGGCCTGCTCAGTGGACATTTTTAAAGCAAAGCTAAAGACCCACTTCTTTTCTTTGACTGTGTGTGTTTTAATTTAATTTTAACGTTTTAAATGTTTTTATTTTATTTTATGATTATAATCTGCTCTTGACTCCTTTTTGGCATTGTTTTAATATGCTTTGTATTGTTTTAATGTGTTGTGTGTTGTGTTATGTTTTCATACTTTACTTATTGTACAGCACTTTGATGGAAAGTGCTGTTATAAATAAATGTATTGTTATTATTATTATTATTATTATTATTATTATTATTATTATTATAAATACATTTCACCGTCAGGACCAACTATGTTTCAGTTCCCAGCATGGGATGTTGCTTAACTAACAGTTTGAATGTTCTTTTGCTGTTTGTGTGTGCAATGTGCTTAGGGAATGGGTTCCACATGGCTCTGTACACAACAATTCTTTTACCAGTATTAGACTTTATTGTTGGCAATGCAAAATATCCTCCAGCTGCATGTCAGGTGATGTATTTATGATAATCATAGCTGTAACATAGTTCTTGATATAATACACAAGGAGTCTTCGTCATAGACACATTTCTAATAAATAACAGTAATGAATAGAGTAATCTGTCACTAATCCTGAGCCAACCCAAATTCTTATGTATTTTAGCACCACTTGTCATGCAATTAAATCCAAGAACAATGCGTGCAGCTCTGTTTTGTATTTTTTTTAGTTTTGCAATCATATCTGGAGTTGCATTTGATTTAATATGTAATATGTAATAATAAAATCAGATTTAATATTCTTAAGGCCTGAATTACTAATTTAGTTGCTTTTGGAGTTAAACATGTCCTGTGCTTTTGCTATTTATATATGATTTCCACAATAATTTTCCATCAATGATTATTCCCAGCAGCTTGGTCTCCTGCACCTGCTTTATACTACCCTGTTTTATCTTAAGGTTTAACTGTGGGTAATTCCTAATGTTAAAGTACGATCCTAATATAATGCAATTAGATTTTGATGCATTCAAATTACTCAATCTTCCACTGCTCTTAATTCCTCCATTAAAATGGTATTTAACTCATAAGCTGTAGATGCGGAAGCATATATGGTAGAGTAATCTGCATACGTGGCTGTACTGGATCTATTCAAAATTAGTGGCAATTCATTTGTAAAAAATGTGAACAATAATGGCCCAAAGCACCTCCCTTGCGGCAGCCCATATTTTACGGCTCTCACATCAGAGAAGCAACCATTAAAATAAATTATTTGCATACTGTCAGTAAAATAACTTAATCCAAGACAACATGAACAAATAAAAACCCATAATATTTAAATTTTTTCCAGTAGTACACTACAGTCAATTATATTATAAATGTCACTGTGTGAAGCTGTCTAATGTCAAGATAGAAAGTGTAACGGAAATAAATTGGTCCGTGTTACTGTACTGTTATTGGTGAAACACAGGTGTTTTTTTGTATATGAAAGAAGAGGTATAAGAAAATTAAAGGGTTTTAATGTCGCTATACGACTGTACTTTTCAATGTGTTATAGAGTTAGGTCATGTAGTTTCAGGTTTAATATTTAGAGATTATGCAAAAATGGCACATATTATGATGTATATGATATTTTATTGTTTTTGTGCATCTACCTGCTGTGCTTTCAATCTCCATGGCAATGGGAGAGTAGAGATGACGGAAACATCAAAGCTGATACTATCTGGCCAAATTTATGTTGCTGCTGATCAGCAATACTGATCATAGACTGTCAATATGTGTTAAATCTGCATTATATCCAGTGACCATCAGGAAGCATCTCCACAGGTTTTAAAGAAGCTAGACTGATTTGAAGCCCATGTGAAACTGGCTGTGCTTCTCATTAGACATATTAACTCATTAAACATTCCTAATGAGTTTATAATAAAAATAAAACAGGATATGCACGAACAGTATAGGGATCGTTGACAGACTGTACCAGAAACACCAACCTGTGTGACGATCAGGGTGAGTCCGTTGAACCACATGTCACTCCACCTCCTTCAAATATGATTTCAGAAAACCACAGTGTTGCAAACAAGTTCTAAATTTCAGCTCACAATGTTCACAGTTCACAATGTAACCTGTTGGTGTAGCTACTGTGTTCCTATTCAACAATACCTTGCTTACCTTGCTTGCTTGACAAATGATACAGCAGGGATTTAAGTAATAAGCATGTTGAGATTAAATGTTGTGTGTGTTCAGATTAAATCAATTAGTTGTTTCTTCTTCAAATGCTACATGCAATGTCTTGCTGTTAACCATTAAGACAGAGGTAGTTCTTAACAGCAGAATACTGGATGGCTAAAACACTCCATTGCTCCAGTCTTTGCTCCAACAAGCTCAGGAGCTCAAATTAGCCAGTTAATGAGAGCACCTGTGTTGGTGTGCATGGTTACCACAGCAACACGTGTCAGATTCAAAAACTTGATGTCCTTTAGTATCCCTGTAGGTTTAAGGACACAGTCCAACCCTGGAGACATCACTTTGCTATAAAAGATGAGTTGACCACACATCTCTGTGCAGCTGCCACTGAAGGGGCCACACCTGCTTATCTTTCAGCATTTAAACTGCAGCTCCATATTCTTTTAGCTGGATATAACCTGTGAGTGACAGCAAGGTATATTACATTTTATTACCTTGCAATGGAAGTGTGATGTGATAGGACTCTAATCGGGGACAGACAGAGGCATTCTTTTACATAGTGAGGCGCTCAGTAAACCCACGGATGGCTGATAGGAATAATCTTTAAATGGGGGGCATTTATTTGTGAGCTGCACTGGCCACAGCTGTAACAGTTGTTCATCTGGATGGGGATAAAGAGGTTGCACACACTGGCTGTGAATCCATTTTAAAGGGTCCTGTAGAGTTAACTTCCTTAGACACAGAAGTGAGGAAATGCAAACACAAAAATTATATTGCTGCCCTAGATACAGCAACAAGCCATTAGGTCATTGTGCACCACAGGACAGGAAGTCTCAGGGCACCTCTTACCTGGAGATTCAGCATGTCAGACTGCTCACCAGCATAATTAAAAATCTTATGCAATATTCTTTACTGATGTGTGTGATACTGTATGTGTGCTCTGAAGGAAAGCTTCAGCAATAAGTTCTTGCACAATCCTGCATGAAATTACACTGTCTAAGTCTAATGAGTAAAAGCAGTTGTTGATGAATCTAAGACCATGAACTGCTCTCTTCAGGAAAGGATATTCAACATGTCCTGCTCTGACAATGCACAGAGCAGGATTATTTCCCTGTAGGATTTGCAGTCCTTGTTCCTAAACAAAAAGATGGCTCTTCTCTGCATACAATTGAGACGTTTGACTTATTCTATTTCTCTTAATGTTACTTGCATGGCATTTAATAGTTCTGTTGCAATCTTATTGCTCTGACTGTAGTAATAAGGGGCTTTCTGATACTTTCAGGTGACTTGAATGTAGATTTACTATTTTATTTATCTGCCATCGTGAGATTGGTTTTGCAGGAGGCTGTGATCACTGTGCATGAACAGTGTGAAATAAGGAGGCACAACTTTGCTCAAATAAAATTGATTCATAATACTGCATAATCATTGAATATATAACAAACTTGTTATTTCAACTCCTGGATTATTGTGTGCCACTACTTCCCAGTATATTGCACGCTAAAAAACCCTGGCTCTATCTCCAAACTCAGCTGTTATTAGTATGAATGGTGTCATCTCATTTAAGATCTCATGATTTCACCTCGACTGGGATGATTCTACAGCTCTTTTTCTAACTAACTCACACAGTCACTCATCAGTAAGAGATAGGTATCTTTTTCCAAAAAGAGCATTAGAGTTCCTCTACCTCACTCTATGTGCCAGCATGGAGCTTATTAAAGGACTGCCAAACTGGGGCTATCAGCCAGAGAGCTCACACCATTATGAGTTGCCTGTAGCCCTGTGAGCGGCTTCAACCACTGGCTACTGGTGATTTATTACAGCCTGAAAAAAAGTGGGTCTGAATGGATAATCCCCATAGCCCACATACATCCACAGCCTTTTAGTTTCCTTTATGCTCCTGGTTGCCTATTCACTCATCCATTAGGAGGATGGACCTCTGTTTGAATCAGTGGTCTAATGAATTCTGAAAAAGTGGGTTTAGTTTAATAGTTCTCTATTAACTGAGAATGTCTCCTCCATTACAAATGGAGGAGACATTCATTTCATCAGAGGTGCTTGAGAAAGTAAATACACTGTGCACCTTTTAAAAAGCAGTTGTTTGCTGGTTTGCTGATGTTGACTTTTAATCCAAAAACTGGATATCAGTTAGCATTCAGCAAATACAGCGCACCTAAGATTCATATTTTCTCTTAATAGGGTCTGGTCTGGTCAACAGTAAACTAGTCTAGACCCTCAGGGATTGCAGTGATCAGAGGCAAAAAGTTTGAGTCATAGCAGGAGCTACGACATCCAGCTGGCTAAGATCACATAGAGAGCTTGAGCAGATCAGATAACTGACATTCAACTACAAGTTCAAAATTTTTATATGAAAAATATGAAAGATAAAATTTGTGATGTCAGAGCACTAAAAAAAAGCTGTTTATCTGTCCCTGCAAGCTGAATAATTACAGTATGCATTATTTTACTCCATCAAAAGCATTTATGCTTTAGAAGGCATTAATTGTTTTCTCTTTAGCAAGTATTTGATAATTATGCTTATTATATCATGCTGTGTGCAGACAGCTGAATGCACATCCATCTCATTCATTCATTCATTCATCCAACTTCTACCACATCAATTTCTGGGTAGTGTTGGGGGGGGTTGCTGGAGCCTATCCCAGCTCACATTGGGCGAAGCCAGGGTACAGCCTGGACAGGTTGCTGTAATGTAGCTGTGTCCATTACATAGGTTTAAAGTAAATGTTTGTGGTGTGTTAAAGAAAGACACATACACAAAATGAAGTTTAAAATGTTTATTAATCAAAATTGTTCAGAAGGTGCAGACCTGAAAAAAAAGATGTGTAAGATGTGTTCTTGAATGTTTACTGTGAAAATTACCTATTCTTTGTTCTGCCCTCTCTAGGTGTTTAGGTGTTCCGTCTCCAGGGAGCCAGAGCACCTAAAAAGGGTTCCGGGTTCATCCACTCTGCACAAACGGGAGGTGTGTCCTGGGTTTTTAGTTTTATTAAATTTAGTATATTTTTGAAAAAAGAAATTCACTGCTAAATTAATAAATAATATTAATAATATTTTTGTATTAAAAGTGGAATTGTAATTGTTTTCACTGTTTTATTGTTAAGATAATTGGAAACTTACTAATTGATAGACCTGTACTTACCTGTGTTTTGTGATGGTATGTTACAATTATCTTTACCTGCTATAAAAGCAGCCTCCCTGACTCTGCCAAGTGTGGTTGCTGAATATGGGTTCAACTTGGTTTTTGCAAAGTTTGTTAATAACACTTGGGTCTGTACTGGAAATCTGCCTCAGCTCTGCTTTGTTCCTCCAGAACACAGTTTAAGGACGTGGCAAACGTCACAATTGGTGTCAGAAGTGGGCTTACACTACAAAGTAACTGAGGATGATAAGGATGACTACCAGAAAATTGCAGACTGAGCAACAAAATGATCCTGACGAGGGGACGACTGCACCTTCTGACCAAGGGGCTGATGAAATTAGCAGCTCTGGGGAAAAGTTTGAAGAGCTGGCTGGACTGGTGAAGTATCTGCCAAAGTCCCAGGCAGCCAGCTCTGCTTTGTTCTTCCAGAATGCAGTTTAAAGGGTATCATGACATGACTCACACCTATGGTGTTTTTGGATGGTGGGAGGAAACTGGAGCACCTAAAGAAAGCCCACACAAGCATGGGGAGAACATGCCAACTCCATACAGAAAGGCCCAAGGCTCGAGAACTGAACCCACAACCCTCTTGTTGTGGGGCATTGCCACTGTGCTGTCTAGGTCCATCTCAAAGTTTTTTATTTTCGTATGTTGTAACATTGGCATCTTGAACTTCTTCTTGTCTCTGTCTCTACATGCACAAGAAAAATTCAATCCCTGCCATCAAATTTGTGTCCTCTTATTGTCCTCTTGACCTGTGGCTGATAATGTGCTGCGGTCCTGCTGCACTGGATCATTCTAGCTTTGACTGATCACAATTTTCCCTGAAGGAACAGCTGATGATAGATTTCATTACAGAAAATGAGTGGAGTTCTCCCTTGAGGAGCATCCAAAGTAGAACTTAATTAGTTTCAATTGAAGATTTGACTGTCACATCTTGGTCTATACACTGTCTTGGAGGCTTTTTCTCAATGACAAGAACAAAAACAGACAAGAAGTCGAGCAGAGAGAACTAAAGCCCCATTCCCTTTAAATGGATAAAATTTCAATGAAACTAAATATCGTGCAAACATCAAAAATGTAACTGCTCCCCTGTACTTCCATTCATTCCGCTTCTACTGCATATCCATTTCCATGTTGCAGGGGCTGCTGGAGCCAATCCCAGCTCACCTGGGATGGGTCACCAGTCCATCGCAGGGCCAACCTACAGAGACAAACAACCACCCATAATCAAATTCATGCAGGAACAGGGAGAACATGCAAACTCCGCACAGAAGGGACCCAGTCCGGAAACCGAACCCACAACCTTCTTATTGCAGGGCGCCTGCAGCGCCGTGCTTCTACGTCCCCTTTACAACCAACAGAAAAAAATCTAGAATCTGGTGAAATAATAAGGATTTTTTCCCCAGCCTGAAAACAAAACAAAACTAGTTTTGTGAGATTGAGCACAAATCTCACCATACAAAATTGAATTGTCTGCCTCTCAGTCACAATATTTACTGTTGTTTTTACTTACAACATGCAAACATGCATATTACTTTGCACATGAAAGTGTGTACTTTAATGCATTATATTTTGGTTTCCTGTGTAACTGTAATAGGTCAATAACATCACTGTGTAATGTAAACATGAGCTCTAAATTGAAACCTTTGCAGAAGGGCCTTAAGCCTACATTGTATATAATAACCAACATGGAGCAACTACACTGGTTAGAAAGAGAAGTCAGATTGTATTACAATGGCTCTATTTCTCACTTGACTGGTCTCAGTCTAGTTTAAACTCTTCAATACAACATGATGTTTTTTTTTTTTAAATGATGGTTAATATTCAGAGGAAAATAAAGATGACAGACTCTGCCACACATGCAGTGTTGCCAGATTTGGCAGGTTCCTACCCAATTGGGCAGGGGAGACGCAAACTGGGCTGCTTTTGCATACACATAGCAGTTTTTGAAAATATTGTGAGAGCAATTTTACTAAACAAGCTGTCACGCTATGGTCAAAAATGTGGTCAAAAAAAGAAATATTTGACTGATGAATTCTATCCACTGATAAGAGAGGGCTTGACATGTCAGGTTTCAATATTGTTAAGTCCCTTTGAGGGTCCACCTCTCTGCTATTCCATTTAGTTTCATTGAATCAACACAGCGGTCTGTTGTAGCTGTGGTTCATTTTATGGACTTGAGTTAATCTGAGGCACTCACTAAAGTGATCCAGTTCACTGTGAGCTGGAACTGGCTCCAGCACACCCTGTTACTTGAAAGTGGATAAGTGGGAGATGAAGAATGAATGAATGAATGAATACAAATGTTCAGTTACATTTGGCAGACAATGAAAAGAAAATTATTTTGTGGCATTACACTCATTATTATTAAGCAGAATTTTGATAACCAGTTTATTAGAATGACCACTAGCATGTTTTACCACTTGTTGATGGAATCTTCTTTTTAACTTGTTTCTTACATTTACTGACTGTAATGAAGTCAGTGAACCCAATCCCAGTCCTCTGTGTTTCTGGTGAGTCCACTGACCTGGGTCAGTGAACCGATTCAGACTAATGATCTGATTCAGTAGCCTTTCCGGTAAGTCCGCCATCTCGTCATTTGTACGTAGCAGCCACTAACCAGAGGGCTCTGGATCTAGGTTAATGGAGACCTTGGACCTGTGATTCAGAACAAAAATTCTGATCATTAACTTGAATGATTCAAGAATGGATCAGTGCTAGTCTGCTCACAACTGAAGCCTAGTCTTTGCTGTCAAGCTAGCAGATGGCGAACACCATGGAGAAAATATCAAAAATCTATATGATGTAATGGGAGACAGACCCTGAGCAACGAACATAAATCACCCTAGTCCCAGAAGATGGCGCTAAAGCTCGTTGCAAGTATTGCAACACAGAAATCTGAGCGCAATTATTGATGAAAAATTATGCTACTGAATGCACCAACAATGATTATGTAGCCTATGTTTGCATGTTTGCACATGCATGAATGTGCATGAATGCATGAATTATTATGTACATATATGATTTATATATTTTGCATTTATTGCATTCATTTCTCCCTGTGTCTCTATTTGTCTTTGTGTGTTGGCCCTGTGATGGACTGGCGACCTGTCCAGGGTGTACCCCGCCTCTTGCCCGATGTGAGCTGGGATTGGCTCCAGCAGCCCCACGACCCAGAAAGGAAAAAGTGATAGAAGATGGATAGATGGATGGATGGATGGTACATTTATTTGAATTTGAATATATATTGAGTAATTTCATTCTTTCTAAAATTTGTGGCACTTTCCTATTTTTTATGAATAGGCTTTATTGGTGTTTTTTCTGTGGCTCTTATTTCATTTCGTGTGGTTGCTTTATGGATTTGGTTGTCTGACTGTACCTTTACTAACTTACTTGCCCTGTACTAAAACACTTTGTAGGCTTTTGATGTGTTTCCTGTTATGTATATTATGGTTTTACCCAGTTTCTGGCAGGGTTCAGATTTGTGCTGGTTTTTATTGAAATGAACACATTTTAGTTGTTTAGTGTCAAGTTGTGATTGGGCTTGAAACTTTCAGGTTTAACTGGCAACCCTGTACAACGTGGTGGCCTGCCTGACACTCCACACTCTTGAAAATACAATTTTCTCTGGTTTTAAGAAAACAAAGATTGTAAAAACTACTAACTGAAGGATTCGTAACAGCAGTTTACAAACCAATGGATGATGTCAAAGTGTGCAGACATTTGTTAATTATTGCAACATCACTGATGACATACAGAGTGTAAGATTGTTGGTGGAAATGTAATTCTGAGATAAATTTCTAATGGAAAAACATCAACTATTTTAATGATACTCCCAGACAAAGATACTTAGGGTAGTCAACAGGTAGAAACTCCAGCAGAGATTAGAGCTGCAACATATTTGCTTCACTGCAGCCTCTTTAACCACAGGTCCACGCTGCCAAATCATTTGACTGAAATTATAGCAGAGCCTGTGGGCTGGAGTGTGACTGTGAATATAAATCATGAACATACTTACATGTAGTTACTCTCTTGCCGCTGAATAATAGCAGGGTGTTTATGCGAGTCTTATTAGACTGACATAGTGTGTGGACTTGGACAGGTGCTTCCAGAGGGATGATGGTATATAAATAAGAATGAGAAGTCATTTAGAAAGGCAAAAAGGTCTCAGAAACATGACTTGGCATCACATTAAATTCTCCCGTTTGGAATTTTCATCTTATAAAAGGTAGCAGCAGCAGAGTATGTGAGCCATAGACACGCACACAAGCTGGAAACTGCAGAGAGTTAATACATGTGGCAGTCATTTAATTATACCACTTGTAAGGATGTTTTAATTCCTTTACACCTGGCCTCTCCCTTACCATCATAGTTTGACATTTTTCAACTTTTCAGGCTAAGGGTCCTCCTCTTAAAGCCTGTTCCATACAAGCTCTCACTGCAATATCACTTTGGAGGAGTTGCTCATAAAAATCAGCTGTCACTGATTTTGTAACTTAGACACTTTGTCTGGTTACCAAATGAACCGATAATTGTGTTCTATCATCAATGTGATCAAAATCTGAAGAATCAGACTTACAATGAGGGACATTGTGACAGTAGGAAACTTTTAGCAAGAATAACATATTTTGAACAAATGCAAGCATATTGGATAAGGAATAATAGGTGGTAGTCAGGCCTGTTAGGTTGTTAAAGGGATCATCTTTAAAGACACCCTTGATCTGAAAGAATGTCAGCTTGTTCTACCAAAAACAGATCACCCGTCACTCTGTGTGCAACCATTAGCTACTAGTACTGTGACCTGTGTCCCTTTAGGCTAATTGAAGATAAAATAGGCTGCCACAATATGGCTGCACATTGAACACACATTCAAGTTGGTTTCAATGTGCATAAAGGAGGGCCTGTCAGATGAGCATTACAGAAGTCAAGGTTAGAGAAAAAGTGGTCTGACCAAGAGCTGGATGATGTCCTGAGTCAGGTAAGGGCCGACTCTGAGACATGTCTGCTACATGTACAGAGAAAGATGATCAAATATGACATCCAGGTTTGGTGCAATCTTGATGTGAAGAGATTGATTGGTTGGGATGACTGGAAGTTCAGTCTCAGAGAGGTGAGAGGTGAACTGTGGGGTTGTATGGTGGGATGCACTGATATTGCTGCACAGCAGTGAACCCTGTGAGCAGATAATTGGGCTGAAGTAGGCAATGTATATGGCAGAGAAGAGGGGTGCCAAAAACTCATCTCTGGGATAATAAAGCCTGGCAGATTTAGTTCAAGGAGATTGCTCTGTGGTAGAAATTCTGAGGTCTACATAAAAGCCCCACTTTCTATACCCTTTCATAAAAACAGAAGTAGTAAGAGTGAGTGATAGTTCTGTAAATGACCAGGGACACAAGGGTGTTTTGAGTCACCTGAGCCAGTTAGGAAACAGTTGGAAGTGTTCTTTAGGCCAATGAAGCACCTCAGAATGGTGGAAGATATGACTTGAATGAAGTTTGTGGGAATCCAGTCCAGCATACATCCAGCGGGATTGTTAAATTTGATGAATGGTTCTCAGTGAAAGGGTGGAATGAGTAAAAGGTTGTGCCTTTTGACTGAGGAGATCAGTGAATGAGTGTGGACAATGATGAGGAACTGACTGGAGGAGACAAAGATGGGCAAGTGAGTGAATAGTGTGTGATTTCTGCTGAGAAGTTTGTAAATGGTGGGGGTGGTGGAGGATTGCAAAAGGTTTAAAAATATGTTATGTTTTGAACATAGTTATGAAAATATTAAAGTCTCAACTGGAGTCTACTAAATCCAATCCAGACTGCCCTGCCATGGATTTTACAGCCCCTGTTGATATCATATAAAACACCCAATGGAAAGGTTTGGTGCACAGTGTCCTGGTGTGACAGTGCCAGTTCATTTAAAAATGAAAAAAATAAGTTATAAGAAAAAAAAAAGAAACAGGTTGTGCTTTTGAGAATGTATACAATTAGGTGGGATATATACACAATGATATGTACAATACAAATTCAAGTGTCTTTCGGGGTGGTGGGGGATGGGGTACTAAAAGGATTTGTTGAGGAGGGAGATGGAAAACTGTTCAAATGTCTGGTGGTTTTGGTCTTGATGGACCTTAACCTGCAGCCTGATAGAAAGGTTGTGAACAGGCAGTGAGCTAGGTTTGGTGGGTCCCCCACTGTGCTTCTAGCCCCCTGTCTGGATCTGCCCGAGTGCAGAACACTCACAGGCTCCTTTTCGTGGCCCATGATGGCTGGCTGTCCGCACAATGAATTCCAGTCTGTGCTTGGTGTGGGCAGAGGATGCAGGGTACCACACAGTGTCCTCCTCTTTAGCCCAGCAATAATGACGGAAACAAAAACAGTGGTTGAAGTGAATAAAAGTATTGAGTCAAGTTAGTTAACGCAAAGCACAACTCATGATTTGACGAGTAATGATGATGGATGTGCCCAGGTATTGTATACTGCAAGCAGGTTAGGTGTAATTGGCAAGGCTGTTGAGACAACAGGCGGCAGCTGTGGGGCAGCTAGTGGCGATCCAGCAAACCCTCCCAAGAAGAAAATGGACTCAAACAATGAGGAACAAACATGACACAGAGGGCAGGGGAAACACATGACACGCTAGGATGTGAGGAGAGAGAATGCAGAATGGTAGCAGTTGAAGCATCAACCTAAATTCCTGTCTCAGTCTAGATTAGTATAATTACTCTTCTCATTTATCTCAACTGCATCACTAATTTAACAGTGCAAAAACATATGTCATACAAATACTGATAAAAAAGCCTTGCATGATTAGAATAAATGGCCTGGTAAGGATTAATTAATTAAGAAGTCATAAACTTGGCTCATAATGAGAATAAGCATTGAGTGTTCCTCACTTTTTATCCTTCCATGGCAATGCTTCGGTTGTGTAGTGAGATTGGTTGTGTTTGCAAGTATTTGCAATGAATGTGAAAATGATATAGATTTTTTGTTGTTTTGCATGTGTTTGCTTTTAAGTTGCTGTGTGTTGAGCTCTCTGGGCCACTGTATTTCATACATTTGTCAATGACTGCATGAAAAGAGGCTTCCTAGACCTTGTTCTCTTCCCTGCCTTTCCCTGCATTACCTTCCTGTTTACCTGTACTAACATTATCCTTCCTGTCCCTTCCAGATGTCCCCTTTCATTTCTGCCCTGTCTCATTGAGTTCATCAGGCTCACCTGTGGCTTATTAAGGTAGCTCCAGCAGTCCTTTTAAAGTGGGCATTTTAGTTCTGTGCCAGTATATCCTGAAAGCCATGAGAGACAAGAGTTGCGTTCCACATTTTGGTGTTGACTCCTTCTGGTCCTTGTACCCTGGTTTTGGCATCTTTTGTGTTTTTTGATATGTTTGGAGATCTTCTGTGTCTCGAACTTATTGTTCTTCTGAGCCTTTTTGATTTCTGCATTTTTTTAAAGTAAAATCCTAAGTTCGAACATTGGACTGTGTCGTGCTCCTGGGTCTGGGTCTGATCTTGCGCCCCCCGCACAGTGACAAATTTTGGTCTATGGCAACACAGAAAGCCCTGCACATCACGGCAGTGTGCGTCAGTGGGCTCTCCAGGTTCTTCTCTCCTTCGCTGGCCCCCTGCTCTTTCAGTTGGGTGTTGTGTCTTCTGGGGCCTCGTGGCTGGGCTTCGTCCGCTGGCACTGTGCTGTGATGCGTCTATGATGACTCCCCCTTCTGAACTGTCCACTGTGCTTCACTACAATATTAATATGAACATATATACACATATCACTCATAAATTAAGAGACAATAATGTCACCTTTCACCTCCACAGAACAATTTTCTCTGAGGAGACACGCTGCCTGTGTTTTAATTTTGTTTGGCTTTTACATGGCCTGTCACATGAACAACTGCATATAATACAGCGTATCCATAGTGTGTAATTGCTCCTGTCTGAAGTAGAATGTTTATTTTTCAACACATATTTTCTTAAAATACAAATTCAATGAGGGAGGAAAGTCATCTAAGAGGCTGTCATCTACATTACTGATACATTTGGGGTTTTGTTATCAAATGTTTCTAGTGAGATTACAGCAAATGTGTTAAGACTTATACTCCCTTCTATTGAAAAGGGCTAAAAACTTCTCAAGCACAGCTATTGATTTTGGATTGAATTATCAAAGTGCGGTGAAGGGCAAAAGGAACATCTGGAAACATGTTCATTTTGTAAAGACAAATGTGATTTCTGCAGGCCCTATTAGAACCTCCCATGTAGTTAAATGGATGTGGTTAGGTGTTCTCATGTAACTACCACAGGGATTTTACTGTTCTGTCTTTTCAGCTACACTATTCCAAACCCAAAATGCTGTCTGCATTCTGAGTGACATTCAATGTCATTGCTGAAGATGTGATCCATCTATTCACTTCTCTCTTTTCTCATTTTCAAAAGCTGAGTGGTTGATGATATGGCCAACCCTGTGGTGCTTTGGCACCCATTATTCCATAATAAGGAAGACACTTTCTTCAAGCTTTAATATTCGGTCTGAATTGACGATGCTGCTTCTCTAAGTTTAGAATGACTTTTACTTTTGTAATTTTGTTCTAAAGTGACTATGGGTTGAATCATTGTGTCAGTCAACAACAAACCGAAAAATGGACAAATTGCACCTAATAATTTACAGATTTTTCTTAAATAGGTGCAGCTTTTAGGGCCAAATGAGACAAAAAAGAGAATTACAGCTATAAAAGAAAGAGCTGGTTTAATCTATAGTAGTAGTATAGTGTAGTGTCATCATAGCAATCAAATGTATTTCAATATATACGAAGAGCAACTGCACCTCGGAATCCCAATAAGGTCGTCTCTATCATCCCTTCGCTGTATAAGCCACATAAATCATGTATGAACACATCCAGTTGAGCCCTGGCTCGACTGCTCTACACCCTAACACCCAGCCATATGCTGCAGTCAAGATAAACACAGGCATAGATGAACTCTTCAAGTTATCCCTTTGATTCGGTGGGGTACACGTCAAGGAGACTACACCACCAATGAATATGCAAAAACAGGCCAGGAAGAAGTGACAGGAATGTGAGACTGAACAGATCGAAGCAGCTTCAGCTAATATTTCAGTGAATAATAATGTCATCTCTATGCTAGATCACTGAACAATTGACTGTCATTGAGGTCATGCACCAAGTAACACAAATGAAACAGTGAGTTCCTGGAATAATACAGGCCAAAACATATAGCAAACAACTCCAAAGACCTTATTACTAACTTAAAATTGGCAACATACCATTATCAGGAATATGTGGGTCTTTTAAGTTGTGTAACTCCTTGAAAGGTCTCAGAAGTGTGATTCCACTGGCGCGAGAATTCAGATTGCGAAGTAGTCTACACAAACGAGCCCTGTGACGCCTTGGAACACAAGTCCCAGTCCACACAGAGCCAAAGCATTGATCAAGCTTATGTCTGAATGAACTGTAGAGAGGGCAACTGAGGTATCGCCTTTCTTCTCCAGAGTTATCCACAGACGCGTGAATCACTGCATGTCTGCAGCAGAGAGGTCTCAGCAACATTGTACTCAACAAGTCTGACAATTAAAAAAATAAAAACAAAAAACACCCCAAAAACAAATGAATAATAAATAATTGCATTGGTAGAAGTTGTAGGCAAATTGTACATAAAGTTTTAAAAATTACTTATTTAAAGATTTTTGTCTACTTATTTAAAAAATCCATTTCTTTTAACCCTTGAAGCTGTGCCACTTTAAACAAGCCAGGAAATGATAAAAGACTGATGTCACTTTTATGTTCTCAGCTGAACAAAACCAAAAAAAATGAAGAATATTAGACAGAAACTGAAGAATGTCAATTCTGTCTCATCATGTGCTGCTTTGTGATTCATAGAATTTTGTGTGGCAATTAGGTAAAGTCAGGCGAACAAACATACAAAGATGCATTCTGGGCGTGTCCTAAATTTGACATCCACTGGCCAACACCGCCAGTCACTGAGATTCTTGGGATGGTATTTAGAGCTAATCTTAATCAGGGATACTGTAGCTGAAAAAAAAAAACAAAACTTTTGGTCCAAATAAAAACAAATCAGCTATCAATGCATTTACACATTTTTGCATTGAAAGAGTCCACTGGTGCTCGAGGTTATACTGATTATTTTCCCAGTGCTGGGATGTGTAAAAGGGAACACATATAGGACAGGATTTGCATTGTAAATGACTGCATTGTGGAGTATTGTGATGTGGCTATGAATATCTCCAATTACCTTTTTGAAATGTTATTTTGCAAGTACTTCAGCTGCATCAACTTCATATGTTTGTGGGAATGTGGAGAAAACAAACTATTTCTACAGGCCCTTTCTTTCAGTTTTTCCAAAATACAACAGAAGGTGTAGCTGCTAAAAACAAGACAGAAGTGTGTTGCTTTTGCTCCATCATGCCATGTGTAACCAACAGCTGATTTAATGCTGGACAGGCTACAGCTGTATTCTGTTGAGTTCCCAAAGTGAACTCGCACAGTCGTTTGATAAAGGATGCAGGAGATGTCCAAATCAGTTTCATATATTTTATTTGAACACTAACAGTAAAATAGACTATAAAAAAGAGATCTTCACAGAGCTCTGGACCAGACTATGTTTCCCTGACCAGCAGACAACTCCAGCATCAGTTCATGAAGTCTGATGCGCTATCTTTCCCTGGTCCCGTTTATGTTAAGATAACACAAAGGAAATTAGGTAAGTGGGCGAAATCTTCTTAGGGTTGCACACTTCCTCTTCGTATTATCTGGCTCCATTCTCATGATCCGCCGCTATAGCTATAAAAATTGGCATTTTTTATTTTTTTACATAATTTTCATATAAAATAATGAATCTAGACATATAATCAATGGAAAAAACTCTTAGGTTTCTTAGATAAGATTTACTCTTGTACAAATACATGTGTATTTATATGTTTGTGTTTTGTTTTTTATTTACAGATAGTTGTGAAATGGCTGCTCCAGTGAAACTCAGAATTATCCTCGGGGAAAACAATTCCCAGAGACTCACCCTGCAAGAGGGGATTCCAGACACTGTTGGTGAACTTATTCAGCACATTAAGAGGTATTGTGGGGTAGAGGCCCACTTCAGGCTGCAATTTATGGATGCTGAGTTTGGCAATGAGTTTACCAACTTGACTTCATTGTCAGAGATCCAGGACAGAAGTACCTTAAAGCTCATTTTTGATTCAGCTGCATCTGACCTGCCTGGTGGCTCCACACCCCCTCCACCATACTCCACTCCATGTTCTAGTAATGAGTCACAACTTACATCTGGTAGCTCGTATGACACGGACATTCTGTCTACTCCTGAGTCCACCCCTTCAAGATCCTCTGGATGGCCTGTTGTTTTTCTTGTGCCCCGTTTCCCATATGATTGTGAACTGCAGCTGGACGAAGCCAATACTGATTTAAAAGAAAATGGAACTTTTTTGAATCCTGACATTAGACTTAAAACTGCCATTCTTGACAGCTTAGCTGAAGCGATTGTTCAGTACAAAGTGTACCCCTCAGACAGTGAGTTTGAAGAGGTTGCTGAAGCCCTTGTAACATCCCACCCATGTTTGAAAGAACCAGGCTCTGCCACTGGATATGGTGGCTGGAAGGCCAGCTTAAAGTACAAACTTGCCAACTACAGACGGAAACTCAAGCGACTTGGATGCCCAGAGGTTGAACTGAATTCCCTCACAAATAAACCTGCAGACAAATGCAGTCCTGCTTATGGTGTCAAGAAGCCCAGAAAGGCTGAAGTAAATTACTGCCCCACCTACCCATCTGGTGAATCTGCAGAGACTCTTGAAAAGATAAGAGAGGCCCTTCTTTTAGAAGTAAAGAAAAGGAACAATGAGGACACAGTGGCAGCAATGATGGAGAAGACATTTGCACACAGAAGACAAGAAGTTCTTCGTGATGCACCCTTGGTTGCTGATTACAAAAGCAGATGGCCGGCTCTCTTCTGTGTACGTGAGGTAGGTGAATAAATGCGCAGCAATTATTTACTTTGATTGGAATATGATGTCTTCATTTAACATGTACTGTATTATTCATATCAGCCAAACAAAATATGGGGAGCCATTGAAGTTAGCTGATTCAAGATTTGGTGAAAGATGACAATTGTTCAACTAGCTGGTAATTTCAATGCTATTGAAGATATGATATTCAAACATGCTTTTGTGTACCCTTTTTTTTTTTTTTACATGTAAGCTAACTGCTGAATTTAAGAGGATCACAACAGTCGGTTTGCTGTCCAAGTTCTTCTCTGAGCTGGATGCTCACTCTTCAAACCTGATGAGGGTGTTTGGCAAGAAAGGCGGCGTTCAAGGAAGAAAGATTAAGAGCATCATGTTGCCCATAAGCCAGGTATGATAATTGGGGAAAAAATAGAAACTGTCAAACTTGTACAGTTGTAATATTTTAAACTTCACCAAAGGCTTGAAAGAGGTAATGTAAGAGGGAGGGAAAGAAGGGGTAAAGTACTTTCTCTAAGAATGATCTGATAAAATATGTAACGTTTGAAAATGTCCACTGAAGTTATAATGGTAGTTACTGTTTCCTGGGACCACATAAACGCTTTTATTTTACATATTTCTTTAATTAAGTGTATTGCTTAGACTGTGCTGAGTTTTTAACCAACATTATCTAAGGTTCCTTTAGTTGATATTTGAAAGTTACATACTACTGATGCACCCATGGATATTGCACGTTCATATATCAAAAAATTTGTCAAAGATTGTTACATTGTTACATTTGAAAGAATGTGTCATTCAATGTTGTATTATGTGTGTGTAACATCTACTGTTGATTAAAATGGTTTTTCCTTTTTTATTTTTGTGGTTTCTATGTCTGGCCTACATTCCTAGACCGACGCCATTGATGTCAGGAGAGAGTGCATCATCAAAGCCCTGTGTGTGTACCTGAACGAAGAGCCCGAGAACCTTGTGAAAGAATACATGGTATGTAATTTAGTTTTTATTCTCTAGTCCTTATTCTGACATCTGTAAACAAAGCAGTTATGTACTTAGAAAAAGACAATGTAATTATAGAATCTTTCACCATGGAAATTAAATAAATTATAGCAGTAATGTGAGTTAAAATGGGAGTGGTATAACATATTTCCATATACATTCTCTTACCCCCCCCCCCCCCCCCCCTTTTTTTTTTTTTTCCTCCTGTGAAGGACACAGATGGTGAAAGCAGTGAAGCTGCAGTGATGGAGACAATGTTTGGAATCTTTGTCATTCGCAAAGAAGGTGCAGAGCCAGATGATGAGCCGGAAGATGTAGGTGTCATTCTGGAGGGTGTGAAAGTTCTGGATGAATTGGGAAATGTACCACTTGCTGTGGTCATGTTGTTCGCACTTGTATATGCTCTGAACCTCAGCTACCCTCCACAGCTGAGATATACCTTTTAAGCTTTGCAGAAGATCATCATGGAGCTTGATGGAAACAGACTCTCAAAAAAAAATCAAGCACTGAAAACTCTACTTGCACGTTATAGTCATCGTCAATAGTGACCTAGGGGTTACTCTTGCTGGAAGGCATTTGAAGACATATGATGAGCAGTTTGCTTTTTAAAAAATGGCATGCTGTGTTTGTCATTTACCACTTCCAACTGTTGCTATTTGGGGGTTAGAAAATAGAATGTTGTGAAATATCTCTTTAAAAAAGTTAAAGAAAAAATGTGTGAAAAGTGTTATTTTCAAAAGGAAACAACGGAATATTCTAAAAAATTCTTTGACACTTGAAATATAAGGATGTACAATACTGTGTTTTCAGTTTGTCCTCAAACATTTTTGTTTGCACTCAGTTGCCAGGACCACGTTCTGCACATAACTTGGTAACCAGCTTTGATTTGTATTTTGGTAATCAGAAAGCTCTTAATTTAGATATCTAATGTTTAATTGTTAAATGGTTTACACTTGAAATCTGTATAGGAATGTATGTTGCAGACTGATTTTTCAAAAACCACTTGAGCTTTTGTGGCTACATAGTCAGAATCCAAGAATCCAGTCTAAGAAATGTTCATAGTTTTATACTTAGATGTCTACCTGAGTTTCTATAGATCCGTTTTGCTGAAATGAATACATTTTATATGTTGATGTTGAATTTGAGTAACATGTTAACTGGAGGCAGGCTGCAATTTTCTAACTCAGTAGCTACAATTTTTGCTATTCTTTTTTTTTTGTTTGTTTTAAAAGACATGACATAATGCACTGTCTGTGTTTGAACTTAAGTTTTAGGCTGTCTGCTTGTTGTGTTTTCACAGCAACATCTTTCTAAGCAGTTGCTAAGTCAGTATTGCCTTTTCTGGTAAAGTTTAATTCCAACAAATTCGGTTTGCTGTGTTTTTCTTTTCCAAACTTGACCCCAGCTGGGGGTAAACTAAATTAACATAAGTGTTTTAATTCCTGACTATATAAACTTCAAAAATGACTTTTCTGAGTAATTATGTTAATTTTCTTAAAAAAAAATTAAAAGGCTAATATCTCAGCCTAAAGCATTATTTGATGAATACACTTAACTTCATGTAATTGTACTACTTTAAGAATAAGTTGTAACTACCCTAATAAATTAAGTAACTCATAATCATATCATACAAGTTTAAATAGCCCAAAAAAATCAAGTCAGATCCACCTATGGTAAATATGTTACATTTGCCTATACAAATCTAGTTGGACTGAACCATGGTAATTAACTAACCCTAACCCCAGTACATCATGTTGACCCAGCATATTTACATTTAGTTGAGTCAACAAAATTCTTTCTCATTAAATTAAACCATTTCATTTAGGTGGAAATTCTTTCCATAATTTTATTATGTTCACCCAACAAGTTATTTTTTTGAGTGTAGTGGCTGTTGATGGTCCCTGTTTTCTGTGGATGAGAAAAGAGAACCACAACCCCAGTGTATCTCCTTCATTTAGTAATAAAAAGACCATGATTATAATGTACTGTATATAGATATTTCTTATAAAAACATGTAAAAGATATAAAATTAGATAATAAAACAATATGTAATTAATTAGGTTAAAACAGCATGATCATGATGATTGCAGATAGTTAAAGAACCTTAAAAATGACAACTTTTGTCTTCAGTCACACAACACTGAAAAACCTAAATGACCAGAGAGGGCAACATTCAGCTTTTGCTCCTTTGGCATCTTGAAGCAAAATAATGCAACAAACAACGACAGCAAGAACACAAAGGAAAGTTCTGGAAGGCAGCCAAACCTATGCTGCCACTACGTTGTCAGATGTGATCCCAAAATAATTTTCACTGAGCCTGAAGTTAAGTTTCCGATAGCTCAAAATAAATCAACAGCAACAATACTTATAAATATTATAACTTCAAAACTTCAACTCAAAACTTTGATACATAAAGCACAGATGAAACTAGAGCGTAACTGGTATGGTATGGCAAGGTGAGGTGGTTTACAGGGAATTTGCTGAATGTGATGCGGTTTCAGCATAGTTGAGTAGTTGTTACTCCATGGGCTTGTAAACATTAAGTATTTTTTGGGGTAGTAAAAAGGTTTCACCTTAAAATTCGTAGGTTAAGATGTGAGCAGGTGGAAACTCTGTGATCCACTGACTGGCTGTCCCTGACTGCAAGAGACTATACTAGACCTGGGGAGTACAGTCTTTCAGAGTAGCAACAGGAATAGACTAGCCCTGGAATTGTTTGTTTTCGATTTCATGGGCAGGACTGTCCATTAATTTTGTAAAGTGGTTTGCTTTAATCAAACTATGTGAGTCTTGTTTCAAAGACAGTTTCTTTCCGGAATGCAGGAATGCAGAGATCATCTGTATCTCTCAAAACAGGGTGTGTGGAATGCTTCTTGTCACAGTCACCGTCTCCCTGTTCCCTCTTGTCAGTCAGATGCAGAGATTTTCCATTGTACCTGCCAGGCACACTCACCTCCTCAGGCCAACTCTCCTCACCGGCTGCACGGCTGCAGCTCATTCCCCTAATCAGCCCTGTATAAGAGCTTCACTAACTCTTCTGTCTTTGCCAGATTGTTCTACTATGTTATGCAAGACTTTAACAGTGTTCTGGTCCTGCCTGATCCCCCGTTACTGACCCGGCCTGTTCCCAACCTGCTCTCCTCGTCTGCCCCGGGTATACCTACCAGCTGTCCATCTCTGACCACGAGCTCTGCTTAAGCGTCCTTGGCTCCTGTCTGCTCTCCCAGCTAACACTCATCCACCTGGCCTCCACTCATCCTCTGCTTCCGCGGACCGCTCCTCTGCTCTCTCCTCGTCGGTATCTCTGCATGCGTGGCTGGCTCTACAGGCTGCACACTCCTTGTTTTGGCAACAATGACCACAATAAGCTCCTCCCCCTTACTCCAGGCGGCAATGGGTCTGAACTATATGGGTCTGAGGGTTTTGGTGCTTCCCCTCTGTCCAGTGCCTGGGTTCTGTGTCACCCTTCCCCCTCGCCAAAGCCACAGGGACTGCATGAATTGAAAGAATTGTGCTCTGAATTGACTTTTTGTGGTCCATTCCCTATTAGCTGCTTTGACATTAAGTCATTACTAACTGCTCCCACCTGTGTACTGCTTTTGGGTCCAAACCACACCTGTTACACTTCTGTTGCTCCTTGTTTAATAACTTATCTCTTTTGTTTCTCATTTGGTTGTGTAGGCAGTGGCACTCCAGCAGGTAGAGTTGTCAAAGGGCCACACCCTGTGTAGTCTGAGTCAGATGGTGGCATTGGCAGTTGGTGCATTGTTTGGGTCACTAAACCTAAGCTGGTGGAGGGCATCGCAGGAGCATCCACAGAAGGTTGTACACATACCTGCAAGTCATAATTAAAGGAGCGTCAGTCCTATAACTCTGATATAAACTCAGGAAACTCTAATAGGAATTCTGAGTATGGACCAGGTGGACGGTATACTGTAACTAACAGAACTGGTTTTTCACCTTTCCTGTCTGAGTGGGAAAGACTGAGTGAGGCTTTCAAAAGACCTGCAGCCAGATTTTGGTCTGTAGTTGATCAATAGGCTTGATAGAACTATCACAGCCACCCCCCCTCCTCAACCTGTGGTACGAGGGATATGAAAATTAACAGTAGTGGGGGGTGTAGCTTTGTTAATACTAACATAGCCAGGTTTCTGCTATACAAAATAAATCATGAGATCATTAACTAGTAGAGATTTTGATGATAGTGATCAAATGTTCAGCAGTCCACATTTAACTGCAGTGTTATTCGAGGCCGAAATTGTGGCTGTTTTGATTTCAGTTTAGTTTTTGTTTTTAGCTTCTCTTTAATTTGGGTTTATTAACTTTTCTAAATTTAGGTGGTTGGGGGACAGACACAGTTTCTATAGACCTAAACATAGACAGAGACTCTATTCTATTCTCAGCAGGTGACAGCTCTGACTGAGGCGCAGAGGAGCATGTTAAACTGTGGCTCGACTTGGGATTGCCATGTTTTGGATTTCTGATATAATCGGCCATATTCCTAGAAATGAGAGCGGCCCCGTCCACGGTGGGATGGATACCATCTCTCCTAATTAGACCAGGTCTCCCCCAGAAAGACTTCCAGTTATCTATGTAGCCCACGTTGTTTTCGGGACACCACCTCGACAGCCAGCGGTTAAATGACGACATGCGGCTGTACATGTCATCACTGGTACAATTGGGGAGGGGGCCAGAGAAAACTACAGTGTCCAACATCATTTGGAAACCTCGGGTGTTGTTACTGCCGACGTGAATAACAATATGACCATATTTACATTTATCCTTAGTCAGCAGTTTCAGATAAGACTGGATGTCACCTGCTCTGGCCCCCAGGATACACTGAACTATGGCCGCCGGTTCCTCATATTCCTTCATGTTCCTCAGAATAGAATCGCCAATCACTGGAGTCGGCTTTTCTGTGTGTGTCGCTGAGAGGGGAGAACCTGTTGGAAATGTGAACTGACTAGAGGACATTGCTAATCGTGTAGTTTGATTAGCTGAGCAACAGAGTTGGCTATAAAGTTTGGACAGGGGAGTGTTTTGAGTTTTATACCAGTGTTAGTGTGACAACAATTTGCTGTGGGTGAATAGGAAAGAGTAGCAGAATAGTAGAGACAACACACGAGGTGACACAACCACCAGGAACAAGCCGAAAGAAGGTTGAAGGCAAAATATACTTTAATAAGGAAACCCAAAAACAGCTAGGAACAGAAAGAAGCAAACTAATACATATACTCAAAACAAGAGACTATACTGTACCACATTCAAAGAAACACGGTGACTCAGGACCAGCACAAAAGACAAAGGATCTGGCAAGGACTAGACAGAAACCAGGACTTGAATACACACTGCAGTAAACAAGACACAGATGAAACACATTAGCGCGGGGAAGGCAATCAACAGGAGGGAAGAGACAAGGACTTCAAAATAAAACAGGAAGTGAGGAACAAAATCAAAACTGAGTCACAAAAGAAACAAACTGACAGAACGCTGACTGACCCTGACACAAGACATTCCAATTTGATTTACTTTTTTTTTGAAATGCTTAATTCTATTTGTAATAAGTGAGGCTGTCACATCAATTAGGGTCCAGTTTTTGGGTGAGCCTTGAAACCTTAAACAGAAAACAGTCTGTGTTCAGAATTTCTTTTTTTTTTTTTTTTTTTTAAGAAATACTGTGTATTTTGAACTTTTTTCTAGCTGACTTTATTAGCGTTCACAACTACGCTCTCATGGTTGGCTTTATGTTCTCAGCGGCCTGAACATGGTTCCATCTCTTCCCTGTATTGTGAACAATAATTACTGGTTATGGCTGTTTGTTTAGTATTTTGTTTTGACTGAAAAGGGTGGATGAGAGAGAATGAAACCCAGACAGGATGGAAAAAAAGAAAGAAGCTTATGCCAGTCATTCCCCAGGGTCCTATATCATCTCACATTGGAAATTTATGGAAATATTAAAGGGTAGGTAGATCTGCAACAACAAATTGTAAGCCCTTTCACTCCACTCACAAAGACACTGAAGTGAGTGGCTGATGAAGACGTCGAGCTAGAGGAAGCAAAGAATTGTACAGGGTTGTAGATGGAGGGAGTGAGAGAGGCATAAGACCTGAGGCTACAATGGTGTAGTGTGTGTGTAGGTGAATGAAAGGCACTGACTGGGAAAGTCACAGTACAACGAGCAATCATAATTACTAAGCCACTGCAGAGAGATGTTGGCGAGTAGGACAAGTGGAAGGAAATTTTATTGACACAAGTATGAGGCAAAGGGAGTTGGGACTCACAAGTTGTGAAAGGCTAAGACACCATCAGAGAATGTGAAAATGCTGGCAGATTCAACTAAGGTCCAATCATTGATTTTAAATATTTTTTTTATTTCTTGTGGAATTTTGATGATGTGTGGTGCATGTCACAAATCTTTGTGCTTGTGGGCAGCTGTTAACCCTAGATTATGGTAGCAATGGATAACTTCACTCTAATGCCATTCATGCACTCCATAATAAATCTCTGCAAATGTAATATTTGTGACTTATTGAAACCCCAATTCAATGTCCCAGTGGCTAAATTAGCAGACTTCACTGTGGTAGTTTGTACTGCCACTTTACTAAGTCACCTGTGAGGCAAGAGTGGTGGGGGATGTGAGGCGAATTATCAAATCAACCATACACAGTCTTGAAATAACATGTTGTGAAATAGTCTCCCATTCATCATTATTTTGTAATGTACCAAAATCGCAAGCCAGACAGATAATGAGCTTACATTACTCAATAAATTTGTGTAATCAGATTAAATCAGTACAGTGAATTGGAACCTGTTTGATACTTAAACAGTTAACTATAAAATGCTATGTTTTTTTTTCAGAATTCTGGGTAATCTAATTATCTTATTAAAATTGAATCAAGTGGCAATATTTTAATGGGCAGCATGGCAGCATAGTGGATAGAGCTGTTGCCCCACAATGCAGAATTTGCATGTTCTCCCTGTGTCTGCGTGGCTTTCCTCTGGTACTCCAGTGTCCTCCCACTGTCCAAAAACATCATATTTAGGTTAAGTGGTGACTCCAAATCGTCCGTAGGTCTGAATGTGAGTGTGAGTGATTATTGGTCTCTCTGTGTTGGCCCTGTGATGGCCTGGCGATCTATCCAAGGTGTACCCCACCCCTCACCCGGAACGTTGGTTGGGATTGGCTCCAGCAACCCATGGAACCAACTCAAGAAGTGGTAAATGATGGATGGTAATTTTTGATTTAACATTCAGAAATAATATATTTTATAGCTTAAATTGGCATAACCTGGGAATTTCAGTTATTGTTCTACTTTTAAAACAAGTAAAAGCATTCACTGTATGCGTGTGGGTCGCGGCCCACTTGCATGCTGGAGAAATTGCCCAGTGGCAGGGTGGTGGTTTATTTGAAATTTATTAAATTTATTTTCATCACAACGGTTGTAACCAACCACTAAGAGCCAATTTCCCTGTTCTCTTTTTCTTGACAGACTTTATGACCCCCAGTGTATCAGACTGCTGACAGGAAATGCACCTACATCTTCTTCTCTGTTCACTGGAATTATGCAGGCTGTCTTGTGCAGTTTGTGTGAGACAGTGTCATGCCCTCTATCTTTTTTATGTCATTTATGGCAGCTCTTCGGCCAGATGACATGGACCACATGAAGAAAAGTGTCAGTTCCACGAGTGTTCTTCCTGTGGTCCCTCTTTGTGATTTACACATCACCAAGAAGTGATGCAACAAGCTTAAGATCTTTTCCCAATGGGGCTTTTGTCAGGCTAGGACTCAAATCAGGACTCGAAGTCAGCATCTGCCTTCAACCAATCTCTGCATCTATGACAAAAGTCAAAAATCACTGAGGCAGAAAAATAAACAAGAACGCAAAAGCACTTCAAAAACCAGAGACAGTCAAATCAGCAAGAACTCAAAATCTCTCCAAAGGGAGGAAAAAGGGGACAAAACCAGAAACTCAAAATCACTCCGATTGGAGGACCAAAGAGGGCAAAAATACACAAACAAAAAAAAATAAGAATCTCTCACTGAGAGGAGCGGGAATAAACAAACTAAGGGCTCAAACGGACATGGCTGTGGCAGGCAACAAGGGCTTGAGGCAAAAGGCTGGATTGCGCGAACAAATGAGGCACAGGATTTGGGAAGACGCAGACAATATATAAACACACGGGGAAGGGGAACAGGTGGTGACAATTGGTAATCAGGGGAGAAAATCAGACCGAGACACATGAAGAAGGCCAATTGACCTGAAACGAGAGGAGAGTTACTTTTCAAAATAAAACAGGAAGTCACAAGACAAAACATATACAAAACTCAACATGGGGTGACAGATAGATAGATAGATAGATGCTTCCTTTATTGTCTCAGAATGGGGAAATGCACATTGTTTACAGCAGCAAGATTTTCACTTAAGCGATAGACAGAACAGCAAACAAACAAGCAAACAACAAAGACACACAATAGCAGGTAGTACTACCCAAAGCAGCAGTTGTAACTGGGTAGTTAGAAAAATATTGCACAGTTGTTGTTGCACAGTATTATTTATTTTCACAGTATTGTTAGTGTGTGTGTGGTCTACTGGGGGTCAGTCCTGGTCATTAAACAGTCTGACAGCAGCAAGAAGGAAGGACCTACCATATCCCTCCTTCACACAATTGTGGTGAAGCAGAGACATTGTAGGTCAGATATAAAAGAGATTATTAAAAGTGCAGAAAATATCAAATTCCAAACTGTTAATCACCTTCTCTCTAACACACAAGATTAGAAACAAGAAAAAACAATCACCTGACGAGATATACAAATATTGCCCCTCACATAGGGACACACTGCTGACCTGCTGCAGAAAACCAAGCGTTTGGTCACACCATCTGTGGGTCTCCTGTCACTGCGTCGCTGACTTTGTCTGCAAACTTTGCAGGCTATGTGACTGTTGGATTCTTTGGCATTATAAAATACTTAGAAATTTATTTGTGACAGAAAATGTGAGTAAAATGCCACCATCTCTATATGCACATTAAAAACATATTCAGAATTAGCCCAGACATAAAAACTGGAAGCTTTTAGTTTTGCGTAATGTTGGTGGTATGATGCCAATGTGACAGTGAATCTATTGTGGTTGTGTCACGTGAGATGGTATTTCCTGTTTTTTATGCAGTGATAGGAGGAGTACCAACAGTAGCCATCATGCAACAAAGTTTGCTTCAGAGGTGTTTTAATAAAGGGGGGAAACAGTGATGACCTGTTACAGATATGAAGAATTAACTGATCCCTTAACTCTTTATATAGAATCACCTGACCTTTGTGCATTTGGGTTAAATGTGTCGGAAAATGTGAATGAAAAAGTAACACCACTTGAATGCATCTCATTGTTTTGTTTGGTTAATTATACATTTTACTTATATTTACTTATTGAGCAGGCACTTCTATCCAAAGCAAATTAGAACTAAGGGGCAAAACTAAAGCTTCAGTACAAAAGATACTTTGGTGAGACCTTAGGAGAGACTATACTTTGTGAAGAGATGAGTCTTCAAGAGATTACTGAAGACTGATCATCCGGTGGCCTATTCCACCCTTTGGGAGCGACAGACCGGAGAAGCCTGGATTGCCACTGCACTGTGACGCAGTGCTGAGAGTAAGGCTGTATTGTTCAAATATATGGGTGCAAAATCAAGGGTTACCCTGCAGACAAGCAATGGTCACTTAAATTTGTTTCAGGCGCCTCTGGGTAGTCAGTGGAGCAGTATATTGACACATGCCCTTGTAGGCTGATTGAATAACATTGATTCATTCATTCATCTTCTTCCACTTTCTTGGTTGTGGGGGTGCTGGAGCCAATCCAAGATCAAATTGGGTGAGGATGGGTTATACCCTAGACAGGTCTATGTCTTTGGATGGTGAGAGGACACCAGAGTGCCAGAGGAAACCAACGCAGACGCAAGGAGAACATGCAAACTCTGCATTGTGGGACAACAGCTCTACTATGCTGCCATGCTGTCCATTAAAATATTACCACTTGCTTTAATTTTAATTAGATAATTAGATTACCAAGAATGCTGAAAAAAATCATAGATTTTTATAGAACGTGGAGAGAACATGCAAACTTGTGACACAGAAAGGCCCCAGTCCTGGGAATCAAACTCCCGACCTTCCTTTTGTAGGGCAACCTGTGCTGCCCTGTTTGAAAAACTACATGCAAAAACAGGGGCATTCAGAATGCTCAGATCAATTGTTAATGTTCATGAGCAAATGTCTTAGCGACATATCAAATTAAATTAATTAATCCAAACACCTGCTAAAAGTTAGCGTGTCCGCATATGTGTGTGTTAGAATTTAGCAGCTCAGTGCGCAAATACCACCACTAGCATGACTGTTGACATCTGTCTGAATTATAGAGGAAAGTGTGAACTCTTTAAGAAACCTACTACATAAAACACTATTTTGCGTTAGCAAAAAAGCTCTTAGAATTTCGAATGCTTAAAATATTAGTCATCTGCAAAAGCAAAAGAAATTCCATGTTTCTAAAAAATCATGACTGTATTAGAGTGTGCATATGCATTTTATGGCAGGGTGTTGAGATTATGCCATTCAGCTAAACAGAATAAATAGCACAAAACTGGAGAAGCGCTTTATGGTCTGTCCAACTGGCTGACTGACCCAGGCTGCGTTAACATGTAAACTACAGCTGTTCAGAATAATGGAGCACATTCACTAATGAGTGACTTTTGTTAAATGATACAGCTAGGTTGCCTTGGGTTTTATTATTTAGAGCATGGAAATGCAGTGTTAATTGAATATGAATATTAAATCTTCTGATATTAGTCAAAAAGATAAAACTCACTCCTTACTCCACTCCCATTAATACATGATAACATAAAACTTACATAGATTCATCAGGTTGTTGAATATGAGAATATTGTTTCTATTCATGATAGCAAAGATCACTCTATTCCAGAAGCAGAAATGAGTTTGCATTAATTTTTGCTTATATACATCTTGGGTGCATTAGTAAATCAATATTTTAATATTGTTATGATTATTAAATGTATAGTGTTTAATTAGGCTCATTAAATGTAATTACTTTCTGAGAGCATTCGTGTTTGAAAGAAAGATCACCTTACTCTTTTTTTTTTTTTTTTTTTTTTAATGGGAGCTTGGCCAACTGAAATACAACAGTTGCACAATTAGCACATGAAGTATTGTCATTTTATATTATCATAATTTGGTTGTGGATGTAAAGAGATTAAAATAATTTTTACTCAAAGTAAAGCAGCAAGCTTCAAGGGAATCTTGATTTTTGGCAGTGCCCACCTATAGAGCTGTAACGGTAGTGTAACGTAACGTGAGTTCATCCCAGTGTTTTAATATGTAAAGTAGATTGATGGCAATGCGTTTGCTTTTATGATTCAAGCTGGATTTTTTTGTTTGTTTGTTTGTTTTTTCTTCTTTTGGCTTTTCCCTGTTCAGAGTCACCATTGATTTGGCCGCAGTTTTTTTTTATGCTGGATGCCTTTCCTGTCGCAACCCTCCCCATTTATATGTGCTTGGAAGCGATAAAAGCCTACCAAAGACCTACCCCTGGTTTGCGTTGTAACTGGGGTTTGAACCGTGAGCCACTGCATGCAAAGCATGCAGCTGTACCACTGAGTTATATCCATGGGCATGAGTCCAGTTGCGCTACCTCTTCAAATTCAGTTGTTCAATGCATGTCATTTGGTGGTATTTTTAGCATCTCACAAAAAAAGGCATACACTTTTACTTTCCAAACCTTTTTTACTGGTTCCACTTCTTTGGCACCTCATAATAGCAGTATTATCAAAAAGGCTGTACCCTTGCAGCTTAAATAACACAAGCCAAATCATCACTGCATGGATGGATTGTAAATAGTCAAGGGGGCAATAAATTTGTCACTGGTTGGACAGAGATCGGGCACATTACCTTCAGAGAAAGCATATTTCACCCTTCCCTGGAGCTGATGAAATGCAGAGCACAGGGGCAACACAGCATCTGTAAGTGAGGCCCTCTTTATGGCCTGATTAAGTCATCTGATGCTAGCTATAGAGCCAGCTGTACAGCTTTATTTCATCTCCCACTGTGCTGCTGTTGTAATCATCCAGCAGGACTATGAAGGTAAACCAGCATTGGAACAGCTCATGTAATATGATGAGTAAAACCATCCCCCTTCTCTATTTATGAGCAATTCTATTTTCTAGTTTCTCCATGTTCGTTCATTGGTTTGATATTATATAGATTGTATCTTGTTTTTAGACTCTGGTAAGTTGGTGGATTGCTAAATTGGTTGTAGACCGGTGACGGGGCTTTTGGAACATGAAAGAATAAAAACATTCAGGGTAGGGGCACATAACAACAACAGGAAAAATCCACAGAGGCAGTTCTACTGGGGACATAATGAAGGAACACAGGTGCCAGGTTGATGGGAAGCCTGGGCAAGACACCACAAGGGTTGCTGTAGATGAGGCAGACAGACATCAAAATGGCTTTGTCTAATGCACATATTATATATACATAGGATTGCACAGACTAGTCAACTAGCTAGTAGCTTAGCACTCTACAGTGATGTTTTGAGCTTTTTATTGACGAGTCACTAACAGTGATTTTGGCACTACAAACACGGATGCTGTAGAGAGAGTGGCAGGTAAGGAGATTGGTGGATCAGTGCAGATCCTAGCAGAAACACATCAAATGTGTGGAAATAGCTCACTAAAGATGGGACCTGTGGCACTGTCACGTGCAAAATATGCAAGTCTGTGCTGAAATAAAACAAAACTACAAGTGGTATGGACACTCATCTGAAAAGGACCCACTAACACTAGCTGACGAATGCCTAAATCCTCACATCACCAAACTCCCCGCTCTAACAATGAAAGGATGGCAGTTGTGGCTTGTTACTTTCATTTCTCTGTAAATTACAGATATGGGCTGTGCGTTGTCAGTAGAGGTGTGAAACTCTTGAATGGAAATCGGGTATCAATTTAAATGACATCACGACAATTGCGGTTTGTCAGGTGTGTCAATAGGGGAGAGAAACACACCTGCAACAAGTGAACAGCAGCCTATGTCTGTCTTCATTCTGCAGCCAGTTTAAATTATATGACAACTGCTGATGTAACCTTTTACTCAGTCTTCTTGGATTCCCTTCTGAATCAACTGAGTTCAAGAAAGGACATTGGCAGTAGCATTGAAGCATGGAAGCAGTTGATCTCCAGCCAACATTACACACACAACACAAACTGTCGTTTACATGAATTTCAATTTTTTTTTAGCCCAAAATAAAATACAGTTCTTTCCACATAAATTAAATATATGATATGAAATGAAATTAGCTAACCAGGTAAGTATCAGCGCATAGTTATTAAAAAAATGTTTTGTAACCCTTTAATTGGTATCAGTTGTCCTTATTCTTCCCAGTTTTCTGTTTGTTTTTTCATTTCAATTTATTTATTGTCTTTCAGGGTCCTTCAAAAAAAAAAAAAAAAAAAACAGCCATGCATAACGTGCAACGGAATCATTTAGCAGCTCAAAATGGCTGTCTGTTTTAAGTTGTTTTTTTTTTTTTGTGTGTACATTTAACAACGCAATTACATGGAATAGAAACAACTCAAATACAGGAAATAGGAAACAATGTGAAATACTGCAATATCCTACATTTGGTATCTGAGCTGTAGCAACAGCTCATGCTCATGCTCTCATGCTGGAGGTTTTTCAGTTGAGGCAAAAGACACTCTGCTCAATCCACACTTCCCATGCTGCCCTTTCCAAGCAAACATATCAATCTGAGAAGTGAATTTGACAGAGAAAGATACCTTTCTTGTGCCCACTGCTTTTTTTTTTTTTTTTTTAGCTTATTTTATGATTTTAGTTATTGTTGCTTACCTAAATCCATGGAATTTTAAAGGGGGATATAACATTGTACTGGATCAAATATATAATTCACCTACTTGTTTTTGTGTTGAGTGATTAGCCACAAAGCGCTGGTCCTAAGTTAAAGCCAGAAAATGCCAGGTTGCATGAATGCAGGTTGTTGCCTCCAAAAGTGCCCTTCAAGGAACTTGGATGATGTTTGTGGATGCCCTATGTTCAGGACACAATCGCAGATTAAAGCAATGGTTGGATTGTGCTCCAACTATTGTCAGTTTTGCAGGAAGTTTTCTGCCATTGTGGCTCCACTGCACACTCTCACACTCAACAAACCACTGAAATCAGCTGTCCTAAGTCTGGTTTAGAAGCTGAGTTAGAGCAGAGTTTATAGTTAAAAAGTAAAGGTTCATTTAGCTATGCTGCTATAGGCTTAAACTGCTGGGGGAAGGACTGAGTGCCTCTCTCTCTCTCTCTCTCTCTCTCCCCCCTGCAGGCGCCGACGTATCAACAACTATGCTACTCCGAAATCCCTGTTTCTCCCAGTTCCAAGCATGCGCACTGTATTTACTAGTATTTACTAACCACGTTCTCCCAAAGTCTCTGTCTCTCCCAGCTCCTCATCTCTCTCTCCCTGTCCTCATCCTGCAGGTTGTGACTCATCACCATCCCATGCTCCAGCAATGCCTGCTGCTCCTACATGTTAATGAACTACATCCAGCATCATTTCCATGAACTTCATGCAGCATCATATGTTCCTGCCTGCATCTGTATTGAATATCGCCTCCTCCAGCTCCCATTCTCTCTCTACTCTACCCAACTTTTCCCCTCTCTGTGTCTCTTTCTCTCTCTCTCTCTCTCTTTCTCTCTCAACCCAACCAGTCGAGGCAGATGGCTGCCCCCCCCCCCGAGACTTGTTCTGCCCGAGGTTTCTGCCTCTTAAAGAAAGTTTTTCCTTGCCACTGTCACCACGTGCTTGCTCATCGGGGGATCTGTTGGGTCTCTTTAAATAAATTTATAAAGAGTTTGGTCTAGACCTGCTCTATATGTAAAGTGCCTTGATGTAACTTTGTTATGATTTGGTGCTATACAAATAAATCTGATTTGACTTATATAATTATTGGTGTCAGCTATGGAGCTACAATTGTTTTTTTGTTGTTTTTTTTTTTAACAATGATGAAAAAAGCCATGAGCTGTAAACTGTATGAATGTTGATGGATGTTTAATGTGCTAAATACAACAATTCATATGTTGGTCACATCGGTTAAGGTATTGATATCTCCCTAACCCTCATTGTTTGATATATATTCATCAGTAAAAACTTAGACTACTGGTTAACAACTCCCTCTAATTAGTTCTAAGGTCTGTCTCTTTATTTTAACTGAAGATGCAAAAAATTATGTATTATGCATATTTTTGTTTTTTCATCATCAAAAATGAAACCACTCTTCCTGATTTGTGTTGTCAAGCTGACCCTCTTTCCCTTTCAACTAGTGGATAATGATAAGAATTATTCATTGATGTTAAAATGCAACATGTAGAGTTCTAAATAGACACATTTTCAGATAATTGCCTTCGAGGCTACACAAGTATGAGCAGGATTGAATGATTGAGGAGCTTCCCATATCTATTCATTATCACGCAGAGATGAGCAGGAATCATATTACTGTAATACACTCTGCTCTTATTAAAAAGAAAAAATCTATATTTTGAAGTAATACTGTGAGACAATATCAGGTTCCCCCCTTGTACTGTAAGAATTATATGTGCCTGAGCCAAGAGCACTTTACATGCAATGAAGGCTTTGTAAAAAAAAAAATAATAATAATAATATAAAAAGTCCCTTTTTTGTGTGTGTGCACATATGTGTGTATCCATGTGGCATTACTGAGTCAGAAGCACTCTGACCACCGGTCTATGTGTCCAGACACACAGGCTCCGGACAGGAAGGGGCCAGTGGATCCATGAAGCAAAAATACCAGCAGTAGAGTATTTCCAGCGTGTACACCCTTAACCCTTTGCTTGGTGTTGTGACAGTTACTACAAACCTTCAGTACAACGAATTTATGCAACCTCATTCCTGCAGGTTGATAGCCTAAAAAAAAAAAAAAAATTGGGGAATAAAATAAATGTCAAACATTGTATATAAGAGCACATGTTTACATGTGTGCAAACACAATTGTATTTTCGTAGACTCAACTGTTATTTCAACAATGCTGGATTACAGAGCTGTTTAGAGTTTAGAATGCTGGAGCATCAGGAATATTTCTCTGTTGTACGTTTTAGAAACTGAGAGCAGATGGCGAGGCAGAGTCATCTGACAGGTAGGTGTGTATTTGTCAATCATTCATTCATTCATCTTCTACTGCTTATTCACTGTTGGGTCACGGGAGGGTGCCGGAGCCAATCCCAGCTCACACTGGGCGAGGGTGGGGTCACCCTGGACAGGTCAACAGTCCATCACATGGCCAACACACAGAGACAGAGACAAACAACCACTGACACTCACACTCAGATCTATGGACAATTTAGAGTCACCAATTAACTCAAACATGCATGTCTTTGGGTGGTGGAAGGAAACCCACACAAGCATAGAGAGAACATGCAAACTCTGCACTGAAAGGCCCCAGGCCAGGAACCAAACCCGCAACCTTCTTCTTGTGGAGAAAAAAGTACTCGCCACTATGCCTCTGTGCTGTCCTTGTTGTTTTTTTAATCATGAAATTCTATACAGCATGCCCCTTAATCATTTTATAACCATCCCTCGGTTTCCATCTGTTTGTTTCCTTGTCTTTTTCTCCTCCTCTGTTTCCCCTCTCTTTCTTGCCTTGCTTATTATCATCTCAGTATGTGCCAGACTTTATCTAATCCTCATGCCGCTCTTCCCTCTGCTTGTTTTAGCCCTCAATGAGCTGCACTACTTTCCTGAGATATTTCAAATAAGAAGAAGGATAATTCAGAGTCATATGCAGGAATTGATTATATTTTACCATGAACCACTCAACATGAGAGGAGGTTTAACAACAGCATACAAGCATAACAGGTTTCAGATAAGGTTTGAAAATATCAGCAATGACACAATATGTAGTGTGTCTCAGCGGGCTTTATAATAATCTAACAGCACCGCACTTTGCTGGACCCTCTCATGGTTCTGCATGTATGCACACATTCTGTTATTCATATAATTATAATTTATACCGATCACCACTACATCGTCTTAATGCTGGGATAATTACAAATCTCTTTATGAGGTGAAGGAATTTTCACGATGATGGTAATTTCATACTTGCTGGGTGCTAATCTTCACCTCTCTGTGGTTTATAGTGAATGAATAAAACTGGATTAGGTTTTGGTAAGCAAAAACCTGACTGCTGCTGACTGCACAGCTTTTCTGTTTATTCTTAACAAATGAGAGATGAAGTTGATCATCTACTGTGAATCAAAGGACTTAACTTGACATGATGTGTAAGGAAGCATGGATGGATATGTATAGGTAAAGCATTCAAACAAATATCGTTGACAAAGGTATGTTGCTTATGGCAGTTTGCCCCGAATGAGTAACTCAGCATCAACAGGAAACAAATTATTGAATTTTGCTCACCCATCCATCTTCTACCGCTTTTCTGTTTCTGGGTCACCAATCCCAGCCGACGTTCCGGGCAAGGGGCGGGGTACACCCTGTACAGGTTGCCAATCCATCACAGGGCCAACACACAAAGACAAACAGCCACTCACACTCAGACCTACAGTCAACTTTGAGCGAGCAGTTAACCTAGACAGTCATGTCTTTGGATGGCGGGAGATAAACCACAGACAGACACAGGGAGAACACACACTCTGTTCTGTTCTCTGCACAGAAAGGCCCCAGGCCAGGAACCGAACCCGGATTGACAGCACAAACCACGATGCCACCATGCTGCCCAAAATAGGTCATTATAACCCTTTACAAATCTCACACTTAATGTTTATTATCAACAAACATTATTGTATATGTTGTTATGAATGAATTTTGCAAACTCAGTTAATCTACGGCTTGCTGTGGTGCCCTGAATGTTGCTCATGCAGAACCTAATTCATCAGGAATTATTCATTATCAAAAAGTTTTATAGAAAATATAACAAAATATTGCACACAAATGTGTCCAAACCTTGATTGGTATTGTATATTTAGGAAAGTATAATTGGATTTTCATTAATTAACATTATAACTAAGAATTAAATTTCTGCAATCACTTCATGCAAGATCTAAAAAAATATTATTTTATTTTCTATCTAGACCCAGAATGACTTGCTGAGGTCTGAGGCATCTGCAGTGAAAGTGTTTGCCAATCCATCAGTAAAGGAGCTCACTGACAAATGGTGTGAAGAGTTCAAAGTACCAAAACATTGAATTTTAGGACCCCAAATGCAAGTTTTCTGTCCTCAAACATACTGCTGTCATTGCATTTGCTTGCTTTTCCATCCTGAGCACAGTAAACTTGCATATTGCATGGTGTGTCATTGAACTGGGTTGACATTGTACAAATCCAAGCAGCAACATCTGGTGGGATAGTGAGCAGTTGATGAAAATTTGATAAGTGGTATATTTTAGGTGAACTAACCATTTAAAGAAAGAACGAGGCACACAGGGCTGTAGATTTTCAATGCTTAACCATGCTTATTCCTAACAGGTGCAAAGCCACATTAATGTCTATGGCCTCTGTTGTTGTATCATAGCAGGCAGGAAACCTTTCTCCCTTGCTTCTCCCTCTGTGGTCGTGCAGGCAGTTTAATTTTGTTGAAGTCTTGGCAGATTATGGCTACTTCGTTGGTGCTGTCATGGAGAGTGCAGCCCAGGCAGGCAGTGAGCAGGGAGCCAGAGCATTGATAAGGACAGCTGCTCTTGCGAGATTTCCCTGGAGAGAAAAGTGAGATGGGGCTGTTGAAGACATGGTGGACATCAGGCGAAAACACCAGGACCACCCTCATTGTAGTTCGCTGTTGGTATTGAAGTCTCACTTATTATCTGATAGGCAGCTTACAAGCTGGGAGATCATCTAGTTTTGTTGATGGAATCTGAAGGCTTAAGGGTTGCATTCTGATTGGATTCACTGGTACAAGGAGATCAACAAGCAGATTGATTAAGGAAAAATAAGTTTCCTTTTCTCCCCACTGGATTTATTACAGAAAAACATAAAACACTGTCAACTTCACCTAAGAGTTTTTTGAACTTACAAAAGAACATCAAGACAACAACAAAAAGTGATTGACAACACCGAGCTTTTACATTCATCAGCAGAAAAAAATAAAAATAAAAACATTATGTATGTCAACCTTACATCATATAATTTATTCTTTAATAGGCAAGGATGGGGAAGGATTTTCTCTACAGTGAAAGCAGACATTCATTTCAGTGGCTTCATGTTTGAAAGTACTTACTGCGGCACAGCAGCTTGGCTCCACCATTTATCTTTAACTTGCTTTTCTATCTAGTCTTTTTGTTTATCTAAAACAAAATGGAAGTCCCATAACACAGCAAGAGAAGCACAGCACCACCCTTGCTCTTTCCCAGGATCACACTGGGTTTCCTTGACAGAAATGAAGAGATGAGCGACTTTAAGAGGGAAATGTTTTTTCCCTCTGTGCAAGTGTTCCCTCATGGCAGGAACTCAGCAGAATGTTTATGTGCATGAATGTACTGTATATGAGTTTGAGGACCCACATGTTTGAACAGGCTGCCTTTGAATAATTGTCCAGTCATGAATTACAGCCATCTGTGTATTTTTTAATGTTTGTGTGGCAATGGGCAGGAATGCTGACAGAAATTTTCCCTCTTCCATTATAGATTAGAGCTACAACTTTTGTACAGTGATGATGAAAACAGACTGTTTACAACATATGTCTTTGCAAACCTAATAGAATTTTAGTAGAATCTTTTGTGGATATATAAACAGAAATGTATACATTTTGCCCTGTATAGTTTTATTTATTTATTTATTTATTTTAATCCAAAGCAACTGACAAGTTTCACTTAAGCTGTTGTGCAGTCCTGAAGTCCTGAAGGATAAAAGCACTCATCACAGACAACAGGACAATTTCTGTAGTGTGGTCATTCTTAACTCTGACTGATTTGCATCAAGGGAATTGCTCCATGGTAAAATTCTGAGCACCACTTAATATATTTTTTTTTCTGCAATCTAAGATAAGTGTAGAAGCAGTGGGGCAGGTAGACGATCCTCTGCCCTAGCAGGGTCAAATGAGGGCTTTTGAAGCAGTTTGAGAACAGTTGGAAATGTTCTCAAAGCCAGTGAAGCATTTGTCACAAGTATGATTGTTGAGGTCAGTGGAGTTACTGGTTTTGCACCATTTGAGGAGGTAGAGCTGAAGGAAGCATTCAGAGTTGCAGTGGAATGAAACCAGAAGTTCTGGGATTGATGGCAGATGTGGGAGTCAGATAGTACAGCAAATTAAGTGGTGTTCTCATGCTCCATATATAGTAATAGAATGTAAGTATGTAAAGATTAGGTTAGTTTGGGGGATACAGAGGTACAGAGGTATCAAGTGAAACAAATGTATCAGGGACAGGAAAAAGGAAAAGCTTGGATGGATAATGTTCATATCTTCAATGATGAAGAGTAGCTGATAGGCATGATAATGAATGAAGTAGTTATTGATTTGTTGGCAATTTGGAGACTAGTCCTATCTCCTCATACGAGCAGACAATAGAATAATGTGTGGTAATTGGCGGCAGCGTGTTCATGTTTGATTTAGGTCTCAGTGAGCATCAAAAGCTCACCGTTCGTATGTTCTATATTCAAATCTGCTTAGCCAACTGCAGACAGCAGGCTACAGTCCAACAGAATTAAAAATGGTTATTTATGGATATGAGAGAGATCAAAGGAATAGGGTTAAGGCATATAGCTGTAGTGCAATGTAATGATGGAGTTCAAGGACTCAAGTCACCTTTCTGAGCAGTGTTGCTTCCAAAATGCCTGCATGCCTGCCTGCCTGTCTCTCTCTCTCTCTCTCTCTCTCTCTCTCTCTCTCAACCCAACCGGTCGAGGCAGATGGCCGCCCCCCCTGAGCCTGGTTCTGCTCGAGGTTTCTGCCTCTTAAAGGAAGTTTTTCCTTGCCACTGTTGCCAAGTGCTTGCTCATCGGGGGATCTGTTGGGTCTCTTTAAATAAATTTATAAAGAGTTTGGTCTAGACCTGCTCTATATGTAAGAGTGCTGCTGGACGGTAGTCATTGTAGCAGGAGAGCGACGACTTCTTCAGGAAGAGACGAGCAGGCTAGGTTTGCTGTACATTTGGCTCAGTTCGCTTTTAGGGGATGAGGATCTCGGCTATAAGGTCCTAACATGAGATACACTTAGTCGATGATGTACCTCCAACATTGTACAAAGATGTTAGAGAGCACATAACTTCTCAAAAAAGGTGTCATCACAGACAGCACTAGTGCCAATGCATCTCCCATTGTACTTGTGAGGATGGACAACAGCTTGAGGCTCTGTGCAGATTACAGGCGACTAAACGCCAAGACCAGATGAGATGCATTTCCTTTACCACATGTGGATGTGTGCTTCGATACACTACATGGTGCAGTTTTTCTCCACCATTGACCTTGTCAGTGGTTACCACCAGGTGGCGTTACAAGAGACGGACAGACACAAGACAGCCTTGACAATTTCTTTTGGGTTCTTTGAGTACACTAGACTGCCTTTTGGTATTTGTAATGGGCTTGTGTACTTGGACGACATTTTAGTCTACTCACTGACTTTTGAAGACCACCTGAGATGACTTCAGACTGTGTTACAGAGACTCAAGGAGACAGGATTAAAGATCAAGGTAGAAAAATGTCACTTCCTCCAATTCAACATACGTTTCCTTGGTCGTCAGATCTCAGCTAAGGGCATAGGCACAAATCCAGACAAAGTAGCTGCAGTGAAACAGTGGCACAGTTAAAGATTTGTGATCATTTTTAGGTTTGCACTCTAAATATTCAGGATATTGCTTTACATGATTATGATCATACTGGAGAACTGTCTACTCCACATTTACATGCCGAGCAGATAGTCGGATTATTGGCTGAAGTTGTGTTGCATCCACGATGATAGGATGATAGGATTTTGACCGGTGGGTGAATGGTTGTTCTTCTTTATCTGTCTCTATATGTTGGCCCTGCAGTGGACTGGGAAAGGTCTACCCTGCCCTCACTTAACGTAAACTAGGATTGGCTCCAGCACTCCCCTGGAAACAGATACATGATATAACATGAATGTTATGACATTCAGCATCACTGAATGTCATATCAGGTGTAGACTCCTTGACGTTTTCAAATTTGATAACCTCCCATTTTATTTCCACCATACTCGTTGAACATTGCACAGATTTTCAACAAATCAAACTTAGTGGCTTAATAAATAAACTGTAATATTGTAAGGTGATTTTTTTTATGTATTGAGTCCATACAGACTTATACCTCTAATACTTGCACATAGATTGAAATATGCAAGTTGTGTTCTAGACTGAAAATAGAATCAACAATCCATTGTTCTGAAATTAAAGATCTAATCAGAAGGCCTAGACACTGATCTATAGCGATGAGATTGGATGCAGCCCATAATACCACCTGAGTCATCCATACCTCATGCTGATGACCAGTCATTCAACAGCAGCAGCAAGATGTACAGGAAAAATCTTCCTGCTGGTGTTATTACACTGATGAATGACTGTTGATTAGTGTCAGCCACCCTTTAAAAAGGTTGGACTGGCACCATGAACTCTCCTTAGTCACAGAAAGTGTCATGACAGCCTGATGAATTTTACATTTCAGGATTTTAGTTGACTTTCGTATCCATAACAATCAGGAGTGGTGTATCTTTCTCTTCATAAAACTGAAAGAATTGAGATACTTAAGTATGCTGATCTAAAAAGGTTTAGAACAGCAGGCTGGTACAGTACATACAGTATACATTGGGGCTGTATACAGTCTGTCACAGGCTGTAGTATTTTCTTTGTTTAATGATCTCTGATCATGTGAGTTGCGAGTTTTGGCCAGCTGGTGGTAAATACTACTCCTCCCTGTGGTATTTTTATCTTGTGCTCTGAGATAAATTCAGATTTGATTGCTATTCACGTTGGCCTGCTGTCTTAATGCACACAGGCTTCTATGGACAGTGGATTGAATGAGCTGATTGTCTCACACTCTGTACTGTCAAAAGAAAAAAGTACTCCCTCTGTGTTTCAAAGATTTTTTTATGTTATTTATGGATCTGTAGAGTGTCAGTGAAATTCAAAAGAGCAGTCATGCTACTCTCTTTTGGTATGACATGAAAGAACATTATCACAGAGTTATGTGACAGCATTTGAAATTGAGGATACACGATTCTGGTTTGGATGGATCATAACCCCACACTGTCTACTAGTGCAAGTTTGACATATTGCCACTGTTGCCGAGTCCTTTTTATATCCCATGTCAAGTACTGGTGCAATGCATCACTATCACAGACTCCAGTTCCTTTGGCAACTGCCTGCTCACTGTGAGTCATCACCCACACATCACAACAGGATGATCACTCAGTTTTCTACCACAACAATATTGTGCACCACTTCAGTGTGTCCTGTCATCTCTGGTAAACGTCCCTTCATGTACACATTCTTAATGCCAAGATGCCTTTGAAGGTCACATAAATAAAGCTTGATGATACTGAGTGAAGACAGAAAAAGGCCTGTAAGATTCACTTCATAGTGTGTTGATTTCTGGAGTATGCTTGTGTTCTTTGTGGTTATTCCTGACCAAGGATAAATATCGACCAAATATCTAGATTATTTCACATATAATCAGGCTGGTTGACTGCCTCTGATTTTTTTAGAATAATATTTTTTTCATTAATTTATCTTATATCACTTCTCTGTTTCTGGTTTAAGGGGCTGCTGGGGCCAATCCCAGCTCACTTTGGGTGAGGGCGGGGTACACCGTGGACAGGTTGCCAGTCCATCACAGGGCCAACATACAGAGACAGACAAAGACGAACAACTGCTCACACTCATGGACAATTTAGAGTGTCTTTTGGCTGTGGGAGGAAACCCACACAGGTATAGGGAGAGAGTGCAAACTCCACAAAAAAAAATTAATAAATAAAAAAAAAGCCCCAGGTTGGGGAATTGAACCCACTACCTTCTTGCTTTGCGGCAACAGTGCTAACCACTATGCTGCCTGAACGATAAAGTAAACATTATGAAATGGAAATGTGCATCTTAACTTGGTATGTGTAACTAAAGAAGACCTTTGAAACCATATTCGTCTTTAGACCCTCTGATTTCCAGCATTTGTGAATAAATATTGAATCATCCTCCAAGGCTGGAATATTACACGCATGTTGTAGGGAGACTATTTCAGTCCTCCTCCCCATCTGACACTGATCTGGGGCATTTTATCGAGGGCAAGGGAGAGAATGGAGACATTAATGGCTACTGTAATTGCATGGTGAGGCCAAAATAGAAGGACAAATAAAAAAAAAAAAAAAAGATGAAATCAGGAAAAAATGGTAAAGTGCTGCTGTAAAAGATACCTGAGAAGAATCTGAATACATGTCAACATAAAATGTTTGACAAATTGCCTCCAGGATCCAAGCCAACATTTTGGGAATAATTTCCGTAGGGGTTTGTGACTTTCTACCATGCACTTGAGATCTTGCTTTCCCTTTTCAAAAGTTAACATAACGCTGTTTTTATTGCAATTATTGAAACTCAGAGTTTTTGGCCTGTGACCCCTGTATGTTTTGTTATGCACATTGACCTGTAGAGGTGCAGGTGCAATTTTCCATGGATTAATAGATGTACATAGAAGAAAATGGTTTTAATCTGCTGGTGTGAGGATTTAGTGCCTTAAGAAATGCTGGTTTACATTTTTATAATGTAACATAATGCAAAACAAGTTCACTCCACTAGGTTTGCACCCACATATACAGTATTTTACTGTATATGAAGCTGTCATTTTTCATGTTGTTGGTTGAGTAAATGGTGCAGATGATGAAGTATCCTGGAAGAGAAATCATTTCACTGTTCTTTAGCCATCACCATCAGCTGAAAATTTACTTTGTCTAGCTCTTCCTCCAATAATTTCTCATGCAAAATATAAAACAAATGCTCTCTCTTGTCCTCAAGTCAGACAGTTCTCTCTATTTCTTTTCTCAGTGATACGTTACTATACCAAAAGTTGCTTCTTCATTATAACGTGCTGAGTTTTCTAAACTCAACCAACTTTGAGTTGAGGGGAAATTTTACTTCTAGCCAGAAGGTTACCCTAAAAAACTTTGTAATTCAAATTCAGATTAAAAAAAACTCCAGTGCCCAGGGGGCACTGTAAGGCCCTGAGAGCAGCAGCATTTGAAAAAGACAAAGGAAAATACAAAACAAAAGAATAAAATACAGACTTATATGCACAGGACACACATATATACAAATCTAAACTTCGGAATATTGTGAAGGCACTTGGATGTGGGGTGTAGAGCATTTAAGTGCTGGATGTGTTTTCCAGGTGATCCATGATGCTGTGATGGACCTGAGAGCAGGGACAGGAGAACTGTGTCATCAGCATACTTCACCAGGTGACATTGGGTCTGTGTGGATCTGCAGTCATCGGTGTAGAGGATGGGGAGCAAAGGTGAGAGCACGACGTGTGCTGTCAGAGAAGGTGTTGTTGACCTGGACTCTCTGTGACCTGTCGGTTAGGAAGCCCAGTATCCACAGGATGAGCTCATTGTCCAGATGGAATTAGGAGGTGAGTTTGTTGGTTAAGGATGTAAGGCTGCAGTGTGTTGAATGCCGAGGAGAAGTCTGTAAACAGGCGGGCTGATGTGTTGGGCTGCTCCACATTTTTGTGTACGGTGTCGATGATGAATACTTTTGCATCATCTACATTTCTGCCTGTACAACTAGCATACTGAAGTGGGTCCATCAGGATGTTGGTTGCTGTGAGGATGTGTTGTTTTACAACCCTTTCCATGGCCTTCATCACCAGGGATGTGAGAACCACGGACCTGAGGTTGTTCAGAGTGTTGATGGTGCTTTTCTTGGCATGGGGATGACTGTGGAGTGTTCCCACAGCTGGGGGCCTGTGCTGGTGTCCATGGATCTCTGAAACAGAGTTTTGAACACTACCCCCAGCTGCTCAGCACAGAACCTCATGATGCAGCTGCTGATATTGTCTGGGCCAGGAGAGCTGTTCTCCTGAGGGCTCTCACCACCTCCTCTGTTTTAAGGGTGACTGTGGAGTCACCAGGTTTCATTGTTGACAATGTGAAGTGCCAGTTATTAGTTATGGTCATTAGGAAGAGATGTAGAACTGCTGCCTGCAAACTGGATGGTTTTTAGGTTGGTGGCAGCAACGTTCACAGCAGCCATGGTTGTTTTGAAGCCCTCCCAAGTTGAGCAGAGGTTCCCCTGGGTGAATTTTTCTTCCAATTTGTTTTTGTATTTTAGCTTGGCACACCTAACTTCCCTGTTGACCTCCTTCTTTTCAAACTCTGTGCCAGTAAAGAAAAAATTTTTTTTCTTGTTGAGGATTTCCTAAAATTCTTTTTTGATCCAAGGTTTATTGTTGGGGAAAATGGTGACCGTTTTGGAAGTGATGCTGTTGTCCACACAGAAGTTAATGTAGGATGAGACAGTATCCACTTGTTCCCACATGTCCTCAGAGGAGGCTAGGAGGTCATACCAGTCTGTGGATTCAAAGCAACCTTGCTATGCTTGGAATCAAATCAAATCAAATCAGATTTATTTGTATAGCGCCAAATCATAACAAAGTTACATCAAGGCACTTTACATATAGAGCAGGTCTAGACCAAACTCTTTATAAATTTATTTAAAGAGACCCAACAGATCCCCCGATGAGCAAGCACTTGGTGACAGTGGCAAGGAAAAACTTCCTTTAAGAGGCAGAAACCTCGAGCAGAACCAGGCTCAGGGGGGGCGGCCATCTGCCTCAACCGTTTGGGTTGAGAGTGGGAGAGAGAGCGAGAGAGAGAGAGAGAGAGAGTGAGACAGGCATTGGGAGGGGGGGGGGGTGTAGGCAGGAACATGTTGCTGCATGAAGTTCATAGAGATGAGCTGTAGTACAGAATTCATGAAATATGGGACCAGCAGGTGTTGCAGGAACACGGGATGGTGATGAGTCACCACCTGCAGGATAGGACAGGGAGAGAGAGGAGAGGAACTGGGAGAGAGAGAGACTTTGGCAGAACATGGTTAGTAAATGCAGTATAAATGCTTAGAACTGGGTGAAACTGTGTTTTTTTTAAGAAGGATGGTTCTTATCAACGCATGCAAGGGGGGAGGAAAGGAGAGCGAGCGAGATGGAGGGAGAGAGAAAAAGGGAGAGGGGGAGAGAGGGTGACAGGGAGAGACAGGGAGAGAGAGAGAGAGAGAGAGAGAGAGAGAGAGAGAGAAGCTCAGTCCTTCTCCCAGCAGCCTAGGCCTATAGCAGCATAGCTAAAGAGTAGAGGACTTTAACTTTTTAACTATAAGCTCTGTCATACAGGAAAGTTTTAAGCCTGGTCTTGAAAATTACTAAAGAGTCCGCCTACCGGACCGATGCTGGGAGTTGGTTCCATAGAAGAGGAGCCTGATAACTGAACGATCTGCCTCCAGATTTTCTCTTGGAGACTCTAGGAACCACAAGTAAACCTCCATCTAGAGAGCGGAGTGGCCTGCTAGGACAGTAAGGAACTATGAGCTCTGAGATATGATGGAGCTTGGCCATTAAGAGCTTTATATGTTAACAGAAGGATTTTAAATTCTACTCTATATTTTACTGGCAGCCAATGAAGAGCAGCTAACACAGGAGAGATATGATCTCTTTTCCTAGTTCCTGTTAATATTCTTGCAGCAGCGTTCTGAATTAACTGAAGGCCTTTTAGAGATTTGTTTGGACATCCAGATAGTAATGAGTTACAGTAGTCCAGCCTAGAAGTTACAAATGCATGGACTAGTCTTTCTGCATCATCCTGAGAAAGGATGTTTCTGATTTTCCTAATGTTTCTCAGGTGGAAGAAAGCTGCCCGACTAACTTGTTTTATGTGAGGGACAAAGGACGTGTCCTGGTCAAAAATTACTCTAAGGTTTCTTACAGTGGAGCTGGAGGCCAAAGTAATGCCGTCCAAACTGATGAGATGATTAGATAATATTTTTCTGAGGTGCTTAGGACCGAGTACAATAACTTCTGTTTTGTCAGAGTTGAGAAGTAAAACATTTCCAGTCATCCAGACTTTTATGTCTTCAAGACATGCCTGCAGTCTGACTATCTGAGTGACTTCATTTGGCTTCATTGATAGGTACAGCTGAGTATCGTCTGCATAGCAGTGGAAGTTGATGCTGTGTTTCCTGATAATGTTGCCTAGAGGAAGCAGATAAAGCGTAAAGAGGATTGGTCCAAGTACCAAACCCTGTGGGACTCCATGACTGACTACGGTACATGAGGAGGAGCTGTTGTTTACATGAACAAACTGATGTCTATCTGATAAGTAGGATTTGAACCACCTTAGTGCAGTTCCTTTAATCCCAATTTCATGTTCCAGTCTCTGTAGTAAAATATTATGATCTATGGTGTCGAATGCAGCACTAAGATCTAGAAGGAGAAGTATGGAGGCTGATCCATTGTCTGAGGCCATTAGAATGTCATTGGAGACTTTAACCAGCGCTGTTTCTGTGCTATGATGGGCTCTAAATCCTGACTGAAACTCTTCAAACAAACAGTTCCCATCCAGATGCTTGTGTAGTTGTTTTGCTACAGCTTTCTCAATGATTTTAGAAATAAACAGAAGGTTCTATATGGGTCTATAGTTTGCCAAAACATCTGGATCAAGATTCGGCTTTTTAAGCTGGGGTTTGATGACCGTGGTCTTAAGTGCCTGAGGTACATAACCCAGGAATAAAGTCAGATTAATCAAATCTAGAATGAATGGCTCAATTAAATAAAAGATCTCTTTAAAGAGGCTAGTTGGTACTGGGTCTAATAGACAGGTTGACGGTCTGGATGATGAAACTATAGAAGCTAGCTCTGAGAGATTCAGAGGTGAGAATGATTCCAGATGTAAAAGAGGTGCTGCAGCTGATTCAGGAGTTGCTGTATTCAGTATCTAATTCAGTATCATTCAGTATCTAACGTAGGCAAGAGCTGATAAATTCTTTCTCTGATCGTGAGAATTTTATCTGTAACAAAGTTAATAAAATCATCACTGCTTAGAGCTAAGGGGATCATTGGTTCAACTGAGCTATGGCTCTCTGTCAGCCTGGCTACAGTGCTGAAGAGAAACCTGGGGTTGTTCCTGTTTTCTTCTGTTGGTGCTGAGTAATATGAACTTCTAGCACTGCAGAGAGCTCTAATATGTTTTTAGGCTGTCTTTCCAGGCTCTGTGAGCCTCTTCTGACTTACTGAAACGCCAGTTTCTTTCTAATTTCCTTGATGTCTGCTTTAAGGCACTGATTTGGTAATTATACAAGCTGTCACTAGTCCACTGTTTGATGTTTTAACCCTGCCCCTTTACCCTCCTTATGACATCTGTGTAAGCTGGAGCAAGCAGGATCATGTGGTGTCAGCAATGCCAGGAGGTCGGAGGGCAATAGACCTAAAGGCACCTGGGACAGAACCATAGCATTGGCAAAGCCAGGATGAGAAACAGTTGAGGAAACTCACTGGGGAGATAGAAAGGGAGCAAGGAGACAGCCTGGTGCTCGGTGTCAGGGGTGCACAGTTTCTCTCTCACGATGATGGTGGAGTACCAGCGTGTGTTTACATCGAGCTGGACGCCACCGCCATGTTGTTTACCGGTGCATTCACTGGATTGAGTGCTCCATTTCCAATGGAGTGATTGGAAATCTGTGCGGCAAGGAAACTGGAAAAATGGAAAATGGCTCCACTCACCTCTCTGCTGGACTGTGTTGGCTGTACCTGTCTCATTGAAAAGGTCGCGGAACTGGAGGAACGAAACTCAACTCTGTATAAAATCCAAGAGGCTGAGCAGCTTTTGGACACAAATATTCAGCAGTTCACAGCGCTAAGAAGAGCACCTGTCCTCTTCTCTGTCCATCCATCTCCATCCCTGCTGTCATCACCGGTGAAGTTTCGCCCTCCGACCATGCTTAGCATTCGTGACTCAAATGTGAGAAACATGAAGTGAAAATCTGAGGCGATTTTTTGTTTTCCTGGCGTGAAGGTGATTGACATCATGGAGAAAATCCTAGCTAACCATCAGCCTGTGATCTTGTCCTTCACCTGGGCTGCAAAGATATCCCCAGCCAGGCATCAGAAATACTGAAACATGATTTCGGCAAACTTCTTGATTCTCTCTCTATCTCAGTCAATGGGTCCCCTCCCCCAACATAACAGAGGCGTGGGTTGCTTCAGTCGCACACTGAGTCTCCACAGCTGGCTGGAATCAACCTGTGTAACCCAAAAAATACAATTTTTGACAATTTTTAATCTCTTCTGGAATCGTCCTGCTTTCTTCTGCCGAGATGGGATCCACCCTAATGGCCTGGAATCGCACATTCTCACTGACAATTTGTTTTACACTGTCCCTCTATCTGACTGCCTGCCGCTTCATGTCCGGGTCCACTTCAGGTAATTTCCGATTTCCCTCAGCAAACCTTTCTCACACCAGCTTGGACCACCAGCTCCCCCTACAGCTCATACAAGAATAATAACCCTACCCTACCTGTCATCATTACCCCAAGGATATTATCCACAAAATGCAAAACAAAAACTGATCAAAACTGTCAGGGGTGTTGGTGTTGTGTTGAGGATGGTGGTGTGGGAATGATGACCCAAACACAGGAACCAGGAACCAGGTTGAGATGAAAGTGAATTTTAATTGTAAAAACCAAAAACTACAAAATAACACAGGTACAGGGACACAGGCAGCGAGACACTGGCCAAGGGACAGGTGGCTAGGCAGAGAGACAGCAAGACAACATCACATGACACTGACAAAACAGAAAACAGGACTTAAATACCAAGTGAACCAAACAAGACACAGGTGAACCACATTAGGGCAGGAAAGGCAATCAACAGGAGAACACAACCAGGAAGTAAAGCAACAGGCGACACGACAGAACCCAGACTTCAAAATAAATCAAGAATAAATCAAGAAGAGACAACACACGCTAGACAGAACTCAAAACATGACAAAACCGTGAAACTCAAATCTTGAATAGTGAAATTAAAACCAGACCGAACTCAAACCATAAAAGAAAAACTCCGACAGTGAAACCAAAACCATGACAGAAACCCCATCAATTTACTTCTAGTCAAACTTGCCAAGAGCAATACCACGGTAAAATACAGAAACCCAGTCATAAAAAGGCACTGCAGCACCAAACTCTTTTTCACCCCCAATCAGTCAAGAACAGTCTGGGGCCCTCATTGCAAGCCAAAGGGACTTTTTTGTGGACATCTGAACATCAGACACCTTGGCAATAAATGTGAGCAAGTAGAACATCTCCTCAGTGACTTAACTATTGACATCCTCGGTCTCTCAGAGACCTGGCTGAAACGATCATCTGTTGAAGCCCTGGTAATAATGCCTGGATATCAGGTATTTAGAAAGAATAGGGAAATAGGCAAAGGTGGGGCAGTACTACTATATGTAAAAGCCATCAAATTTGACTGTGATGGGGTAGAAGTGATGCTATCGATTGAAATGCCATTCACGTTAGTATGTTTATATCAGCATCCATCCTCCAAAACTGAATTTTATGATCAATTAAAAACCATGTTGAACTCTATGGCCCGGTTTCCCGTACAGGGATTAAACCTAGTTCTAGATTATTTCACATTTTAATCCAGGATTTGTTTAACTACCTTTTTAGATATGGATTAAAATAGACTCAGACTAGTCCTAGTCTTGAGTTAAATAATCTCCTGTCTTGAAGAAAGACTAGAGCTAATCCACATCTTTTCACACCGTGGCGAGGTTGTCTCGTCTTGGTTTTATTTTGTCTTGTCATTTCCTGTTTTATTTTGAAATTCTCCTCTTGTTTCAGAACACTTGCCCTTCCTCATGTATCCTGTGTGTCTCCCTGATTACCATTCTTTCCACCTGTTCCCCAGTTCCCCTCCACATCTTAAATAGTCTGACTTCCCCTTGTCTTGCGCCAGTGTGTTGTCGATTCATGTCCCACACCAGCGCTACGTCCATGCCACAGTCCTCGTTTCTAAGCTTTTGGTCCTCAATTGAGTGAATTTTTGTTTGTAATTTCCATACCTGAGTTTAGCTCTTTTTCCATAGCCTTTTGTGTATCCTCTGTATGAGGATATTCTCATATTATTCATATTCTCTGTATTTTTATTTAATTAATTTTTTTTTGTTTGTATATTCTTTTTGGATAGATTAATGTTCATAGCTTTTGTGTTCCCCTCATTAAGAGTGATTTTGAGTTCTAGTAACATTTTATAGAATTACCTTTTGGTCCTCCACTTAGTAGCATGAGTGAGTTTATTGTGTTGTTGTCTGTGTTTTTTTTTTTTTTTTTTAAGCCTCCTTCGGGAGTGATTTAGTTTTCTAGCGATTTAGAACCTAGTGACAAGTTAATGTTACATAGCCCTGTTTCATTTTATCGCTCAGTTCTGAGATCATTGCTGCCAAGAATAAAGGCTGAATTCTTCACTGTGCATGGTAAATATGGATTACCTGGACTTCATCAATGACACTGGAAAAACCACCGCCAAGACCAGAAAGATTTCTCAGAGACAGAAGTAACCCGCTTAATGAATTTGATGCTTTGCTTCAGACAAAGCTTTCATGTGACTCGGTAAAGGGAACTCCTATACCTCCTCCCTTAAGTACTTAAGACCTTTTGGCAAGTGAAAGTTTCCACTGTGAAACTGCAGATTTTCGTGGTGTGGGTGAATAAACTGTCTGCAAAATAGTGCACAAAGTAAAGTAAATGCAAAGTAATATGTCAACTGAAGAAGGATTACATCAAGTTCCCACATGCTGTTGATCAGACCACCTACAAGATACAGCTCTATGAATATAGGAGCTTCCCTGGAGTAATTGGCTGTGTTGATGGATGTCATGTTCCCATTAAGTATCCTTCAACAGAAGATGCTGAACTGTACAGGAATTGTAAAAACTTGTTTGCTATAAATGCACAAGGTGTCTGCACTCCTGATATGCACTCCTCCATCATTGTTTCACATTGGAGTGGTTCAGCACACGACTCAAGGATTTTCCAAATCTCCTCTTTGTGTGCTCAGTTGGCAGGAGAACACAGTGGACTTCTACTTGGTGACAATGGTTATGCACAGACACACTTCTTGTTTACTCCTCATCTACGTCCAATCAGACCTGAGCAGGAACGCTACAAGCCCATAGCTGCACCAGAGGGCTAGTGGAGCGCATGTTTGGCATCTGCAAGAATCGTTTCCAGTGCCTGAGGAATAGGTTATGTTTTGAACCAAGAAGATGCTGTATTTTCATTGTGGCAACAGCAGTGCTTCATAATTGCCTCAGACAGCATTGCTGTGTACACCCACAAAATGAATATTACAATCACCCAAATGTTCCCATGGTAGAACCAGACACAATTACAGAAACAGCTTTGCTTTGCAGCACCTTTCATAAAAAAATAAACGGAAGGATGCTTGTTGATTGATCCACAAGTGATCCTTTTTTCATTTTGCCTTATGCATTACATTTTTTGTTTTCTACATCTGTATCTATGCATCATATTTTGAAAATAGTGAAAAAGAAGAAAAGACACAAAGATGGTTAATTTCTGAATAAGTTTAGGTTGAATGTTGTAGTTACCAAAAGGCACAAGTTCAACAAGGTCATTGTTGCACAAAACACTATCTTTCTGCTGCTTCATGGCCTTCTCCAACTCTTTGACCTCCAACTCAACATAAAGGATTTTCATTTTGAGCTCATGTTCTTGTTTTAAATATTGTAGTTTACGCTCATGGAACTCGAGTGCAAGTTTGTCATACATAGTCAGTGTTGTGCCTTGGATGGTGTATAGTATTGCCTCTTATCAAGTCTCAATCTGGAAGGAATGTTCTTTACTGTGGATTGACCTAAGAACAATTACTGAAGGAAGGAGTGTAACAATGGCTTAATTGATGGGGTTTTTATTAATTAAAAAGGGGTAAATAAAACGTGCTCATTATATACAGGTGCAAGTCAAAGCATAAACTAGGTGAAACAGGTGAGCTTGGATATGTAAATGTGATGGCATGATATAACAATGATAATTAAGCGGCTAGTGATTCTTGAGGATTTGGGCGAATGGATGGCAGATCGTTTATCAAAATACAAGGGGGAGTCTGTCTGAGGAAGGAGAGCTCTAAACTAAAATTTGATTCACTGTTGTCTAATAGCCATGCCTCGCACCACTCAGAACAGCCCGCTGGGTTGTTGGGACCAGCTAGACTGATCCTCGGCTGAAGTGGCTGTCGGTCTGGCTCGTCCCTCTTCAGCAGCAGTGTTGTCTTTTGTGTGATTGGCTTGGTCATTAAGTTAATATCCAAATTATTCTTCTCTTTCCTGATGAAAACAGACTGGCGCCACGGGCAGCACAAGAGACCCTGGTTACCACGGCAACTCGAGACGCTGGAGGCTGAGTGCCGTGCAGCCAAACTTGCTCCGGTCTCCGGCAGCCTGGCTTCAAGTTGGAACTTAGCCCCTGTAGCTTAGCGACTAAGTTCTGACTTCTGAGTTGAGCATTAAAATCTCATTTTGACTACTTTTATTTGGGGGCCGACCCAAGGGTGGTCTGGTTGTCTGCGCGACACACAACCACACAAACAAATGATCTAAGAAAAGAACAATTTCATGCATGTCTTGACTGGCTGTGGAAAATCAGAAATGTATGACTGTGGACTGTGTATGAAGTTTCTTTTTCTTTTTACAGAACACTTATAGGCAACAACCAAGCACAAAGATTACGCTGCTCAGGCAATATGCCATCGGTTCCGGTGGTTTGTCATTCAGGTGGTGCTGTTGTTACATAACTGGAATAGTTCATTGTCCGGTGTAAATTCTATCTCAGCCAAACTATCTCGTAGAAAAATGGTTCGAACAGCTGTGAAGTCCTCTTCTAACGGGGGAATCAGTTCAGCATGTTTGCAGTCTCTTATTTGATCGGAATATCCAACTTCTTATCATATCAATCTTTGTGTCCTTGTTGGCCTGGATGCATTCCAGACTTTAAAGTCTGAGGGGTGTGGGAGATCGGAATCTCCATCCCCCCCACCGCACCCCCCTTTCCGGACCTCACAACATCAGTCTTTTAACTCTCTGAAATGGAGTTATTGGCTGGTGCTGCCACAGATGCAGAGGGCTGATTTTCTCAGCTAGCTTTCAATTATTCCCATCAACAAGTCTCCCAGGTCATCGGTCTCTGGTCTAACTGGGGGTTCCCCACATGTCTTGAAGCGCTCCCTTCGAGCAGTTGCTGTGGTTTTCTTTAACTGTATCTTAATGTTTTTCCACAGCACATTTACAAGGCAATATATGAACGTGTGTGTGTGCATACATTTCATAGTGAATGATTAGTACAATCAAGCATAAGACATAAAATTAAATCTTACCTGAAGTTGCTTGAGGGTTGAATTATATTCATTCATAATTGCAGTCCTTGGGTTTTGGTTTTTCATTTCTGCTGCTGAATCATGATGTTTATCTTCAGTTGCAGGGTACTTTGAAATTATTTCCTTAAAAATAATCTTCTCACTTTTACTAAAGTTCTTGGAACGCTTTCTTTTCTCTTTCTCCATGCTTGATCACTGGTCAAACTCCTGTTCCACACACACACAGCTGAAATTTACACCCCAGGTTTGACATCATGGAGAAAATCCTAGCTAACCATCCATCAGCCCGTGATCTTGTCCTTCACCTGGGCTGCAAAGCTATCCCCAGCCAGGCATCAGAAATTCCTGGGGTGGAATATTATATATTAATTATAATAATAATATATTCATATATATAGTCAACATGTGCACATAGTTAATCTGATTCAGCTTCCAACTGGTCCTGGATTACCTTAGTCTGACACTCTGTAGTCTGGAACTAGTAAATCTCAAATTAAATGACATCTCAGAAAGCAACTTGATTAGTGTGCATTAAGTTAAACCAGATTATTCTAGTCTTGGTTTTACTTAAGCCCTGTATGGGAAACTGGGCCTACAGGCCCAAATAAAGAGCTAATCATCCTAGCAGATTTTAATGTAAACTGGGACAACAAACAAGGTAGGAAAAATATGAAAAGAATGACTGAAAATTACAACTTAAAACAATTAATAGAGTAACCAACTAGACTGACAAATTAATCACAGGAACTGATCTTCTATTTGCAAACAAAGTTGAATAGTTAAGCATTGCCATGGCTCGATCAAAATTGCAGGGACCTGATAAAATCTAGAGACTCACTACTTAAGCATTATTTGAAGTCGGCCTGCCTACTGGCAGGCTAAAGTTTACACATATGTGTAGCAAAGTAGTACAGTCCTTGAGAAAGGCCAAAGCAATTTATTTTATTTCTGTAATCAAGGATGCAAAGGGCAATGGGTTGAAGGTGTGGCAAACCTCAAATAAACTATTAGGTAAGGATACCAAGCACGAAACAAATACTCTTGAACTAAAGACTGATAATGTCATGGTGAACGATCTTGTAAGAATTGCCAACACTTTTAATAACTATTTTTCAGACAATGTGCTTGAAACAGCAAGACTTTTACTTCCTCAACCTCGCCAGATCAGTAATGGATCAGCTGGATAACATAATAGAGAAAGAAGTCACAAGGATTGTTGGAACACTCAAAAGTTGAAAAACAAAAGATGTATATGGCATGGACATTAATTTCATAAAGACAGACTCTCATGCATTTCTCAAACCCATTACTCATCTGGTTAACTTATCAATTAACTAGAACAATGTCCCGTCAGCCTGGAAGGTTGCTACGGTGACTCCCATTTTTAAATCTGGCTCCAAAAATCTGGAAGCCAACTCCAGACCAATTAGTATACTGACAATCATTTCCAAGATAGCGGAATAATGGGTAACTGGTCAAACATCATGATGAGGATCCCACTGCACTACATCCTATGCAGTTTGGTTTCAGGGCACATCATTCCAATGAGTCAGCTAATTGCATGTTTGTTGAAAAAATTAAGTGTCTATTGAACAAGTGACCATGTGTTAGTGCTGTATTTCTTGACCTCAAAAAGGCATTTGGCACCATTGACCACCAAGTATTTCTAAACAAGCTGGCATTTTTTAACTTCTCTGATAAGTCCATAAAATGGTTTAAATCATATCTATCAAGCAGAACTCAATGTGTTACTGTTGGCGGGGTCAAGTCGCCTTTTCACACTTCTGCTGTTGGTGTCCCTCAGGGTTCGATCCTTGCACCTCTGTTGTTTTTGCTGTACATAAATGATCTCCCAGATGTGTGCCCAGACCTAACTCAGTCATTTTTACTTATGGTTCAAACGTTGACATTATTTCCAGAAAATCACAAATGCTCTAAAGAGCTGGCTTAATAACAACTTCCTTATGCTTTATACAAAAAAAAAAAAAAAAAAAAGGTTTGTATGACATTAACCAAATAACCAGTTGCTCAGTACAGCTCCAACATATTCATCGGAGGAGAGCAACTTGATTTCGTAATCCAGTTCAAGTACCTTGGCATCATACTAGATGCAAACCTCCCATTTAACAAACACATCAAAAAAGTGTCCAACCCAATAAGATTCAGCCTGAAAATTAATCAAATAAAAAATAAATCAGGCCCCTCATCTCGGCTGATGCAGCTAAATATAATCTTCATTGCATGATTCTCTCCCACATTGAATACTGCTTTGTGATATGGTCATTTGCTGGTGTCACCTATCAGAGACAGATCCACTTTTAATGCATTCACAAAAAACCTTAAAGCATGGTTACTGACAAATCTGCACTCATGAATGACATACTGTCTAGCACACTAATACAGGATTACTGCAGCCCTTATCACATCCTATTCTTTACTGTACTTCCTCAATTAATTGTTGCTAATATTGTGGTTTTTACATTCATGTAAGTGGTGGTGTCGTGCAGTGGCACCTAGCTACATAGTGTTGTCATTATTTTGTCTTGTTCTGTGACAATGCCATGCAGCTATGTGGAGCTGCATGGTATTGTCTTTATTATTATTATTATTTCTCTTTTGAATGATCGCTGCTGGAGTTGTGTCTCTTGTTTTTCTGCAAATTGGCAGTGCCATGCAGCGACTACTGGCTGCATGGTATTGTTGTTTTTAATGTGAGGACTACGGATGGAGATTAGCTTTGAGCTTAATCTGGCATATTTACATGACATCTTATGTGACAAATTGTTCATTAATGTGCATTGTCCTCATAAAAAATAAACAATAAAATAAAATAAAAAAATATGAAACACAAGACAGAGAGAAGAGAGAACAAAAAATCAGCAAAACCAAAAACAGCTGCTCTGTGAGCTAACCGGTCGACTGTACGAGCAGCAACCAGGAAACGGTAATTTTTTATTCTTCTTAGTAACACCCTTAAGATTTACAACCAACTAGATCAGTGAGTTAAGTCTATTTACTAAATATTATGAATTGAAGTGAGATTATCGCTGTTCAGTTTATTTGTGCCATAAAAACAGACTGAAACATTCAGGGAATGAACAACAGCACACTTCAGATAATTTTAATCTACTGAGGCCGTGCCGGTGCACTGGCCAGTCTAATGGGATGGTAGAATGATTCACATGTTGCGGTTAATCCACTAATTAAGTGGCAAATGTTAGAGCGATCTTTCACGTGACCATGATGAGCAATTCAAAACTTGTAAATGTTTTGCAAGGAGTGGATGAGAAGAGGCAAAGCCCAGTGCTCAGACCAAAGCTGCACCAATCCAACTTGTGTATTGGCCGTGTAATGATAATGTTTTCAACTTCCCCCCAGAGAGCCATAGTCCTCCATTAATGGAAGGGCTCAACAAAGGACCATTACCTGTTTTATAACTGAATGGTTAATATTTTTTTTTTTACAGGTCTTTTGTGAATTTCTGCAATAATCACTAGTGTGAAGTGTGTGATTACCTCAGTCATTTAAAGGCATCTATAAATCACTCAGTACTTGAATTTTGAGTCAATATATACTAAAGATTTAGTTTAAATATGTTCCATATTTTAAATCTCGCATTTCTCCACACTCCACACTTTTAATATACTCTTTACACACTTCTCTTTACCAACACACAGCGTCACATAATAGATACTCAAACACCTGACGGTCTGTAATTTAGTAAATCAATGAAAACACTGGATGCTCACCTCAGGATCAACTATGAGACCAGAACAATGGCAACATTTGTGTCTACGTTTATTTAATGATTCCATAACCGTATGGTCTCGCTCTCTTACAGTATGTACAGAAATTAATCACAAAAGCTACTGTATAATTTAGGATGCATTATATTTTTCCATGTTTGCAGAGAGAAGTTCCAGGTGCATAACATTAAAGTTATGTAATCCTTTAGTAAGTCCAGTTACTTATATAAAAATACATACAATGCAGGTCTCAGATTTATTTGTATAGCGCCAAATCATAACAAAGTTACATCAAGGCACTTCACATATAGAGCAGGTCTAGACCAAAGTCTTTATAAAATTATTTAAAGAGACCCAACAGATCCCCCGATGTGCAAGCATTTGGCGACAGTGGCAAAGAAAAACTTCCTTTAAGAGGCAGAAACCTTGAGCAGAACCAGGCTCGGGGGGGGGGCATCTGCCTCAACCGGTTGGGTTAAGAGTGGGAGAGAGAGTGAAAGAGGCACGGGGGGGGTGTCATGTATGGTGAGATTAGAGCAGGAGAGGGGGACATTCAAACAGGTGTAGGCAGGAACAGGAAGTTTATGGAGATGATGCTGTAGTATGGAATTCATGAGGATAAGGGAGCAGCAGGCGTTGCAAGAACATGGGATGGCACTGAATCACCACCTGCAGGATGAGGACAGGGAGAGAGAGGAGAGGAACTGGGAGAGACAGAGACTTTGGCAGAACATGGTTAGTAAATACAGTACAAATGCTTAGAACTGGGAGAAGCAGGGATTTCTAAGAACCATGGTTATAGTCAGCGCATGCAAGGGGAGGGAGAAAGATGCTCAGTCCTTCCCCCAGTAGCCTAGGCCTAAAAGGCAGCATAGCTAAAGAAGAGTAGATGGACTTTTAAAGTATAAGATCTGTCAGACAGAAAAGCTTTAAGTCTGATCTTAAAAATTACTAAAGAGTCCGCCTCCCGATGCAGGAAGTTGGTTCCATAGAAGAGGAGCCTGATAACTGAAAGATCTGCCTCCAGATTTACTCTTGGAGACTCTAGGAACCACAAGTAAACCTCCATCTAGAGAGCGGAGTGGCCTGCTAGGACAGTAAGGAACTATGAGCTCTCTGAGATATGACGGAGCTTGGCCATTAAGAGCTTTATATGTTAACAGAAGGATTTTAAATTCTACTCTATATTTTACTGGCAGCCAATGAGGAGCAGCTAACACAGGAGAGATATGATCTCTTTTCCTAGTTCCTGTTAATATTCATGCAGCAGCATTCTGAATCAACTGAAGGCCTGTTAAAGATTTGTTTGGGCATCCAGATAGTAATGAGTTACAGTAGTCCAGCCTAGAAGTTACAAATGCATGGACTAGTTTTTCTGCATCATCCTGAGAAAGGATGTTTCTGATTTTCCTAATGTTTCTCAGGTGGAAGAAAGCTGCCCGACTAACTTGTTTTATGTGAGGGACAAAGGACATGTCCTGGTCAAAAGTTACTTCAAGGTTTCTTACAGTGAAGCTGGAAGCCAAAGTGATGCCATCCAGACTGATGAGATGATTAGATAGCATTTCTCTGAAGTGCTTAGGTTCGAGGACAATAACTTAAGATATAAGGAGTCAAACATTTTGGTCATCCAAACTTTTATGTCTTCAAGACATGTTGCAGTTTGAATATCTGAAACAAAACAGTTGTCTGTATAATGATGAAAGTTGATGCTGTGTTTCCTGATAATGTTGCCTAGAGGAAGCAAACAAAGAGTAAAGAGGATTGGTCCAAGTACCAAACCCTGTGGGACTCCATGACTGACTACAGTACATGAGGAGGAGCTGTTGTTTACATGAACAAACTGATGTCTATCTGATAAGTAGGATTTGAACCACTTTAGTGCAGTTCCTTTAATTCCAATTTCATGTTCCAGTCTCTGTAGTAAAATATTATGATCTATGGTGTTGAATGCAGCACTAAGATCTAGAAGGAGAAGTATGGAGGCTGATCCATTGTTTGAGCTATTAGAATGTCATTGGAGACTTTAACCAGCGCTGTTTCTGTGCTATGATGGGCTCTAAATTCGAAACTCTTCTCTGAAACTCTAGTTGGCCAAAACATCTGGATCAAGATTCAGCTTTTTAAGCTGGGGTTTTATGACTGTGGTCTTAAGAGTCTGAGGCACATAACCCAAAGATAAGGCCAAATTAATCAAATCTAGAATGAATGGCTCAATTAAATAAAAGATCTCTTTAAAGAGGCTAGTTGGTACTGGGTCTAATAGACAGGTTGATGGTCTGGATGATGAAACTATAGAAGCTAGCTCTGAGAGATTCAGAGGTGAGAATGATTCCAGATGTAAAAGAGGCGTTGCAGCTGATTCAGGAGTTGCTGTATACAGTAGGGGATTTTTATCTAACGTAGGCAAGAGCTGATAAATTCTTTCTCTGATCGTGAGAATTTTATCTGTAAAATAGTTACTAAAATCATCACTGCTTAGAGCTAAGGGGATCACTGGTTCAACTGAGCTATGGCTCTCTGTCAGCCTGGCTACAGTGCTGAAGAGAAACCTGGGGTTGTTCTTGTTTTCTTCTATGAGTGCTGAGTAATATGAACTCAGCCTGAGAAAAAATATTTATGTGGCCTGATCAGTTTATAAATAATTCAATCTTGTTTTTACAAACAGATTTAGCAATTCACTTTCAAATTCTGAGTAATGTTGTGCTTTGTTTGACCTTAGTAGAGTGTTTTGGTGGTTGAGCTTGAGTGAGGAAACTGATCATGAATACTATTATCGTACTGTAGAGATCGATTATTAATAATGTCAATGTGTGTATTATGTGAAATTGTTCAGTGTGTTGACTCCTGAGTTTGTTCAGTGCAGGTGGCACCAAGCCTTATTAGAATGCATTGTTTAATTAGTACAATGGATGAAAACAAACTCTTCTTTTGAGAAAACACCAGCTTGTTTTGTCCAACAAAGTTTACAAATACATCATACTTGTACACAGACCTTGTCAGGTGTAGAGCATGGCGCAGAAGCCCCTTTTAACAATTCCCCTTGAATTAGATTTTACTCTTGGCTTAATCTCTTTATTCAGCTGGAGAGGCTTTTTTTGTCAAAGAGCTTGTGCATGATGTGGCTTAATCCTTTTGCCTGCATGGGCACAGGCAGGCCTTTGATCAGCTCCTGTTTGATGAGCGATATTGACAGACCTCATCTGACACAGCGAACAGCCTGCTGCCCCCCCACACCCCAACCCCGACTTGTTGAGGTTGACAAGATTAAAAAAGAGCAGAAGACGGCAGATAGCGTCAAATGTCGGGAAAAACACAGTAGCAACAGCAACTGGCAGGACCTTGACTTGATTTATGAGTGCAAGCTCCTTTTTTATTTTCCTTTCTCTATTTTTGGGTGTCCCCTCTCTTGCTCTTGCTGCCACATGGTGCATACACATGAGTAACGCAAAAACTGAACACTCACACACTCCATTTCCTGCCACCCTCTGCAGAAGGTTAATAATGATCTCTGGTATGACTTTGTGAGAGGTCAAAGCAGACCCAGACACAAAATAAGAGCTTGGCTTGTGCATGAATGCTGTTTCCCAGTGGTTCATTGCCCCCTGAGTTTCTGCGTGACATTTAGAAACACTAATAATGTGCTAATGATGCAGTATTTTCACAGAGCTGCCCCATGCCACCAATGACAGGTACTGCAGCTTTTTCTTATATGCCCTTGGTAAAGAGTCAAACATTTAATTAATGTTTGATTTAACCTGAGACAAAGGGTGACAGAGATGTGATCATATGATTTGATATACAGCCTGTTTTTCTTCTTACTAAGGTGGCAATAGGGTGTCAGCTGTACAAGGCACCATTGGTGACAAGTATTTTCTTTAATTAGAACATTTAGAACATTTTTGGACCAGAATTTTCACTTTGTATTTATTCCTTGCTAAGAGATGGAAGTGACACACACTGCTGCTGTTTGTGTATTTTATGTGATGTCTTGCAAAACTTAACTTATATGTGCAATTCTGGCTTTTGCTAAAATGTAAATTCAGCATCTAGATTTGCCCTTCAGTATCCCAAAAGGAGCAGCATTTCCCTTTTGTTCTGAGTGTAAGATAGTGCAATGCAATGCTTTACCATAGGTAGTTAGTGCACGAGAGGGATTCAGATTTTCCCCAACAAGGCACTGTGTATTCTTATTTGACTGTTTTAAATGAGCAATTTTATTCCAGAAGGACAAAAATACAGCCTTTACAACATTGAGTTTATCAGCGCATGAGCATAAACTCTGGATGCCAACGGGGAAAATGCTAATACACATGCCAATCCAGATTTCCAACCTAAACAGCTAATTTGTCAACACGCCAGTCCAGAGAAAATTAATCACCAACTGTTCTGATAATGAATGAAGAGTTCCAGTTAATTCTAAAGCAAAACATTTTTACATATTTATTTGTTACACTAAGTGGTCATTATTTTTGCAGTCTGCTACAAGTAACTTACTACAAACTACAAACTGTATAACTATGTAGTGTTGGTGACTGATAATAAAGCATTTGCAGTAATTACAACTTCATCATTAGATCTAGAGAGAATGGTTCCACATATATGTACAAACAGTTAAAAATGACAAGACAACACAAATTAGAATGTGCGACAAAAAAAGATGATGAACACAGACTTTAAAAATCACAGTGTCTCAATGAGTAAAAATATCGTCTTCATGCACACATACGTACTTAGAGTGAGACAGTGAAAACGCACTACATAAAGTAATAACCCTGCCTCAACCTCTTCCACACACATAGGAATCAAAGTGCATTTGAAAGCTTTTTTTTTTTTCAATTTGCTTCTGTTTAAGCAGATTTTCAACTATTGAATACCAAAGCCCAGCCACTGCCTGACATTATTCATGGCGCAGAGGAGTGGAGGAATCAGATATTGCTGAGAGACAATTCAAAACAAAGCCCACTTGAACCACAATCTGTGAAGGCTGCAGGCTGAGTTTTTTTTTTTTTTCTTTTCTTTTTTTTTTCATGTCCTCTTTTTCTCTTTAAGCCAGGAGTTATATCATGGGTGAAATTTAACATCTGAGAGGAGGGAGAGATCTGGATTTTCATAATCTTATGATAAGGAAAGGGATTAAAAATAAAGAAGGGATTAATTCACTTGAGCTGCCAATATGGTGGACCAACAATTTTCCCCTCAGGAAGAGATGCATTTTCCTCCTTGTACAAATATAACCCAATTACTATTCTCTGAAGAAACTTATCTTGGCCTTATTCTGGTGTAATGACTGACCTTGACACAGCAATATACCATACCATCCTCACAAAATCTGTCTGCTGTTGATATATCCAGAGCATACCAATCTTATATATTACACTGGATATTAGCATAAGTACACTGGAAAAGGTCAAGCTCACATATTAATTTGCGGAATGAACTAAAAGTGTGATAGCCTTGGAATAATCCACTAGGAAACATGATTGTGATTGACCAGCAGCAAGTCCTGTCTCTGTTCAGTTGTCAATATATATGCAATGGCCAGTCTGACCCATGGTCCACCAGAGCATACTGTTACATGATTGGTATTCATCCAGCACTGAAGGGAGATGGAAATTGTATAAATGTGGTTACAAACCATTGATGAAGGGCAGGGTACATCCTGGACAGATCACCAGTCCATTGCAGGGCCAACAGACAGAGACAGAAAGAGATGAACAACCACTCACATTCACACCAACAGATAATTTAGAGTCACCTATTAACCTAAACATGAGTTCTTTGGACAGTGAGAGGAAACCAGAGTACCTGGAGCGAACCCATGTAAGCACAGGGAGAACATGCAAACTCTGCTAAGAGAGGCCCCAGGGAACTGAACCTGCTACCTTTTTGTTGTGGAGCAACAGCACTAACCACTATGCTGCTATGCTGCCATGTCTGAATGCAAAGCTTTAAATAAATAAAAAAAAAGTCATAAAGAGACTAAAAAACAAGCATGCAAAAAAAAATAAAAATCCACAAAGCACCTCCAAGTGGCCAAAAATATACTTTTGTCAAAACAAACTAGTTGAATACTGTTGGTGGTTCAAATTGAAAAGGTTCAAACTTGTCCCCAACAGCTGTCAATGTAGTGTTATTACATTGTTGTTGTCATACCTATTCATTTAGCTGTTTGTTTTGTTTGGCTGCTTTTTTGTGTTGTTTTTTTTTTTTTTGTGTGTGTGTGTGGGGGGGGGGTTCTTTTTTTTTTTTTTTTTTGATGATTTCTGTACTGGTTAACTAAATATTTCACTATCACTCTTTTGACCCATTGACAGAAGTAATGAGTTAACAACAAGGCAGAGGAAAGTTGATGCGGGTAAGGGTCTTTTGAAGAAGCATTTTCTCCTTTGTTTGGAGAAAAGCTGGGATGATGGTGGCAGCATTCAAACTGGGTGGTCAACAAAATTAATATTGGTAGAGCACAGTGTAATAGTTGATGGGGTTTGGAAAATTACTGTGAAAACTGTAGTTACTACAGTCTGAATAGTATAACTTCATGCTGCATGCTTCACTGTTCAGAGCAGTGAAGAAGAATTGATGCCAATGTTAGTCGATTAGCAAAATGCCAGCAAATTGTATCAGAACAGTGCACATGAGGCTTTCTCAATCCAAACTTTTCTACCTTGTTGTCCCCTAATGGTGGAATGAGGGGCCAAAGTCTGTTAAAGCCGCGTCATCGCTCTTTACTTTCATGGTAGAGAACACTTTCTTTATCACCTCCAACACCCAATGTGCTTTCTGTCAACTACTTTACTTGATTTCCTTGCACTTGGTATTTACACCGAAACACAGATGTAACTCACAAATGTGGGAACATTTGCAAGTTACTTTGGATAAAAGCAAACTTCTGTGCCCAAAACTATATCTCAACCCCACAGCACTTATTAATCAAAGCTTCTTCTCTGTTTAGTTAAACAGCTGTTGGTCTCCATACATTTGTGAATTTTGTGACATAGAAGAGTCTCGACGGGAATGAAATGTTCATAAATACATTTCCAGTAAATAGTTTTTTCAGGCAACACAGGAGTAACACACAATTACACACTTTTCACATTGTGTTTTATCAATGAAATAACTTGTCATTGCATTTTAAAGAGTTTAAACACCATAACACATCAATGGTGGCCCCCGAAATTATCAGCACACCTCTCCACTACCTTCACCAATAGTGCACGACAGAAAGCAACTGTGGTTTTGATGGAGGACATAAAGCGGCAGCTTTCAAAATCCCTCAACGTGGTACAGCATCCATCTAGCACCAGGCAAAAGAGAGCAGAGTTCATTTCATTTGCTGATTATACCACAGCCAATTTACCATGATATCTTGAAAATACAAAACAGAAAGGTGTAAATATTTTTCCTGTTATCATTGCCAACAGATATTTCTTGAAAAGAATTGTGTAAAAAAACATTCAGGCAAAAGGCACACTTTAGTCTACTGTATGGAAAGGCTATTCAGTCCAGAGGTAGAGAGACTATCATCTTACAGCCTGGTGCTTTATGAGGTTTATAATGAGCACTGATCTCTATCTGCAGTGGGGAGGGAAGATGGAGGTGATTAAAACTTGATGCTCCTTCAGGCTTGCAATTATGGTAAATATACCGGTCGTCTCTGGGGATCATTAAAAACACCACCACACCACCCCCCCACTTACCCAGCCCACTTTCCCCTACTCCCAAATGATGGCTTATGCTACTGGATCCTCAGAGACCTCAGAAGGAGTTTACATTATGTCACAAGGCAAGTATTTGACATGTTTATAAAAACAGAGTTATCAGAGTTGCTGATTTCTAATGCATATTGAACTGAAGCACAAGAAGGATGAGATGCTGAAGACGAGTGACTTAAAAAAACTAACTTTGCCTTAATACTAATGTGAAAGTCAGAAAACAAAATGTAAGCTGGATGAATTGTTGTTGCTGTTGCTCTTTTTTTTTTTTTTTTTCTTTTTGGAATTCTGTCTATCTACAGCTAATTATGGCTCCTTCGCAATTGATCCAACATAAACCTCTCCTGAAGGCAAATGTTTACTCAGCCAGTCTGCTGACAGGTAAGACCATTCAAACCCAGCATGTTAAAAGCCCACTGAGAAATGTAGGGTCAATAAGTGGACTCCCACAATTGCCATGAAAGGTGTGAAACCACACCAGCCAGCACCAGAGTTTGCCCTCTGGGAGGTCCAGAATGAGGCTGTGACAGCTTGAAGCCTGTCACAGCCTCCAAGCTTTCACACACTTTTCACCTTCTGTTTCAGGCTTAGTGAGGACCCAAGAGCAGCACAACAGCAGGAGCATAGATATAAAAAGTCTTAATTCAAATCCTGGCAGCAACTGAGTAACAATCAGTGATATTACCACTCAGCCAGAGGGCAGGATGGCCGCAGGAACAGAATTTTGAAAGAGGCAGCAGGCAATTCCTCCCAGGAGATACACAGGCAGAACTCACACTCAGGGGCAGAAGGCAGGTCTGAAAACTCCTCCAAATTGGACCAGTACATCACCTCTGCAGGGGGTTCAGGAAAAGGTTGAGCATGGTCAGGGAGAGTGGAGCCCTCGTCAGCAGATCAATCCTCAGCCGAAGACTCTGAAGAATCTAAAAGCAGCAGAGGAGTTAGAGGGCTGGTCAGGATGGCGACAATAGAAGTTGGCAAAAGGTCCCAGTAATGAATATGATGAGCCATGACCCCAGATCTATCCTCAGGACCCTAGCCTTCCCAGTCAACTTGGTAATGGAGCCTAGTCCCACGACAACATGACCGAACCAGGTGCCGAACGGCATAGGCAGGAACCCTGTCAATAAGGCAAAGAGGAGGTGGGACCAATGGTGAAAGATGGATCTCATAGACTGGCTTGATCTTAGAGACATGGAATTAAGGGTGGTTGCACATGGTGCAATGGAACTTCAGTCTCACTGCTGTTGGGCTGACAATATGCTGGATGGGAAATGGGCCATCAAAGGGAGCCAGGTTTTTGGACTCCATCTGGAGAGAAAGGTCCCATGTAGAGAGCCACACCTTCTGGCCAACCTGGAGGAAAGGCTGGCTGTAGCTGCCATCAGACTACAGAATTCCTTCCAAAGGACAGAGGGAAACTGGGGACCCCGGTCGGATACCACATCCACAGGGAGGTGATAAAGATGGAAGTCTAGCAGCTTTGGCAGGGGCACAAAGTGGGTCATCTTGGTGTTGACCACAGTGAGGATGAGTGTGTTGCCATTGGAAGGAGGAAGGCCAATAAAGTCAACGGAGATTTTGGACCAGGATCTTTGTGGAACTGGGAATGGCTAGAGAAATCCTGCAGGTGCCTGACAGGATGTCTTGTGTTGGTTGCAGATGGAGCAGGCCTTGACAAAGTCACATGTGTCGTTCTCCAAGGTGGGCCACCAGAAATGCTGGAGGTAGAACTCTCATGTGTGCTGGGAACATGGGTGACAGGTAAGGTTGAAGCAGTGAGCTCAATGCAAAACTCCCGACCTCAGAGCTTCTGGAAAGTAAAGGCAGTTGAGTGGACAAGTGCTGGGCTCCGGCTGACCCTCAGTGGTAATAATTATTTTTTTTAATTCATGTTCAAGTTGCTTATCTTTTTCCAGCTCACAGGGGTGCTGGAGCCAATGCCAGCTCACATTGGGCAAGGGCGGGGTACACCCTGTACAGGTTGCCAGCCCATCGCAGGGCCAACCTACAGAGACAGACAGAGACAAACAACCACTCACACTCAAACATCAGGACACTTTAGAGTTAGACCAATTACCCCAAACATGCCTGTATTTGGATGGTGGGAGGAAACCTACACAGGCATAGAGGGAACATGCAAACTCAACAATCCTCTTTACGCTTTATCTGCTTCCTCTAGGCAACATTATCAGGAAACACAGCATCAATTTCCACTGCTACGCAGACGATACTCAGCTGTACCTATCAATGAAGCCAAATGAAGTCACTCAGATAGTCAGACTGCAGACATGTCTTGAAGACATAAAAGTCTGGATGACTGGAAATGTTTTACTTCTCAACTCTGACAAAACAGAAGTTATTGTACTCGGTCCTAAGCACCTCAGAAAAATACTATCTAATCATCTCATCAGTTTGGACGGCGTTACTTTGGCTTCCAGCTCCACTGTAATAAACCTTGGAGTAATTTTTGACCAGGACATGTCCTTTGTCCCTCACATAAAACAAGTTAGTTGGGCAGCTTTCTTCCACCTGAGAAACATTAGGAAAATCAGAAACATCCTTTCTCAGGATGATGCAGAAAAACTAGTCCATGCATTTGTAACTTCTAGGCTGGACTACTGTAACTCATTACTATCTGGATGTCCAAACAAATCTCTAAAAGGCCTTCAGTTGATTCAGAACGCTGCTGCAAGAATATTAACAGGAATTAGGAAAAGAGATCACATCTCTCCCGTGTTAGCTGCTCTTCATTAGCTGCCAGTAAAATATAGAGTAGAATTAAAAATCCTTCTGTTAACATATAAAGCTCTTAATGGCCAAGCTCCATCATATCTCAGAGCTCATAGTTCCTTACTGTCCTAGCAGGCCACTCCGCTCTCTAGATGGAGGTTTACTTGTGGTTCCTAGAGTCTCCAAGAGTAAATCTGGAGGCAGATCGTTCAGTTATCAGGCTCCTCTTCTATGGAACCAACTTCCAGCATCGGTCCGGTAGGCGGACTCTTTAGTAACTTTCAAGACCAGGCTTAAAACTTTCCTGTATGACAGAGCGTACAGTTAAAAAGTCCTCTACTCTTTAGGTATGCTGCTATAGGCCTAGGCTGCTGGGGGAAGGACTGAGCTTCTCTCTCTCTCTCTCTCTCTCTCTCTCTGTCTCTCTCTCTCTCTGTCTCTCCCTGTCACCCTCTCTCCCCCTCTCCCTCTTTCTCTCTAACTCCCTCCTTGCATGTGCCGATAAAAACCATCCTTCTTAAAAAAAAAAAAAAAAAAAAAACAGTTTCACCCAGTTCTAAGCATTTATACTGCATTTACTAACCATGTTCTGCCAAAGTCTCTGTCTCTCCCAGTTCCTCTCCTCTCTCTCCCTGTCCTCATCCTGCAGGTGGTGACTCATCTCCATCCCATGTTCCTGCAACACCTGCTGGTCCCATATAGCATGAATTCTGTATTACAGCTCAACTCCATGAACTTCATGCAACAACATGTTCCTGCCTACACCCCCCCCTCCAATGCCTGTCTCTCTCTCTCTCTCTCTCTCTCTCTCTCTCTCCCCCTGTCTCTCCCTATCACCCTCTCTCCCCCTCTCCCTTTTTCTCTCTCCCTCCATCTCGCTCGCTCTCCTTTCCTCCCCCCTTGCATGCGTTGATAAGAACCATGCTTCTTAAAAAAAACACAGTTTCACCCAGTTCTAAGCATTTATACTGCATTTACTAACCATGTTCTGCCAAAGTCTCTGTCTCTCCCAGGTCCTCTCCTCTCTCTCCCTGTCCTCATCCTGCAGGTGGTGACTCATCACCATCCCGTGTTCCTGCAACACCTGCTGGTCCCATATTTCATGAATTCTGTACTACAGCTCATCTCTATGAACTTCATGCAGCAACATGTTCCTGCCTACACCCCCCCCCTCCAATGCCCGTCTCACTCTCTCTCTCTCTCTCTCGCTCTCTCTCCCACTCTCAACCCAACCGGTTGAGGCAGATGGCCGCCCCCCCTGAGCCTGGTTCTTCTCGAGGTTTCTGCCTCTTAAAGGAAGTTTTTCCTTGCCACTGTTGCCAAGTGCTTGCTCATCGGGGGATCTGTTGGGTCTCTTTAAATAAATTTATAAAGAGTTTGGTCTAGACCTGCTCTATATGTAAAGTGCCTTGATGTAACTTTGTTATGATTTGGCGCTATACAAATAAATCTGATTTGATTTGATATTGATTTGATTCAACACAAAAAGGCCCCAGGCCTGGGAACCAAACCTGCAGCCTTCGTAAGTGCAATGGTAATAATAATAATAATAATAATAATAATAATAATGATAATTATAATAAACTTCACCTTTCAAAACAAGTGTTACAAAGTGCTGTACAGAAAACTGACAACCAATAAAAGATCTACAATTAAATAGAATCAGGAAAAGCTTTCAGATAAAATATGTTTTAAGGAGCGGTGGCCCTCGCTCTATCCTTGATGTCCCAGGTCAGAGTGGCAAGGACACATGGAAGAATGGTGGCTGCTTCCTTAGCACCCCTCTTTTGAAACCGCCAGGACAGGAGGTCTGGCTTGGTGTTGCAATCCTGGTTGGTACGAGAGGGTGAAGAGAAATCAAATGAAGAATAGGGACCAGCAGGCTTGACGGGAGTTCACTCTCTTAGCAGAACGGAGGTACTCCAGGTTCTTCTGATCTGTCCAAAGCAAGAATGGCTCCTTTGTGCACCCCAATCAGTGCTGCCTCTCCTCTAAGGCCAATGTCACTACCAGCAGTTGCTGTGTTGCTGAGTTGCTGCTCTGTTTCTGATATCTTAATTCCTCGTGGCTGGTGACAAGTGCTGAGAGAAAAAAGGCTGGGGGGGGCAGCTTCTGATCTGCAGCAGAGGCGTTGACCTTCCCACGAACTGGCAATTAGAATCAGGCACATGGAGGATGGATGCAAAGGTGAACTTGCTTGAAAGTCTTGAGTCAGCAGCAGGATTCCAGTGGAAGGGCATCTTGGAGCTGGTGAGAGTGGTGAGAGGAGCAGCCACAGAAATGTAGTTGGGGATGAATCTGCAGGGTAGATCGACAAATTCCAGGAAATGTTGCAGCTGTTTACGGGACTCAGGAACAGACCACGAGGTGACAGCTGAGACCGAATGGGTCCATCTGGAAGCTGCCCTTGGCCACAATGTACCCCATAAACAACACAGATGGAACGTGGAACTTGCGCTTCTCTGCTGTGATGCACAGGGAGGTCTCAAGGAGAAACTGGAGCACAGACCGAACATAACAGAAACGCTCATCTTGTGTTTTGGAGAAGATGAGGATATTATAGAAATAAAGAGAAACTTGGCTTGGAAGAGAGCAGAGGCATTAGACAGTCACCAGGTATTTGTAGTGGCCGGATGGTGTGTTGAAAGGTGTCTTCCATTCATCCTCCCTCTCTAATGCGGACCAGATCATAGGCATTGTGAAGGTCCAGCTTGGTCATGATGGTGGTCCACTGTAGCATTTCAAAGGCAGTAGAGATGAGAGGTAACAGATACCAGTTCTTTATCATTATATCGTTCAGGCCCCTGTAGTTGAAGATCTTATATTTCTGCTCAACAAAAAAGAAGCCTGCTTCTGCAGGTGAGGAAGAGGGGTTGGCTAATATCTGCTGCTAGGGAGTTGCTGAAGTAGGTCTCCATGCCATCCTTTCTGGGGCAGACAGGAGGAACAGGAAAACCTTGGATGCAGAAGTGCCAGGCAGGAGGTCAATGGCGCAGTTAAACGGTCGATGAGGGGGAAATTATGTGGTTTTGGGCATCCTGAAGACTTGGCGGAAGTCATGGTATTCTAGGGGAACCTCAGAGAAGTCCAGAGAAAACCTGGGAGGTGGTAAGTGGAGTGACAATGAGGCTGGTTTCAGGCAGTGGAGGTGACAGGAAGGACCCCACTGTCATGACCAAAATGTCAAGTTATGTTTAGTTTTTGTCCTGTGTCTATGTTGGCCTGTGGCTTCCTGTTTTATTTATGGCATCCTACTCTCTATTACAGGATGAGGGGCTGGCACAGGTAGTTCAGGATATGGAACTGGATCTTCTCATGGTGATAGCCAGAAAGGAGCTTGGGAACCAGGGTTGTCTGGTGCATGATAGTAGCCAGGACATGTCCATCAATAGGTCGAGAAGGTAACAGGATTGAACAGAGAAACTCGCTTGAGCCCCAGCTTCTAAGATAACCCCTAATCCATGACGCAAGAATCAGCATCTGTGTCTATGAAAGTAACCAGTGACCATCCTCACTGTGGTCAACACCACCGGAAGGAGCAACTGGTCTTGAAGCAGAGGTCTCTGATGACGGGGGTTTTGCATGGTGGTTGGGCTCACTGGTATTCCACTGACTACTTGTGACCTTTGGCTTTTTCTCAGCAGGTGAACTTGAACTGAATGTACCACAGTACATTCAGAGGTTTTTTCGTCTGCAGCTCTCTCGTTCCTCTAGAGAAAGGGAGGCTCAACCTAAATGCATTGGTGTAGGTTCCCCTGGCTGATGTTGTGGGAGTTGAGTGTGAACACCTGTTTACTCAGCCAGTCTGATGACAGGTAAGAATTTAAACCACACCATTCAAACCCAGCATATTAAAAGCCCACTGAGAAATATAGGGTCAATAAGTGGACTCCCACACTCACAATGATAGCTGTGAAACCACACCAGCAGCACCAGAGTTTGACCTCTTGGGGGTCCAGACTGAGGCTGTGACAGTCTTCAAGCTTTCACACACTTTTCATCTTCTGTTTTGGGCTTAGTGAGGACCCAAGAGCAGCACAACAGAAGGAGTTTAGACATAAAAATCTTTATTTAAATCCTTGCAGCAACTGAGTAACAAGAAGGAGTAGGATTAATTACAATAGCCAATAAGATAGATTTGTGGCTTTTTACTGTACATCTACTGTTTTTGTAAGTAACATTTTAAGATAACACAGTTTCCATCTTTTAAATTTAATAATGACTTGATTCTTCTTTTCATTCTGCCACCAGATGGCAGGGGGCACTGGAGCCATTACCAGGGCAGGGCACACCCTGGACTGGCAGCTGGCTTTGGCTTCAATGCCCCCTGCAACCCAAGAATGGACAAGCGGTAGAAAATGAATGAATGAATGAATTGCAAAAGTACTGCTGGGTTTTTGGAGTCATACATACACAGCAACGACTTGATTATTCGTAATTTCTTCAGCATTGTGATAGCCTTCAAATTGTTTGTATTCAACACATAACAAGGATGAACCTATGGGGAGATATAGTAAGATTGCAGGCAGAAGTGGGTGTAAACGGGCAAGAAATGCCCAATTACAGAGCTTCACTTCACATCAGCACAGTGCTTGTATATGTATGTCATGCTCTGTGTGTCCTTCTCCACAGAGGAGCTGAGGCACTCGCATCGGACCTTTCTTGATGCATCACCACAGTGCTTGTCATCTTTGCTTTTCGCTTATCATTGTCAGGGAGACCTGATTTGCCTCATGTGCATTTTTCATTCTCTATTTCATTATTTGTTCAGATTAACATGAGCATTGGTATCGGTGGGCCCATGGTTGCTTAAGCTGTGTCTAATAAGCTGGAGTCTAGACATGCCCATACCAATTATCCACGGTAAATAGAATGCAAGCCTTTGTTTATTCAATTCTATTCACTTCATTTCCGCATGATTGTAATTAAAAAAAATAAACACTTACTAAGAAGGTGAAGGCTTGAGAAAATCAGGCACACTGCGTCAATATGCATCATTCCTACAACATGCAGATGAACGCTGATCTGTTTACTGTGATGACTACAATGATAACATTTATAGAAGGATTATGATTAATTAGAATAGCCAATAAGATAGAGCCTAGCCTACTGTACATCCGCTATTCATATTTGTATATGTATATGTTTTAATATAACACAGTTCCATCTTCTAAATTCAGTAATGACTTGACTCTTCTTGGCCTGACAGTCATTCGTTCATTCATTTTCTACCGCTTTTCCATTTTCTGGTCATGATGGGTGCTTGAACCAATGCCAGCTCACACTGGGCGAATGGTGGGGTACACCCTTGACTGGTCGCCAGTCCATCGCAGGGCCAACATATAGAGACAGACAGAAACCAACAACCATTCACACTCAGACTTATGGATAATTTCTACAAGTTACCAATTAACCTTATGTATCTTTCGACAGTGGGAGGAAACCATAGTACCCGGAAGAAAACCACACAAGCACAGGGAGAACATGAAAGCAGAAAGGCCCCAGACCCAGACCTTTTGCTATGAGGCATCTAACCCATATGCCACTGTGCTCCCCCCTTCAGCTCATTTTTTACTTGTATGATTCATGCCATGCCTACAGCCTGCATCAATGCCAAAATATCTTCTGGGTTGTTTGAGTATTAAAATTAATATTCATTATGAAACATATATTTGTTATCAGTTGCTTCTCAGTCACAGACCTTTAAGTTTTTCCTCCTAGATGAACATATTGGTTAAAGATACTTGGGCATCATTAAATTAACAAATGTGTGATAGCTTGTGAGGATGGCCTGTAACATTGTTATTCCGCAGTTTAGTCCATCCCTTATCAGGGTATTCCTACATGTAGCCAAGTAAACCAGACCAGACAAACAGGAAAGACCCCAGATGCGAGGCATCAGGCAGAAGTGTTCAATTAAAAGTCTTTATTGAACACTTGGTAAATGATGGAACAACCGGGCCTCAATCCATTGTCAGATAACCAGCACAGCAGGGACTTACAGGTTGTCTCGTAGTCAGGAACAGAAGGTGAGGTCGGTGAGGTCGGGCATCAGACGAGCAGGCAGGGTCAGTACAGAAACAGTTCGAGATCGGGCAATCAGTCCAAGGGCAAGTAGCCAACTACTAGGCAGGAATGGGGACAAAATGGGTCAGCAGCGGGTGATCAGTCTAAGGTAAGTTGCAGGAAAGGCTTGCATGAGAGTGAAGACAATCTGGCATGCGGTGAGTGGGGAGCTAGGATTTAAGAAGAGTTTGGCAGGTGCGTGAATGATTAGCTAAGGCAGAGCAGATGAAATGATTGTGCATGGGATGCAGGTGTGGAGCAGGGGGTGTGGTAGTGGAACTCTACCAGATGGAGCAGGCTGGAAACTGACAGAACCCCCACCCCTGTTATTGATGTAACAGGTAACAGGGTGGGTTCAATATTCTTCCGAGGCAGAGTCTTCCTGGATTTCAAGCAGTGGTGGGATTGGTGGCTCCTCCTCCTCAACTACAGAGTCCTCTTCAGAGATATGCGCAGTGGAGGGGCCAGCAGTGGAAGGTCGTTGAGGTGGGGCCCCTTCCCTGAAGGTTGGTTGGGGTGCCTGTGTTTAAACGGGTCCTTATCAAGATGTCCTGGGCAGGCACTCGCAACCTTTCCTCTGGAATGTAACCCTCCAAGTTGACAAGATACGGGAGCAGATCAGATGGCGGACTGTGAAAGCAGGCCCCCCATCAATGAGGCAAGGAGATGGAGGAGGAGGAGCATCGGGGAAGAGGTGGTTCTCATGCCCAGGCTTGATCTTAGAGACATGGAACATTGGGTTGATCCTTATGGTGCAAGGCAGAGCCAATCTCATGGCAGTCGAGCTCATGATCCTTTTGATCGTGAAGGGACCAACAAACTTCAGCGCAAGCTTCCTGGACCCTAAGCGAAGGGGAAGGTCATCAAGGCACTTTACAGAACCAACAGATCCCCCATGAGGAAGCACTTTTTGACAGTGGCAAGAAAAAACTTCCTTTAAGAGGTAGAAACGTCAGGCAGAACCAGGCTCGGGGGGGCCATCTACCTCGACTGATTGGGTTGAGAGAGAGAAAACAAGATAGGCATGGGGGGTGCAAAGTTGGGTTAAGTAGGGAGAGAATGAGAGCAGAAGGAGGGGATATTCAATATACAGTAGGTGCAGGCAGGAACATGATGCTGCATGTTGTAGAAATGAAGATGTATGGAATTAATGAAGATATGGGAACAGCAGGCATTACAGGAACATGGGATGGTGATGATTCACCGCATGCAGGATGAGGACAGGGAGAGAGGAGAGGAACTGGCAGAGACAGAGACTTCGGGAGAATATGGTTTGTAAATACAGTACACATGCTTAGAACTGGGAGAAGGAGGTACTTCGGAGAAGCGTGGTTATTAATTAGTCGGCACATGCAAAAGGGAGCGAGAGAGGTGCTCAGTCCTTCTCCCAGTAGCCTAGGCCTATAGCAGTATATAGCTATAGAGTAAAGGAGAGATGTGATCTCTTTTCCTAGTTCCTGTTAATATTCTTGCAGCAGCGTTCTGAATCAACTGAAGGCCTTTCAGAGATTTGTTTGGACATCCAGATAGTAATGAGTTACAGTAGTCCAACCTAGAAGTTACAAATGCATGGACTAGTTTTTCTGCATCATCCTGAGAAAGGATGTTTCTGATTTTCCTAATGTTTCTCAGGTGGAAGAAAGCTGCCCGACTAACTTGTTTTATGAGAGGGACAAAGGACATGTCCTGGTCAAAGGTTACTCCAAGGTTTCTTACAGTGGAGCTGGAAGCCAAAGTGATGCCGTCCAGACTGATTAGATCTTCATATACGGTTTCTCTGAGGTGCTTAGGGCCGAGTACAATAACTTCTGTTTTGTAAGAGTAAAGGAGCAAAAAATTTTGGGTAATCCAGACTTTTATGTCTATCTGACTAACTACAATTGGCTGCGTGGGTTTCCTCTGGGCACTCCTCCGGGTACTCTCACCAGTCAACCAGTCAATCAGTCACCAGTCAACCTAGACATGCATGTCTAGGTTGACTGTCGTCACTGTCGTCACTGTCGTCAACTGTCACGCAAGCGTGAGTGGTTGTTCGTCTCTCTTTGTCTTTGTGTGTTGGCCCTGTGATGGACTGGCGATCTGTCCAGGGTGTTCCCCGCCCCTCACCCAGAATGTGCTGGGATTGGGTCCAGCAGCTCCATGACCCGGAAACGGAAAAAGCGGTAGAAAATGGATAATAAATACAGCTGAGTGTCATCTGTGTAGCAGTGAAATTTGAGTCTGTATTTCCTCATAATGTTGCAGAAAGGAAGCAGATATAGGGTGAAGAGGACTGCTCCAAGAACTGAGCCCTGTGGAACTCCGTAGTAGGCTACAGTATGTGAGGAGGACCTATTGTTAATGTGAAAAAATTGATGTCTATCTGATAAATAGGATTTGAACCACCTTAGTGCAGTTCCTTTAACAATAGAACGGCCATTTCTATGTGCAATAACTTTGTCGAGTAATAAGATACAATCCTGCTGGTACTTAACTTTTCCTAAAAGTGTCTGTATTTTAATTTAAAATGTTTTTTATATAAATAACACAAAAGACAAAGCAGATATGATCATTTTTACCTATTTTGTCCATAAGTGGTCATATTGACCGAACGGAATTTCACGGTTTTGAAGTTCATATTTCTTTATGTTTCTTTTCCTTCTTTATGTTGCAGTTTTAGTTGCTCAGCAACTATCACTGTCTGTCAAGTCACGATCAGTCTTGGATTATACAGAGCTCTGTATTTGTACCATTCTACATATCAAAGTTTAGAGCAAGGAGACCAGACAGTGTCTAAAATAAATGAGCGAAGAGAAGAAAGATTACAGCTGCCATGGCCTTGGAAATGCTTCAAAATGATTTACGATGATATAACTGTATAATTAAACTTGTTAACATATACATCTTGGTGTTATTTTGTTTTTTTAAGATATCATAACACAATTAATGAATACATGTTTAACTGGGTATTTTTCATGAGAGATTATAGAGTTTGGAATCAAGCGGTCAAAATGACCGTTTACGGCAGTTCTAGTAGTTATGGAATTCCGGCTGTTCTAGTGTTAATGCCAATTTCATGTTCCAGTCTCTGTAGTAAAATATTATGATCTATGGTGTCGAGTGCAGCACTAAGATCTAAATGGAGAAGTATGGAGGCTGATCCATTGTCTGAAGCCATTAGAATGTCATTGGAGACTTTAACCAGCGCTGTTTCTGTGCTATGATGGACTCCTGACTGAAACTCTTCAAACAAGCCATTCCTATGTAGATGTGCTTTTTCGCTGATTTTAGAATTGAACAGAAGGTTTGATATGGGTCTGTAGTTGGCCACAACATCTTGATCAAGATTTGGCTTTTTAAATTGGGGTTTGATGACTGTACATAACGGGATATAACCTGAAGATTTGGTCAAATTAATCAGCTCTAGAATGAATGGCTCAATTCAGTTAAACATCTCTTTAAAGAAGCTAGTTGGTTCTGGGTCTACCAACTAGCCCCAGTAGCCAATTAGCAGGCAGGACCTTGTTAATCTCATTATTAACTAATTTAAAAACGGATGCATTTGACATTTAACTGAAGTACAATTTATTCAAATAAAAATTATATGAGCTGTAGGAATTAACCTTGATCTGCCTTACACTCCTTCCTTTAACTAACAGCACTTGAATCACTAGTTTTGCGAGAAGCTCTGATCTGCCGTTTGCATTTTGCATGTCAGTACTTTATCATATCATTATCAGTTACAATGGAAGGCCCTAAATGTCAGCTATGACTCAGTACACTGATATCAGAGATTGGGAACGAGCTGCATACTTTCAGCTCACTCTCAGCCAGGATTCAAGAGACATGCTCACATCGTCAGATCATCCTGCTTGACCACTGATGTACCATGACATTTGCTTCGAGCGCAAAAAGAAAACTCTCAGCCCCATGTCAACCACCAACCTGAAGTCATCACTGAGACCACAGTACATTGTAAGTGACACAAAGTCTCAACTCAACTCAACTCAAAATCTCAGTATAGACAGGGCTAAATCTTTCATGAATGTATCATTTCTTATTCATACCAACTCTCTATCTGCAATTTCTGTTTTTTACCCTCAACAGATCTGCAACTGATGAGAAATGTCCTTGGTGTTTGACATTGTGAACACAGTAGAAGTTAGAAAGTGCAGAGCTCATTCAAAACATCGGCAGCAGAAGCTGTCGTGTCAGGGCTGCTCCACAGTAATCCATGCACTGTTTAATAGTCGTGAGCTATGCATGAAAAATATAAAGTACAGATTAGATAAGTGACTATCACTTATATGATTTGCCTGTGGACTCCAGCATACAGGGCTTACAGGGCTAGCCACATTGCCTATCCTAATACCAATTCCATCATATCATGGCCTAACCATCTGTCAGTGTTTGTATAACCTTTCAGATTCATTTCTCCACAGCTGTTTCTTAACACTTTCAAGGGACACTAAGTTTAATAGATTCTGTATTTCATTTTACTGCCAATTCTTTGCAAGACTCTCTATTCTTACAATCACTTGCTTGTTCCTGTACAGGTATTTCTTACCCCTCTTTTTAATGCATCTGTTTTTCTCTTTCCTTCTCTCACTCACTCAGTGTCAGGCAATTTGATTCATTGTGTGTGATGCCTTTGAAAGCCTAAGCCTAAAGCAAAAGATTGTAAGGGTGAAAGAACTTCACTGTAACCACACACACACGCAGTGGATGGTTTGGCTGCATCCTTTAAACTAAAGTCTTTTTCAAGTGCTACAAATTGCTGTCTTTCCCGCACTTGGCTGAAGGGGAGTTGCTTCTTCCCTGTCCCCACTTTTTACTATGTTTCATATTTGCTTGGATATTTTTCTGTCTGAGCAGCACAGTGACATAATAGTTAGCACTGTTGCCACATAATAAGAAGGTGGGGTTTCTGGGTTTTGGGCCTTTCTGTGCAGAGTTTGCATGTTCTCTCTGTGCTTACGTGCTTTCCTCTGGGTACTCTAATTTCCTCCCACAGTCCAAAGACATGCATATTTCGGTTAACAGGTGATTCGAAATCGCCATAGCTGTAGGTCTGAGTGTGAGTGTGAGCGGTTGTCTGTCTCTGTCTGTCTCTGTGTTTTGGCCCTGTGATGGACTGGCGACCTGTCCAGGGTGTATCCCGCCATCACCCAGTGTGAGCTGGGCTTGGCTCCAGCATCCCTCTGCAACCCAGAAACGGATAAGCAGTAAAAGATGAATAAATGAATGTTTTTTTTTTGTCTCACCATCATCTTCAAGACAAATTTACTAGGCAAATATAAATTCGGTTCAGGTGAATGGTTAATTTGACAGAATTCTGTTTGGTACCTTGGGGGAGTACACTGCAGTGGAGGTGAGCTTTGGTCCTGGAGTTGAAGAGAACTTGGGCCTTGTCTACGAAGGCAACAAAGGGAACTGGATTCCATTTAGTTCCCCCTAACGGACTGTTATGAGATCTGAAGAAACAGGGGTGGCTGGAGATTCTGATCTCCCACACCCTTCAGACTTCAAAGAGACTGTTGCCTCCAGCAGATATTTCCCAGTTACTGAACATGTCTCGAACAATAGAAGACGACGGCAAGCCCAAAAGCAACTTCACATCAACAACAAAGGGAGTGTAAACATATGTGTATCATCTTTACACCGTTTCTTTCACCAACAAATTGTCGTATACTGTCATAGAAACAAAAACGAAGAACAGAAATGGAGTTTATATCCAGCGTTAACACCCGCCAACCCGCTAAATGTAGGTTAAAATTGATTCTGGCAGGTGTTGACAAAAACTTACTGGTCCATTTGGCAGGTGATGCATGAAGCAATCGTGTCTGTCAGATATACCCTACGCTGCGTTTTGTTCTCGGTCATTTGTACCCCTGGCAGTGATTCCTACATTTCCAATAAATACTGTGCCGTAATGCTACGTAATGACATTTAATACGCCCATTGACTTCGCAAATGCCAGTATTTCACGCTACAGTCTAGAGTTCAACCAGCGCAAGAAATGCACAGAGATAGATAGTGTGAGGGAGGTAGATAAAAACAGCTGAACTAAAGTTGAACGTAAAATGTAGTTCAACGTGTAAAGTAAAACTAAATGTGGAAGTGGTTGAACTTGGGAGAGAAGAGGTTGGGCGAGAAGAGAAAGAATCGAGGGAAACGGATATCTGCGGCAGAGCGTGCAAAACAAAAAATAGAAAGTTTAACGTCAGATGGCTCGTGGAAATTCTGATTGGCTGGTAACTTTAGAGAGTCACCAGCAACGTTGGCTGGTGATCAAAAAAGTTTAGAACCCTGTTGATATCACCATAAAGTTTTAAATAAGCCTATTCACAAAAAAGAAAAAAAGTCAGAAGTAATTTTCTATTGCCGTGGAATGCAAACCTCAATCATACCCCGACAAAAACATTGAATAAATTCACAAACTTGCCCTCATTTTAAAGCTGAAGTTGTGCCCAACAATAATCCACGGTCGCCCAAGACCCAAGAAATACTCCACTCAACAGGCTAGTGACGGCTGGATTTATGGGTGAAGCAGCCAGTCTTTTATACTCCAAGGAGGTGGTGGAATTGATGAGCCCTGAATTGTTTGCAGGAGAGTCCAGAGCGGGAAACCCAGCTAGAGGGTAAAAAAGGGAGGGTTAGGAGGAGAGCATGACAGGGGGGAGCCCTGACATCCACGGGTCAATTTTATCCATCTGGTTTTGTCATCTTTCCCCTCTGTGCTACTGCTAATGTAAAGGTCCATCAGAGTGTGCATCATTTATGCGCAGGCAGCGTCTCCTGTCAATCAAAGTCACACTGGCAAGTTTTTCATCAAATAGTAGAGACCCTAAGGTCTCCTCCGATGTATCACAATCTCTGATTGGGCTTTATACAGTGTCAAGTGGAGTTGAAGCGCACGAGACACACACACAGGCATGCAGTGACGCATACAGTGACGCACACAGTCAGTGCTGTTGACCTGCATTTCTCTTTTGCTCGGTTTTTACTTGATTTACACCGTTGTTTTTATTGTCGTGGGGAAGTTTGCCACTTTTTTGCACCAACATGAAGAATAGGCTCTTTACAGCGATGGAGGTGCTGCAAAAGTTGGGAAGTGAGGACAAAAAAGAAGGCAACCTCAACAACAACAGCCTACACCCAGCTGGTCCCTTTGTTGCCTCTCCTCCCAGTGTCAACAAGTAAACAATAGACATCTCCACAAAAAGTGTGTTTTTACTGCCCCAAGTTTTAATGTAATAATGAAACTAAATAATAACAGACAATACATGAAATTTCATAAATTCATATTTCAAAGGTCTTTCTTCAAATGGCATTTTACTTATGTAACTTGTGTTCTTAAAAGCAATCATGTTTGTGATTGGCCCCAAAAAGTTATCTATTGAAAAAAAATAAAAATAAATCTTCCTGAAATCTTGTGTGCATTTTAGCCAAATTGGACCATTTTGGATAGGTTTGGCACACTGGTCATCTCCAAGGGACACTGTTTGGTAAAAACTTTATAGTACCTCAGTAATTTTAGATATCAACCTAAAATTTGGTACACGTGGACAGGGAGTGTGGGAACCACATATGTAAAATTCAGCTGCTCTGCGCAGAACATGCTGGATTATGTAAGCAATTTCCGTGACTGGCATTTTCTCAAAAGGCCCTTGCTAGCTCCCAGGTGGAGATTAAAAGTCAGTTATCCCGGCAGTTGGAAGTTGGCACTGTTACCCATTCCTGGCTCCTCTCTCTATGCACAGTTTTCCAGGCCCAGTCGCATTCTCCAGAAGATGAGTGATACAAATTATGTCATCGGCACACATGACAGAAGGCACAAAAACCGTGTCTGTCATATCAATATGCAAAAACTGTACCATTCCTATGAGACTGGGATCGATCCAGCAGTTAGAACTGAAACAGCTCCAGCAAGCAGTTGCTCCGCACTTATTGTGGGCGACGCCAGTACGGATGTTGAGGATGGACTATCCGCGCACCTTTCTTCCAGCCAGAGTGCACAGCTGATGAATTTGGAGATGCTAAAATTGTTGCCGAAACAGCTTGACCACCTGGAGCCCTAACCCTAACCCTACATCGTAGCGTTATAGCTCTAGCTGCAAAGTTCCCCCTTCTCTTTGGTGAAGTCCCCACACGCACCTCTGTGTTACTGCATGACATTGACGTTAAGGATGCCAGGCCCATTAAGCAGCATCCATACCGTGTTAATCAGATAAAAAGAGAGCTGATTAGGAAATATTTGTTAGAACACAGTCTTGCCAAACCCAGTTTCAGTTTGTTGAGCTCGCCGTGCCTGCTGGAGACTAAATCAGAAGGTTCACCCCAATTCATCGCTGATTTCCGGAAGGTGATGCTGTCACTGTGCCTGATTCATATCCATTCCTGAGAATGGAGGATTGCGTAGACAATTTGGTCCCTGCTAGATTCGCGACCAAACTAGACTTATTAAAAGGGTATTGGCAGGTGCCCCTGACGGAGTGGGTGTCGGCAATCTCCGCCTTCGTAACCCCTGACTGTTTTTTACAGCACCCGCTACCTTCCAGCTGTTGGTGAACACTGCTCTACCTGGTGTAGCCAACTGCTATGCGTACCTGGATGACCTGATTGTGTAGTTTGCCTCTTGGGCTGAACACCTGGAAAGCTTAACTGAAGTGTTCAGCCGGCAAACATGGCAAAATGGCAAAATGTGAATTTGGGAAGGGCACTGTAATGTATCTGGGCCAGGTCCAATCCATTGAAGTGAAGGTTAGTGCCATAACTAGTTAGTTTCCTATTCAAACCACCAGGCGTGCGCTGTGGTGCTTTCTCAGCATGACCAACTAGTACAGAAGTTTCTGTCAGAATTTCTCCGCTGTGGTTTCCCCTCTGACCAGTCTCAGCAGCCCTAAAGTGGAATATAAATGGCCCCTGGTGTGTCAGCATGCATTCGAAAGTGTAAGATCCCTTCTGTGTCATGCACTCGCTTTCTTCCGACTGTTTAAGTGCCACAGGGTCAGGAGCTGTGTTAATGCAGGAGGATATTGGGGGAATAGAGCATCCCGTCAGTTACTTGTTGTTACTTGTTGTCTCTTCCCCAGGTCACACCTTTGGACCACCCATCTGTGTTGGTGCCCAATGATTCCAGTCACTGGCCCAAAGCTGGCCTTCCCCCTCCTGTCATCACAGGCCCCACCCACCATTCGCAAGCTTTCCGGATCTGTCCCTAAGCTGGATAATTTACTTTGGGTGTGAGCATATTGATTTACATTAACTTGTATTAGGCGCTAGTTTCAGGCACTAGTATGGGGTTCCAGTGAATCTGGGCTTTAGGTTTGGCGTACAGTTAATTTTCAAACTCCCATCCTCGCACCCCATGTAGATAACCTGCCTGTCTAGTTCCCACTAGGATTTATGGGTGTTTTTTTTAAGAAAGCAGGGTCTTATTTTGTTTGTTTTATGATTTTGCGCCACCCGCAGCCCTTCTCCTTTACTCTCTGCCTCTCTTAATTTTCTGCATATTGTTTGGATATTCGGATATCGGATATTCCAGCTTCGGACCAGTTTCAAGCAGGTGAGGGACGATCTTGCTCTTTGTTAACCTGCTGAACAATAAATGGCTGTGTTTCTTTGAACACACTGGCTTTATGTTGCTTTCCTTTACCCTAGATATCTACGAGGTGTAACGATGGATATGATGTCTTCATGTCTTCAAAAATTTAAGATTATGTTCAATATATTAGTCACTGTGAGATTTAATGCAGCGTGTCCATTCATTCATCATATATCCTCCCTGCTGCTCATTTAATATTCAATATTTATTTTCCTTCAAGCACCAGAGTGTCTTCATTTTTCCAGCGAAACCCCCATCTCCCATCACCGATAAATAAGGATTCCGATCACTTTTACCTGTGTTGGATGTTGGAAGTACAAAATAGCGTGTCACTGCTGTATAAATTAAGGCTTTATAAAGTAAAACGGATAGTCTCCCTATAATGCTCAGTCTGGGTGGCTGCTTATAGGAAATAAATTGGTATATTTTCCACATCATTATCATTCTGTTCGGTTCACTGAACTTCTGCTTTGTAGACAAAAGTGTTGTCATTCTGGAAGACATTGCAATTAGTGGTGAAATTTATCTTGGGGAAAAAATGGTAACTCAGAAACATCATGATAATGGTTATTAGAATTTTACTGGCATGCTTAAGAGCAAGTGGAGCTCTTACACAATACGACAGCACATTTGTAGTAACAACTCAAACGTGTAGATCATTACCACAGATTTACATTGCAATTACAATGTGCTGCAATTGCATGGACATGTTCACTACTTTAACTCTTTGACTCATATTTGCACAGATCTATGTCTGTCATCTGTTCATGTTCACAATCAGACAGCTCCATCTCTTACCCCCTCCTAATATGGTTTCTTCTGGTTTTAGAAAAACACGATGGTGGCAGCCAAATAACAAATCCAGGGCTTCAGTTGATAAAACAATCATTGACAACACAGTGGGTTAACCCTGTGTTGTACCACCAGCTTGACCTTTCCCTTCATATAGACACAACTGTGCTGGAATAAACTCTTGTGGGAATCACAGCTAATGCTAAAGAGAAAAGAGTAGAAACCAGTTAAACTCCAAAATGTTGAAATGGACCACTTGAATCACTTGGTAATGGTCAACACTATCTACTGTCTATTAACAACATTATACAAGTCCAATAACAAGACAGTCTGTGCACTGTCTGGGTGCATCCACATCCATGCGTTACTTTAATTCACATACAACAGCATGAAGAGCAAAAGACCTGAGTGGAATAGTGTTGTAAGGCCATGTTGATTTATATGTTGAAATATATCTTTGATCCCGTAATTACGACTACAGTGGTGGACAACAAAAATGACAACTGAGAAAATAGCTTCAGAAGGAAATGAGATTGTCAGCTTGCCTTTGACACAAAATTACAAGACATACGGCAAAGTGCATTTTAAGGTAGATAAACTGTCAGAATGCTGATTGTAAAGAATGGCAAAAAACACCTTGCTTATTAACTTGCTACATCAGGCTTGTTGCGGACTACAAAATAGTATGTGCTGTATCCATTACAGGATGGAGGCTTTGGCATAATTTCCAGTAAAAGCTTATCCTTTTTGAAAAAAAGACCACATGTACACAATAGCAGCAGAGTTATTATAATTTATATTTCCTTATATAGAAATATGATCATTTGAAAATCAAAGACATTCCACTGCTGAAAGCTCCATTTGCAGTGTTCCTCATTTTTCTGTAGCATGTTCATGGATTAGTTGTTAGCACAGAATAGATTTGAATGGCTTTTCATCTTCAACTAGTTTGTATTTGAAGCTTAGAAAGAAGAAAGTGTTTTTGCATTAAAATGTCGTTTGACCTTTATTGAGTTCTTGCTCCCGTGCTAACTTTTGATCTCTGTTCAAGTGATGTTGGCTCCAGCCTTGATCCTTCATGCAGCCTGGATGCATTGTTTTGAGTGACATGCACGTACACCCCACAGCCTCAATGAATGAAACACTATTGATTTCATAAGACTACCTTTCAGCTCTGTATTTGCCAATACATTTACAAGCTTCATGTCTGGCCTGTGGAATATGTCTCCTCTGTGGATGTCCCATTTGCTCCCACTGTGTGAGGACACAGTTCTCAGCAATGCCCTCACAGCAACAATGTGACAAGTATTCATGCTTCACATCACATACACACAATGAAATTTAATTATTGCTATTGAATAACAAATAATATGTATTGATTGTTTCCATGAGCATAATAATCTATTCTCTTTAAATATATTTGATTTATTAGAAATGCAAAAGTATTTGATTAGGTCGGTCATGGTAATACTCACTTCTTGATGCTATTTTTTTTTATTTTACGTCATCATATCAAACATACTGCCTGGTAGTGTGGGCATGTGTTCAGCTGTAACTACTCAACCTTAAGTCTCTTAAGCCTTAAGACTCAGAATCCTGTTGGGATATAGTGCAAATACATTGTTTCTTCATAAATACACCAACTTGCTGTACATCAACTTAAATGTACCATAGATTATCTATTTGCATCATCAGATGTTATATTTGTGCCATATACATATGAATACTTAACATTTGTTATGCTTTTTATGGAACACATTGCTATTTTAACAGTATACAGTATAGAAGTCTTGTAATCACACATAAATTCAGGCCTTTCCAGAATTCATACTGTTGTTTATGTTGTTTCAATGAGCAATATAAACATAAGAAATGTCTATCTTACTGTCCAAGAGCATTGACAATGATATTGATTTTCACAAATTCACATGTATGTAGCCTAGTAAGGTGTTGTTAAACTGGTTTCAGTTAAGGAAGTGGTGGACTGCAGTTGTGTTAATGTATCATCCACAATTACATCCACAATTGTAAAAACAATGCTGTGAAAATTCATTTCTCACTTGAAATTAGTTGTTTCTTTAAATCAAGGTTGCCATATGTCATACTCCTAGCGTGTGACACAAGCTTCCCCTGTCAATTTCCCACTTTTACCCTGCCCAAACAGTTCTCACGGTAAAGCTATGGCATTATATTATTGCCACCATTAGTGAGCGTGCAGTGAGACAGGCAACCAGCATGCTCACTCACATCACTATTCGCTCAGCATTTCATGTGCAATCAACTCTATTTGCAAGCTTGGCACAGTGTATGGAAATAAACCACAACGAAGGCCAATCACAGACTGGGAAGGTGAAGAAGGAGCCTGATTGGATGTTTAGCATTTTGTCATAGGGGTTAAGTTAGGGTAAAAACGCAGTGCTCTAAGGAGTACTCTGACAGGGACATGGGCACTCAGGACTGTGGCGAATCAAAATGTTCTTTATAATTGTCTTCATTAAAATACATACGTATGTTAAAATATGTAGGGGGAATAAAGTTGACCTAAAATAATAAAAAAGAGGCAAAATGGGCAGTGGGAGTAAGATTAATTATAAAAACAAGCGTGTTTGCATGGTCACCCCCTTTAAATACAGCAGATTGTTAAGGTCTCTAGGGTTACAGTTAGGGTTTAGCCTAGTATTCAGGCCATATCATTAAATCCTTCCATGTGTTGGCAGAGCACTCTTTTTTAAACCTTGATGGGAAATTGAGTCCAAATATTTTCCTGAGATTTTCCTGTGCATATACCTGTGATTAAGTTTGTGTCATCAAAATCTCACTCCAGGTAGCTTCAATCGTGACTGGGTTCACTGATGTGACACTGTATAATGTTTACGTATATTTTTCACTGCATCGTTGTCATAAGTAATATCTCCTTGTATGTGATAATGTGACCTTTATTCATTAAATAAACTTTATTTCTTAACCTGTGTCAAGGTGGTATTATTGTAAGTCTAACTTTGCCCTGTGTGTCAGCGTCTATCAGGTCCAGCGTCCATTTTTGAAAGCAGTCCTACATGTTAACGTCCTCCATGAAAATAAAGGATGTTAGGTTTTGGGAGTTTCATTTATGGGAATAAAAATTCTGCAGAGTTATGGATATTGTTAAATAGTATTGAACTGTTTTATTAACAATACCATACAGCCTGAAAGCTTGAAATTTACATAATAAAAGTCTTATGATGATGACGACAATGTGAGTTTATGCTCTGAATAGATATACATAAATTCACCAATAAGGCTGGATCTAAATTTAACTGACATAATCTAAATCAGTCTCATAGTTTAATTTCCTTTTTAGATGAAAACATGTCCATAATGAACCAGCATCACAGGTTATATACAGTGTTTATACAAATTTTACGAGAGCAGGATTCTTATTGTGGCCAGTGCAAACTAATGCAACATTTTTAGTGTTCATGTCTTATTTATTGTGTTGAATCCAAAATTTTTTAAGGCTTTTAAGCTTCAACTTGAATGACTCATTTTATAGATTCAGCTTTTTTGACCAGTTGTATGCACACATACAGGGAATTTGAATCCAGTTTCATTACTCTCAGTTCACTCATATATAAAAAGACACAGAAAAAGTAAAACATCACCTGAAGAATAAGTTAAAGAACAATACAAAAACAATAAAATGAAGTGGTCCATAATCTGTATTGTACAATAGCATGTTTTTACTGTAATGTCAAAAAATAATTAATTAAAGGTGAATTAACCACAATTTAGTCAATTCATGTTGGTATAAATGGGCTTGTATCATTCTTCTCTTGACTATCTATGTTTCAGACCTGGACTGACCAATCTATGAATACTTTTACATACACTCCCTGGTCTCCACATTCCACCTTAAACTGCCTTATCTCTCTAAATTGGTATTGTAATGGTGACTGCTGAATGTTGTAGTTCAATACTGTTACCATTACTTTTGAGATACAAAATTGACAGTGCATCTTTTTACCTCAAGGAATGTATGTAGGGATAGGTTTTTTGAACACAAGTAAACCTGCTAATTTCAGCAGAGTAACCTTTTTTCTGCTTGCCTTTCTGTGCAGAAACAGTGCAAAGAGCTGTGTCGCAGAACAGAAAAAGGGGAGGCTGATATAGTGGATCCATTACATCTCATTTCCAGGTTGGTACTCCTGAAGATGTCTCGATTGGTCATTGAATTGCTTTTGAAAGTTATTTCAGATCTTTGGCTCTTCCTCAGAGGACGTGTAGCCATGATGTTTCTGTTTTGACAGTTCCGTGCTTCAGGTCTGTGCATCTGCACCGAGCAATGTCACAGCTGCAGAAGTGGCAGAAATGAGAATGTCCACCCAGGTTTTGTTTTGTCATGAATGCTGAGGATGAATGTGAGTCCTTCTTTCTACTGCAGATTCATTAACTGGCGAGTGATAGGAGAATTTTTTAAGAAGTGGAAAAAGGTCTTTGCAGTGCCATGTAAATTTAGATACATGATATCAAATTGCAGTCATTCAAATAACTTGCTTCAAAAATTTCAAAGTGCTTCCAGTGTGCTTTAAGGGGCCACCAATGATGGTTTCATGTAGCAGCCACAACATTTTAATTATTTGAGTGTGTGGAAATAGCCCAAGCTCTCAGAAATTTTTTGAACTGAGAAGAGACATGTTTGTGTAAGATGTGTATGATGTCCTGTCCTCAAAGCCTGTTAGAAATTGAAAATTTAAAAATTGAGAAACAGTTAAATGTGCTGCTTAATCAACAAAGAAGGAAGCACTCAAACTAATTTGCTACTCATGGTTCAGCTGGTGTAATGGTAATCAGTTTTGTATTTTAGTGAGTCAAATATGATGTATGAGTATCTGCTTTCCAAATGAGTTTACACTGGAGTTGGGACCTCTGGGCAATGATAATCATTTCTCGTTGTTGCTTTTAAGCTGAGAGATGGAAGAAGGTGCAGCAGATGTGGGAGAGAGCCAGATGGATATTTCGCTGACTTTTGAGGAATGGAAGGCAAACAAACGGCTAACAGGGGAGGGAGGCAAACTCAATCTTCCAATTCAGAGGTTCATTCGCCTCCCCATTATTTTTGTAATGGCTTTCACGTGCAGTTTCCTAATTATTGAGGGCTGATAAACAGAGAGTTAAAGAACACACTGTCTTATTATATATATTTTACATTACAGCATATGCCGGTCCAGGGAAAGAAAAAGCAAAAACATAAAAAAGAGCTATGGATAAAGAGAAGGAGAGGAGGAAAAGTTGAGATTGTGGCATTGATTATCCATACATCTTTCAAACTACTTTTTAAGGAGTAAGTCATTGAAATGTAAATGTTTGAATGTTAGAACATCTGTTACAGAAGCAAGTAATAATAACCATTGAACTACACATCATCTGTGGCATACCTGTGGCAGGGACATAATAAGTACATCTCTATATGATTATGATACTGACATTCAGACAATGAGCAACAGTCAATTGGGAAATTAGGGTGCACCTTCACTGCTGTTCATGTCGTTCAAGTGTTCCTACTCACAAAAAAGTGTTAGTCATGACCCTCACAGCATTTGCACTTTCTCAATTCAGGTAAATCCTGCAGGTGACAAGAGTCAGAACACTTTAAGAATTAAATGGGTCAGCTGTCAGAGTAGACTTGTGTCTGCTGTGACCTGTTGTAAAATGCAAGAACAAGACATCAAGCTTTTCAGGGAAAGTCCACAAAAATGTAGTCCTGAAGTTGATGTCCTTGAAGCAAGAAAATGGTGTGCAGGGATGTAAGCAACTTTGACAAGGACCAAACTGTGATGTCTAGATGATTAGATCACAGTATTTCCAACACTACAGCTTTGTAGGATGTTCCTAGTCTGCAGTGGTCAGCCCCTACCAGTAGTGGTACAGGGAAGGAAAACCACTGAGCTGGTCCTGGGTGGTGAAGGCTTATTGATGGAACAAAGGCTGGTCTGTGGTCTGATTCAGCAGAAAAGCTACTGTGGCTCAGACTGCTGATGAAGTTCTTGCTGGTTCTGATAGAAAAGTGTCAGATCACACAGAGCACCACGGTTTATTGTGTACAGGGACAGTACAGCAGCAGACTGGTCAGGATCTCCGTGTTGATCCCTTTACACCACCAAAACACACTGCCACTGCCACACCTAAGTATCAGGACCAAAGAGCAATAAAAAGTAGTCTGGGCTGATGGATCAGGTTCTCTTTTACATTCTGTTGATGGTCTGGTGATTGTCACTCTCTTACCTTGCAAAGCCATCGCACCAGGATGCATTTAGGAAGAAGACAAGCTGGTGGAGACAATGTTCTGCTGTTAATCCCTTTGGCCCTTCATTCTTGTGTGATGTTACATGTCAAACTGACAGAATCACATTATAGTATATCTTCTTTTTCACTGTAGCTTTGTATTCTGCCTCATTGTCAGCTTACTCAGTCATGTTTGTTTATCAATTATTTGTGAAATCCTTAGAATAATATTAACCTTTACGAAAGTTTCAAGAAATGGGTTTATTGATTCACAGGAACATTATTTCCTTCATGGCCTCACTGAGGGGGGATAACAAAACCTCAAACCTCATTTCACCTTGCAATTATTTGAAACTTCAGTTTATCATTCCTTCATGTTGCATGCAGAGATTTTCTCTTGGAGATGTCTTGAGAGCTTGATGAAACATTCAACACTAGAGATCTGGGAAATGATGGCTCAAACATTTCTCCTCAGGACAAGTATTTCTCTTAAATGTTAGCTGCCTGGTCAAACTCTGTAACCAAGCAACAAGTGTCTTTGACAGCAAGGTGACCAAGAAGTAAAAGCCAGAATCTCCCTGTAGAGAGGAGAAAACCTTCCACAAATTCAAGCATCACTGCAGCAAGCCCCTTGTCTGCTCTTTATTGTGTTGTGTCAGGACAAACATAGGTGTCCTGGGGAGAAAAAGGCCTGCATATATGCAAATGCAAAACAGCTTCTCTGGTCTGACTGAAACAAATTGAACTTTGTGGCCTGAATTAAAGTGTTGTGTCTGGCAGAGACTATTCTGTAAAAATATAAACACGTAATTTTGTCCCTGCAGCAACTTATTGCTACTTTTACTCCCAGTTGGTATCTGTAGTAGTTACGGTGGAAGCAAAGGAGGAATTCAGGTGATGGAGTAAGGAGGGCCATTGGTTTGACAAGATGCAGAACTCTCACAGATTGCAGTTGATTTATTGAGTTAAAATGATTATCAGCTTTATTTTTAGAAATATTTTAACAACTTTTCGTATGACTCCTATTAGCTGATAAATACATTTTTTATTTAGTTTTTGAACAAAATAAGAAGGATGGATGTATTTTCATCACATCACTACAAATGCATTAGGAATTAATGTGATTGTTTCTTAAGGATAAAAGTTGAAATATTCTTTAAATTGCCAATCCAAAACTGTTCAATGTCTATTTACTTGGAGTGATTTTATATCTGATTGGGATATCATCTGACAATACTGTTGCCTTGTCCAATGACTCAGTGAAAGCACAGCACACATATGATCGATGTGGTGCACAAAATTGCAGGAAATGTTCTGTCTGAGTTCTCTAAATACACAAAGGTCTCAGACTTCAGTAACTTTTCATTGAATGCATTTTGATGGACCTCATCTCCCCCAATAAACAGTGTGCCACGGTTGTGGTTTACTACTCTGTTGCCTTCAGTCATGAGTAGAGAGATTGCTTGTTTCCTTACTGCACTTGTACACATGCCTTCGGTGTCATTTCATATCCCTTATCTGTTCTTAGCTACCAAAGTCCTGTGATGATCCAACATTTGAACACTGTGATGGGCCCCATCTCAAGTCTCTCATTTCAAGTCTTTATATTAAGCACATTTTTAGAGTTGCATCAATCTTCTCATCTAATTCTCAAAAAGATTTTCAATAATATTTTCAAAATATGGCAAACTAAAACTTCAATACCTGAATTGACATTTAGAGAGCTATAACTCTTGGTCAAATAATTATCCTACATATTTTCAAGGATCCATGATTTACCTTGTGCTCATGAAGTGAAGTAATTTTCTGGGAAAGTTATCTGAGTCCGCAATATTCCAGGGATTCTAGTCAACTGCCTGTTAATATTCATTTTATTATATGTACTAATTAACTGTGACAAACATGCATTATTTAATGAACTACACAAAACACAACAATTATGTTATCAGATTTGACAGTGTCCTGTCCTTCAGTTGGGTTTGCCAGAGGTGAGTTATGGTCAGAATCATCTCTGTTAAATTAATCCCCCTCTATGCAAGGGGATGAGAGGATAGGCAGGACACAAACATTTTAATTTGGAGATGGTACAGTTGCAGTGTTTTCTGTTTTTTTTTTTATGTTTTCAGAGCTTTACAGGGAAATCTTCCTCTAAGCTTCAGCCGCACAACAGTTAGTCCTTAGATTTTGAATTAAAGTAAAAGCTTTATTCCTTTATGTGACATTCAAGGCGATTAAATTTTGTTATGCTGACCTGACATGTTATCCACTCACTTTATTTAAAGAACAAAAATTCGGTTCTTTCAAGGCCATAGTTCAGTTATTCTAAATTCTAGGTTTCTGCATTAGAAGCTTAAAGCTGTATGTTAATAATTTGATCATTGTGTTACAATGATATATCCTCATAATGGTCGTGAGTGAACCCATTTCCCAGAGCATCTTTCCACATTTTTAACTCTGCTTGCTCCAATGGCTCTCCTTACCTTTTATAAGTGGGTCAATCTTGTGAAGCATCAGTACGTCCAGACCCACATGATGCACTTACCCGTCAGCCCTAAACGTCCAGTATAATCCTCCCACCTTTGATCATGATTTCCTCATAATCCAGTTGAAAGCGTTAGGTGAAGACAGCCAGAGGCAACATGTCTGCTCAAGGTAGGATATCTGCTTCCCTTCATGGAGAAATACCATTAATTACTTACTAGAAAGTTAAATCTCTCATTGGATGAATCACCAGCATGCAATCATTGAGCTCCTATTGATGAGAGCAGGTAGACACAGCTGGGGAGGTGTTTGAAGCACACGCTGCATACTTTCTATTAAAACTTTGTTATAACTGATTGAAGTGACTTCGCCACATCATCTGGTTGCATTAGATGAATGGGCTAGCAGAAGGGAGGGTTTGTTTTTTGTTTTTTTTTTAACGCAGCATGTTCTTTTAATCCTTGCACCATACATTTTGCATGCACGCACACACACACACAGCTATTGTTCTCTGTTGGTTAATCTAATGAAAAACAAAGGACATGGACATTGGCATTGGATGTCATTTTAGAAGAACTACATGAAATGGCTGTGGAGGCTTAAATTTGCATAAAAAGATATCACTGATAGAAACGTATATAGATAACGGACATGTTATACTTTGCTTCAGCAGAAAAGCTAATTTGAGATATTCTCCCCCTTTTTTCTGCAGTTTTTTTCTGTGTCCTAATCATCTCCTCTGAAGATTCCAAATGTTCCATGTCTATAAAAGTATGTGTGAGCGCTCAAGATCCCTACTGTCAGATACCCCTGCTTCCAGCTCCTTCTCATCTGCTGCCTACATGACTCCATGCAGACAACTGGACATGTATTTATCTAACATTTTAGGAAGAAATCAACCCTAACTCTCAAATGATCAGTGTGACATATATATAGGTACACTGATAAAATTTGAAGAGCAACATGAATTTTGCACATTTGGAAACCTTGAAATTTGCTTTCATAAAAAGTCAATCTTGTCATCAGACTTTTATTCTTTCTTTCTTTCGTTTTTCCTCTTTTGGCTTTTCGTTGTCAGGTTCCTGCAACTTGCATGATTGATTTGGCTACAGTTTTACGCTGGATGCCCTCCCTGATGCAACCCTAAAAATTTATCCGGGCTTTGGACCTGCACAAGAGTGTCGCTTGTGGGCATGTTGTGGCTGGGATTCCTGATCAGGGAATCAAAACCTGGTCTTCCGCACAACGAGTGGGTATACTCACCCCTATACACAGACACATCTTGTCATCTGACTGTAATGCTCATATGAGCATTTCCCTGCATTAACTCCCATGATGTTCATCATTTACAGTGATGGGAAAAACCAGTACTTCTTTCAGTAACTTCTTTCTAATTACTTTCTTTTGCTATAACGCTGTACCATTGCATTACTGTGTCTGAATTTATTTAAATGCTGCCACCACTATCTCTGTCAGCTTAAAGAAGCTGAGGGATAAGCTTTTTTTCTTTTTGGGGATGTGTCTGCGTTTGGAGGGCAACCACAATATATGTAATGATAATTGGCTAAGGTAATGTAGAGTAAAATTTCATGGTAAGCCGATCAGAGACGGAGGTGGCTCGAGTGTTCACACACAAGCCATACACACAACCGGGGTCCTTTTCAAAAAGGCTGTTCAGCGAACTCTGAGTCTTGATTCTTGAGCTGATTTGCTCTGAGTTGTGAACGCTGACAGTTGATATGAGTTGGTTTAATCAACTCTGAGTAGGTTAATTCTTCATTCAGCATGTGCACCATGACTCAAAACAGGCAACATTGATGGAGTCCCAAATTTACTACGAGTTTGAATAGACTTTCAAACTCGGGGTGGAAAAAAGTAACACAGCTGCAGAGAAGAGCAAAGGAGAGAAATTCAACTAGATATTTCGCTTTCATGAGTTTTTCGTTTCTTATATTTCAATGTTAATATCTGCCTTGTGGAGCCTCATGCCAACAAAGAACTCCTCGCAACTTTAAGTAAGCAAAAATACCCAAGATTATGCCAAATAGTAATTTATTGCATACTGAAACGTAAAGTTCATCCTCACAAAATGATGAGGAGACAGTCAAGCACCTTCATTTATTTGTCACATGTGGTACAGCACAGTGAAATGTACTTGCGTACAAGCACCCCTGCGCAAACTGTGCATAGCTTAATAATGATGAAGTCCCATTGCCTACTTAAACAGAGAAGCCTCCAGAGGTAACAGTTTAGTATGATATGTTACTGCTAGTTTTCACATTTTTTCACATTTTCCTATATTCCTCTGTGAAATATAAAGTGTGATATATAGCCGACACTGAAATATAAACAGACTTTGTTATCCTTTTTGAGAGAATGGCTGGATGATGGTCGATCAAATTCTACAACATGGATGAACACACTGAGATATTCAATAAACACCAGAGAAAAATTATGAGTTCATGGAGAACTGTACAATTATTATTTTTTTATTCAGTTGTTACAGATGTTTATTGATCATTGGGGTTGCCAAGCGTCTGCGATGCACCACACTCCTACGTCTGCAAACACTGCAGGAGGCCTGTCTGCGTTTGTCTGTCTGTAATTTTTTTTTTTGTTGTTGTTGATGAATAAAAAAAGGAAGGAAGGAAGGCTTTTTTTATATATATAATTTTTTAAGGATAGCAAGAAAGAACAAGAGAAAGAAATGAAGGAATTTAATGTCATCCTTATTGTTATTTCCAGTTACCACTTAAGGTCTTATATAAAATTCATTTATGTGACTGCCCTTCCATCCTGGATAGGGTCTTCATTGGGGTGCACTACCTGTAGGACAGGTTGTTGCTCTCTAATTATGCCTATGCCTAGAACAATACATGCCATAATAATGTTACATGACCTCTCAGGGGTTAGCTGGAGGTTAAGAAGTTCCTGGAAACAGGATTGCAGCAGGCCTATATAGAGTTTGTTCAAGACCTGAAATGTAAAATGTCTTGGTGTAACTGACCATGATAGGCCACAATAACGTGCTTTTGGAGGCCTGGCTCAGGTCAGGGGTGACAGGTCGACAGAGTGAGGTAGCAGTGGTATCCCCTGTCACCCAGCAGAAGACCCTTTAACAAAGTAAAATGTGCTTATAAAGTTGTTTTTCATATCCCAAAGTGTTTAATAGGAAAAAATAAAAGCAAGTGTACAATGTATACACATGAATGTTTTAGAGGAAGAAGACAATTTACTTATATTGTATATAACACACTTCAAAGTCAAGCTCAGGCTTTATTAGTCGTTTATTGCAGGCAGGGTCAAAACCAGGTAGGTAAATCAACAGGCAAAGGTACAGATATCCGGCAGGCAAAACTCTGTGGTCGGGACAATCAAAACTGGGTCACTCACAGAAAAGACCTTTGTGCTGCAATAAGAGTGTTGTGGCAGAAAGTGAAGGATCACTGAAGGGTTCCCTTCACCCGCAGGGTTCGGTACTTGGACCAATCCTCTTTATGCTTTATCTGCTTCCTCTAGGCAACATTCCACTGCTATGCAGACGACACTCAGCTGTACCTATCAATGAAGCCAAATGAAGTCACTCAGATAGTCAGACTGTTGTTGTTGTTGTTCTCCCCCTGTGTGTATTGTGTTGTCCTTGGGCACACAAAGTCAGTACTTGAATCAGTGTCCTGACTCAAGTATTGGCAGGGTTGAATGTTTCCCAGAATATCACCAGATGGCTATTGTCAGCTCCCAGGTCATGGTGACCAGCCCAACCTAATGCCCTAACAGACTAATGTCTTTCCTGTTATTTAGTATTCTGAAATTTTCATTGTTCCCCAGGAGCTCTCAATAAACTCTCAAGCTTGATTGTTGAAGGAGCATTGTATGTTTGTCTAAGGTGCACGCTGACCTGTTTTAGCACTGTGTTGTGATAGCCATTCACTTTAAGCGGATTTGTATGCGTGGCTTTTGGCTGCAAGTGTGTGCAACAGCCATTTGCTGAATGAGATTTGTGCAGTGCAAAACCAAAACTACAAAAATGAGAGTGAGGGATGACAGGTAGGCAAGCACAGACAACAGGCCGGGGGGCATGGGCAGAGAGAAGCAACCACGAGAAAACACAAGCAAAGAGTCAGAAAAGCGGGACGGCAGGCGAAACGAGACAAACACCGACAAGGATCTAACACGAAATTGAAAACAGGACTTAAAAACACAGTGACTAGACAAGACACAGGTGATCCACATTAGGACAGGGAATGCAATCAACAGGATAGACAACCAGGAAGTAAAGCAATGGGCGACACGACAAAACCCAGACTTCAAAATAAAACAGGAAGTGACACAGACCGAACACACTAGACACCAGACAGAACTCAAAACATGACATAAAAACTCAAACCCCAACATAGAACCAAAATCATGACACAGCTATAATGTGTTATTTTTTTATAGAAATCTGGAGAAACCAGTTTCAGCAGCTGCAAGCATGCACACTGACCTTTCTAACATGAACCAACTAGTGGCTACAGGTAAGCTATTACATGAAAGTGGAGATTGCATTTCAACACTTTTAGTAATGTTAGTCCCATGACTGTATCTATTTAGCAAAGTTTAGAGCCTTGAGCATGCTCACTAGAAGGGAAAACATTGCTAACAGCATTAGCTAACTTTTTCTGCATAATGAAAAACAAGTGTTAGCCCCCTTCCTGATTTCTTACTTTTTTGCACGTGTCATGCTCAACTGTTTCAGATCATCAAATAAATTTAAATTTTAACAAAGATAACCAAGGTAAATATAAAATGCAGTTTTTCTGTGATGATTGTATTTGTTAAGAGAAAAATACTATTCAAACCTACATGATCCTGGGTGAAAACATAATTCCCCCCCTTGTTAAATGATGAGGTAACTGTGATTAATAATATTATTGTGGAAAGCTGAGTTCAATTTCATAGCCACACCCAGGCCTGATTGCTGCCAGACCTTTCAAATCAAGAGATCACTTAAATAGACCCTGTCTGACAAGGTGAAGTAGGCCATATTAAACCCAAGACATCAAGCCACAATCCAAAGAAATTCAGGAGCAGATAAGAAGAAAAGTAATTGACATGTCTCAGTCTGGAAAAGGTTACAAAGCCATTTCTAAACCTTTGGGACTCCAGTGATCCACAGTGAGAGCCATTATCCACAAATGGAGAAAGCATAGTACAGAGGTGAACCGTCCCAGGAGTGGCCGGCCAACAAAAATTACCCCAAGAGCACACCGACGACTGATCCAAGAGGTCACGAAGGAACCCACAACAACATCTAAACAACTGCAGGCCTCACACGCCTCAGTAAAAGTCAGTGTTCATAACTCAACCATAAGAAAGAGACTAGACAGAAATCACATGTATGGCAGAGGCGAAGGCCACTGCTGACAAAAAAGAAAATAAAAGCTCATCTCACTTGATGATCCCCAAAGCTTTTGGGAAAATATTCTGTGGACTGATGAAGCAAAATTTGAACTTTTTGGGAGGAGTGCATCCCGTTACATCTGGTGTAAAATGAACACAGCATTTGATAAAAAGAACATCATGCCAACAGTGAAACATGGTGGTGGTAGTTTCATGGTTTGGGGCTGCTTTGCTGCTGCTTCAGGACCTGGATGACTTGTGATTAAAGGAACCATGAACTCTGCTCTCTACCAACAAATCCTGAAGGAGAATGTCCGGCCATCAGTTGGTGACCTCAAGCTGAAGCACACTTGGGTTCTGCAGCAGGACAATGATCCAAAGCACACCAGCAAGTCCACTTCTGAATGGCTTAAAATTAGGGTTTTGGAATGGCCTAGTCAAAGTCCAGACCTGAACCTAACTGAGATGCTGTGGCTTGACCTTAAAAAGGCGGTTGATGCTCGGAAACCCTCCAATGTGGCTGATTTAAAACAAAGAAGAGTGGGCCAGAATTCCTCCTCCATATGAGACTCATTGCCAGTTACTGCACATGCTTGACTGCAGTTGTTGCTGCTAAGGGCGGTTCAACCAGTTATTAGGTTTAGGGGGCAATTACTTTTCACATGGGCCATGTAGGTTCAGATGGCCTTTTTTTTCCCTTAATAAATAAAATTGACACTTAAAACTGCATTTTGTGTTTATTTGTGAGTTATCTTTAAAAATGTGTATTTAATACTGTAATACTTTTTACAGCACTGTAACTCTTAACCTCCTAACATTAACTGATGCCTGACACCTTCACACGATGTATAATTAAACTTTGAGTCATACAAAAACTTTTGTCTAATTATTTGAATACTTCAAATTTTTTTATAAAGCTCTGCTAAAGCAGTACAAATGAGGTAGCCTGTGAACTCTGCCTAAATGCATTTTAATCTCATTTATAAAGTGCTTAACATGTGTGTATGTGTTTTTTAGTGCTAAACGATAGTTGTATTTTTATTTATGAATCTGTCTTGGCTTCATAAGTTTAGCAGGCAATTTAATAAATTCATTGATTTAGTTAACTTTGCAAGGGATAGTTACAAAGTTGGGGGTAAGGTTGATAAGTATTTAGCCTTTTGTTATATCAGATTTAAGTATGAAGACAGAGTCAGCAGACATAGCATCGTTCTTCAGTAGGAAGAGAAAACTTTGTGAGAAAGCGAGAAAGAGGGTGAGAGAGAGAGAGCACTGGTTCAAGTGGACCTCCAGGTTATACTCTGACACACGCTTTGGTACAGTGTTACCTATTTTCTTGATATTGTCCACCTGTTGTTCTAAGTAGAGATCATGATGAAAATTTTAAACCTTTCAGTAAATGTTTTAAGTAACTTAATCGCTGACACAGTATTTTATTTGTGTTTCTCTAAGACCCCAAATGAAACCTTTAGGGAAAACAATTTATATGTGACAAATGAAATGAGTACAGTGTTCTCATAATAGTTTTTGCAATGTTTGTTCATGTCTATTTTTAAATTTAAATGAAATCAGACGTTGATTTAAATGAACCAGTATTTTTGTATTATGTATCTGTCTCTGTATTTTTGATGATACTCTGATGGGCTGTAGTAGTAATAATCAGTAGTGTATTACAGAATGGAACAGAATGCTTTATCACAGCTGAAACTGTGTGTAACTTCCCAGTAGCAGGCCCTCCATACAACAGTCAGCAACAATCAATCAACTCTATTCTATACAGTTTAAAAACAAGTAGCAATATAAAAATAGAATAATAAATAATCTCTTAATTAAAAGAGTCTATATCACAGTGCATTTGTAAATGTGTATAGTGTAAGCATATAGTGCCGTATTTTCAACGTTTTTATGTTTGTGCAATAGTGATTTATATGCCACCCCAAATTATTCCAAGCTCCATCCTGGCAACTCCACTGAAAATTTTTTGGTTCCGCCACTGGAGAGGTGACACTTACTCCAAGAAACTACAGGAGTCAGATGAGAAATAAATTCAAGCCCAAATCATAACAAAGTTACATCAAGGTACTTTACATATAGAGCAGGTCTAGACCAAACTCTTTATAAATTTATTTAAAGAGACCCAACAGATCCCCCGATGAGCAAGCACTTGGTGGCAAGAGGCAGAAACCTCAGCAGAACCAAGCTTGGGGTGGCGGCTATCTGCCTCGACCGATTGTGGGAGAAAGGGAGGGAGAGAGAGAGAGAGAGTTCTAGATAAACAACTGGAACAGTCATTTATATATTTATATATTTTAATCCAACTAAATTTAACTCAATGGGGAGAAGGGAGGATAATAGAAAGAGAAATAGGAACCAGGAATAGCTGTAGACTGTATGTCTGATTGTTCATAGCAATGGTGGAAAATAGAATTTTTGTACCAAAGGTAATTAAGTTATCATACATACTGTTCATTTTTAGATGTTATTGTTAAAATAACAAATCTTATACCCGTAGATATTGCTGTTATCAACAACAAAATGAATAATTACTAATATTATTAAAAATTATATATCTGATATATCTGAGATATATCTGGATCCTTCAGCTCCAAATGCAGAATCTCTCTGACCATTAAGGTATTTTTAATGAATGAAAACATTCAAGGTCTTGGGTTTCCCAGGAGACCTGTTTCCAAAATATGCACCAATACCTATGGAATCCTATCAGTACATAAATGATATTAGGTTACTCACTAATTCTATCAAGTTTGATGTCATCGATTGCCTCCAAACACTAACCAGTTGTGCGCTCAACAAGCGGAGAAACAGTTGTCAGAGATGGCTTTTGTAAATAAGAAAACGTTTAAGTTTCACACTCTGTCTCTCTGGAGGTTTGTCTTCATCCTCCTCACTGCATCTCATTTCAGCCTCTGTCAGATGTATAGTGCATCACTTCATCATTCTCTCATTATTCACCAAGGACCACTTTGAATTCTCATCTCCCCTCATTGTGTTTCACAATGCACAATTAGAACACAGAACAAGTGATGCAGTATTTACAGAATCAGTTTCAAGGACATTTTCATTTGCCCTTGGTTCCTCTACCTTCCTCACAGCATCAATGAAGTATCTCTGACTAGCACCAATTTCTCCAGTGTAATTCTCAAATGTGCAGCTCTGCGCAAAATGAACTGAGTACCTGAGGCAGCAGAATGGTATACTGCTTCCCTGTGCTTCATCCACAGACACACACACACTCACATATGGACAAAAATACAAAGGTGCCCACACACGGCTACCAGAACAAAGCATGAAACAATTGTCAAAGCCCTCTCCATTACTTTAGTCTGGCCACAGGTTCCAAGAGCGGCTCCACTGCTGAGTTGGGTCAAGCTCTTTTACTCAGCTAGCCATCCTGTGACATTTCCCTGTGTTACTAATGAGACAGGCTTGGCATAGAAAGCCTGTGCTGAGACCAACAAGCTGGCAGAGTTTGGCCCCAAGGGCCACTCACTGCACCCCGGTTCCTATTTACCGCTATGAGATATTCTGCTGCTTTTTTTTTTTTCTTTTTACATAAACCTAAATCTACTTCATGCTCGCCTCAGGCCACAACACAGTAGTCAAAACTGTGTGTTGCTTAGTCACATTTAGTTCCCTTTCAAATGTAATATGAAAGCAGCAGATAGCCACTCTTTGTCTGCACCTTTATAATTCACAATTTCTCCACGTTGCAAGCCCTTTTAGGAAAATGCCTTTTCATTTTAATCCTAGTGCCTCAAAATTAGACCTCTCAGTGTGGTAGCTGCTCTTCACTCAGGAAGCTGAGAGAGATGAGGGTTTGCATATTTCTGAGTGGAAAGGGAGGAGTGATGATAGTGGCTTAATCAGTCTGTAGGGGAAAAAATAAGGGTTAACAGTCAGAACTGCTGAGCATCACTGTGAGGATGGTACGCTGGCTTGGATCAAGGAGGTCTATTTAATACTTAAACTAAATCTGACTTTCAATGCAATTGCTGCAGTGCAAGAAGACACACAATGCTGACACACGAGTTTATGACCCATTACAAAATGCAGTTTCTGTAGATTACTGTTACCAACTAGAAAATTCCTTGGCAGAAATTTCGGGAGTGACTTGGGGGGCTGCTGCAGGGACAGGGACGTCGACTTGGCACAATTCCAGAAGCATGTATATCTGTCAGACCAAATTGACCGAATTGACAAAGCCCTTTGGATAACAGGCAAAACATCTTTGACCAAACCTAAATCGGGTGTTCAGTTTCTTTTGATTCAATTGTGGGCCGGATATTACTGTGACCTGAGTGAATGAGAACATACACAGACAGACATATGTCTTTTGACACACGTCTATTTATTTCACACATACACCCTGAGATACTTTTGTAAAAACTGACAAGTGCTGTCTGTCTGTTGTCTGTGTGTGTGTGTGTGTGTGTGTGTGTGTGTGTGTGTGTGTGTGTGTGTGTGTGTGTGTGCATGCGTGTGTATCTGTGTCTGTGTGTGTCAGCGTAGTTTCTGTTAGTGTCTCTTTATGTGTTTTTCTGTGTGTAAATTTGTGTATCTGTCTGCATTTGTATATTTGTCTCTGTGTGTTAATCTGTGTAATCATAGTATTCGTCAGCTGTGTGCTTGTGTCTCTGTTTGGGTTTGTGTGTGTCTGTTTGTGTCTGTGTATGTGCTTTTTTATGTATGTGTGTTCTTAGGGCTGACTTTCTTATTTGTGTCTTTTTGTGCTGTGTACGTCTGCATATGCGTGTCTGTATATGTATGTGTATGCATCTGTATATTTGTCTCTTTGGATGTGTCTGGCGGTGTATATCAGTCTCTGTGTGTGTCTTTATATCAGTCTGTGTGTGTCTCTATGTCAGTCTGTGTATGTGTGTGTGTGTGTGTGTATCAGTCTCTGTGTGTGTGTCTGTATGTCAGTCTGTGTGTGTGTCTGTATATCAGTCTCTGTGTGTCTCTGTGTGTGTTTGTATATCAGTCCCTGTGTGTGTCTGTATGTCTGTATATCAGTCACTGTGTGTGTCTGTGTATCGGTCTCTGTGTGTGTCTGTATATCAGTCTGTGTGTGTGTGTGTGTGTGTGTGTGTGTGTGTGTGTGTGTGTGTGTGTATCAGTCTCTGTGTGTGTGTCTGTATATCAGTCTGTGTGTGTGTCTGTATGTCAGTCTGTGTGTGTGTGTCTGTATGTCAGTCTGTGTGTGTTTGTATATCAGTCACTGTGTGTGTCTGTATGTCAGTCTGTGTGTGTGTGTGTGTGTGTGTGTGTGTATCAGTCTCTGTGTGTGTCTGTATATCAGTCTGTGTGTGTGTGTGTGTGTATGTATCAGTCTCTGTGTGTGTGTTTGTATATCGGTCTGTGTGTGTGTCTGTATGTCAGTCTGTGTGTGTGTGTCTGTATATCAGTCTGTGTGTGTGTCTGTATGTCAGTCTGTGTGTGTGTCTGTATGTCAATCTGTGTGTGTGTGTGGGTATCTGTATATCAGTCTGTGTGTGTCCTGCAGTCTAACACATATGTCAGTAGTAACAGCTGATCAGCAGTCTGATGACATCACTGACTGCAGCTGTGTGTCTGAGCTTGGATTGCATCATCCTTCTCAGAAAGCCCATTAGAAAACAGGTTCATTTCTGTCGGCGAGCCTCTAACTCAGGGGCAATTTGTGACAAAAGGGTAACTCCTATCAGAAAACCGAGCAGATGCTGAACGCCACAACAAGTGTCTGAAACTGTCTGTGTATTTTGGTGTTTCTAGGATGTAAAATGTGGACAGGGGAGCGATTTAAAAACACATGAAAATGTGAACTCCTCTCCCTCCGGCCAGAGAAAAATACATAGGGAGTAATAGGAGAGACGAGGGGTGAGGATGTCCTTTAGAGGGGCACAGTTCAAATTTGGTTTGTCTGACAGTTAAAGTAAAGACATTTTTCAGGAGAGGACAAGATTCTCTACTGCTTTAGAGAAAATGACCCGCGTACCTTAAACTATGTGCCCGTGAGGGAGATTTACAAATAATTTTTTCGAGATCATCAGCTCACCGACGCACTCTAACTGAAGATTCCTCCACTCTAACCCGTGCAATACACACACATGGGTTGCCACAGTGATTTGAGAATTTGCTCTGCTCAGCGCTCAGACTCTCCCCTAAAATCTCCCGAAAGTGGCTTCTGACCAGGTCCCGCTCGAATGCAAATTGTGAGCAAACCGTTGCTCCGGTCTGAAAAGCGAAAACACCGTGAGAGACAGAAGAGTCTGCAGATTCCGACAGTCTTTATTTGAATCAAAAACTTCTTAAAATGAGCGTGTACGCACAGTGCGAAGGCAGAGTGAGATTGTTTTGAGGAAAACCTTGATTTTCATTACGTTCATTTGGGCCAGAAACAGGTGTTGCTGACGCTCTGCCCCCCCCCCAGTTTAAATTGGTGAGGAGCTCACCTCTCAAAATCACATTTTATGAATTCCAACACTTAAGTCTACATTTTGACAAAAAATTATTTGTTTCCTTTGTATGATTTTGCCGTGAGCTCGAGTTTAAAATGAAAATGATGGTTATTTTTTCATGCTTCTCTCACTCAAGTTAACTCGCAGTTAACCACTCCAACTTTCACGAAAAAGTGATTTGGACTGCTCGTTTGAATGCTCGTAGTTTGCGAAGTTGACTTTTCATGTGAAAATGGTTTGTTGTTTTGGGAAAAGCACACGTTTTCCACCGTTTTAAAGTTTGAAGTTTGAATTTCTACATGCAGGTATGAGAGAGCTAGGTGACTGAGAAAAAAGGTGAATTTTGTGGGGATTTTTTTTTTTTTTTTTTGTTCCAATTCATTTCCTACGGAAAATTTTGGCCGGTCTTTGGGAATAACTTTTGGAAAAATAGGAATTGCGTCACTAAAAGACTATTCCCAATCGATCCGCACGTTGATTTAACCTGCGTCTCCTTCCTGTTGGTCACAAAGCAGTCAGTGAAGTCTAACATTTCCACACCCTTGTGTATGACTCCAGGCAGCACATTTTCCCTGGAAGCAGTGCAGCCACAGGGAAACATTAGACGTCCCTGGTCCTCTTCGGTCACGTGTGCTGATAGCGCTCTGTGTGATCAGCATGCTTCTCTTGGACCAGTAAGGGTTTCCAGAATTGTTGTTACTGATAGAAATACAGGTGGGTAGGCAGAGACCTCTATCATGCAGACAGACTATTCTCTGAGCTCAGGGGGTGGCATGTTCACAGGAAGAAAAGACAGAACCACCCGTGGCACTCACACAGCAGGATACTCTGGAGTTGAAGCTGTGGATATAAAGACCACAATTGATTTCTCAACACTCTTTTCTGTAATATTTTACTTCTCATCTCAGCTTGCAGCTTTTTGTGTTTTGTGTTTAAAGTGCAGTGGCCTGTTACCCTTCTGTTGCCAATGTTCTAGGAATTTGTTTTGAGTATGCGGTGGATGGGCACAGGTTTTATTTTAGTGCTGTGTGTGTGTATATGTATATTGCCATATATTCTATGGCAGCAATAGTATATGGAATGTCCCATATTTAGTAATGATGTCCAAGTTGTGAATTTACCCCACCTAAGGATGCTTTTTGTCCTAATATCCCTAATTCACTATGAACAGTTTAAATTGATCATCACACTTCAGGCCTACCATACTGTATGTAAGAGGCTGATCAAATATTTTTTGTAAAGCGCCAAATCATAACAGTTACATCAAGGCATTTTACATATAGAGCAGGTCTAGACCAAACTCTTTATAAAATTATTTAAAGAGACCCAACAGATCCCCCGATGAGCAAGCACTTGGTGACAGTGGCAAGGAAAAACTTCCTTTAAGAGGCAGAAACCTCGAGCAGAACCAGGCTCAGGGGGGCAGCCATCTGCCTCGACCGATTGGGTTGAGAGAGGAAGCGAGAAAGAGGGTGAGAGAGGCATTGGGGGGTGTAGGCAGGAACATGTTGCTGCATGAAGTTCATAGAGATGAGCTGTAATACAGAATTCATGAAATATGGGAGCAGCAGGTGTTGCAGGAACATGGGATGGAGATGAGTCACCACCTGCAGGATGAGGACAGGGAGAGAGAGGAGAGGAACTGGGAGAGACAGAGACTTTGGCAGAACATGGTTAGTAAATGCAGTATAAATGAACTAGAACTGGCAGAAACTGTGTTTTTTAAGAAGGATGGTTCTTATCAGTGCAAGCAGAGGGGAGGGAGGGAGAGAGAGAGAGAGATACTCAGTCCTTCCCCCAGCAGCCTAGGCCTATAGCAGCAAAACTAAAGAGTAGACGGACTTCAACTTTTTAACTATAAGCTCTGTCATACAGGAAAGTTTTAAGCCTGATCTTGAAAATTGCTAGAGTCCGCCCCCCCGGATTGATACTAGAAGTTGGTTCCATAGAAGAGGAGCCTGATAACTGAAAATCCATTTAGTCTTGGAGACTCTAGGAACCACAAGTAAACCTCCATCTAGAGAGCGGAGTGGCCTGCTAGGACAGTAAGGAACTATGAGCTCTCTGAGATATGATGGAGCTTGGCCATTAAGAGCTTTATATGTTAACAGAAGGATTTTGAATTCTACTCTGTATTTTACTGGCAGCCAATGAAGAGCGCTAACAGGAGAGATGTGATCTCTTTTCCTAGTTCCTGTTAATATTCATGCAGCAGCATTCTGAATTCTTTTCTCCACAATTCTCCCTCACATGTGCAAGCACAGCAATCTTACCAACGAACTACTCTGAACTGAAAGGTAAACTGTAACATTTCCCTCCATGTGTTTGAGCTGTGCATTTCTGTTTGTGTTGCAGATGTGTCAGCTGGTTAGTATTATACTTCTGACCCACTGGCTTTCAAGCATTCCAAGATCTCTATACAATCTCTAAAAATCTGATTCTCCTCCTTTACAAAGTTTAACATAAGTTTAACATATTTTTTTTTTAATCAATTAATACTGTTCAATTAATGTTTAGCCTTTTACCAGGCAAATAAGTCTTTCCTTACAGGATAGAATGATGCACATACCAACCTAAGTTTTCTTATTTGACTTTGGTTCATTCTAGTTAGAAGTTAGAATTGTTTGTCGTAAATACTGACAAGGTCATCAAAAGCATGAATCTAAGATCAAGGCTGAGCAGTGATTCAAATATATTCACGTTTACTTCTATGATAGAAAAAATGTTCGTATAAAATCAGAAAAGTATCCACCGAAGAGCCACAAGCTGCACTTGAACCCAACCAGGCACTCACATTGGTCACAGTTTGTCTGGAGTCACAGCACTTCAGCCTTTATTAACTTCCAACAGCCTTTCATTGAGGCAGGTCTAAAAGTTTAACTCCCTCTATTTGATAAGGAGAATTTGTTACAGCTATATTCATTCATTCATTCATCTTTTACTGTTTTTTCTTGGTCTACTGCTGTTTATGGGTTGTGGGGATACTGGAGCCAATCCCTGCTCAAATTGGCCAAGGGGCAGGGTAAACCCTGGACAGGTCGCCAGTCCATCACAGGGCCAAAACACAGAGACTGACAGAGACAAACGATCACTCACACACACACTCAGACTTACAGACAATTTAGAATCACCAATCATCTTAAAAACGGATGGTGGGAAGAAACCGGAGTACCTGGATGAAAATCACACCAGCAGGGGAAGAACATGCAAACTTCACACATTAAGGCCACAGGCCTGGGAATCGAACTCGTGACTTGCTTATTGTGGCTCAACAACGCAATAATGTTTGACTACGAAATTTTTTCAATCACATGTTAACTCAAACTCAACACCTGTTTCAATGGAGAGAGACTTTAATTGTTGTGGTAATATAAGCATTATGATCTCATTTTGTTTTCCTTTACTTTTCTTGTTTTATGTTTTGTCATCTTATCAACTACTATCATCTCCTTTAGCAATAATACATATGATGAAAGCTTTTGATTTGCCTTATGGAAGCCAAGGCTCATTGTAGTGGAAGCACGTCTTTACTCACCTGCAGTTCAACTGGGAATGGAGACTGTCTTGGTAGACTGCTTGTAGAAAAAGGTGCAGCCTTATCTAAGCCTCCATGTATTAGGTTTATATCCAGTTCATTTCGAAGAAAATAATGTCTGTGAGAGAATGTGCTAAGTTAGCAACAAAGTAACTGAAAAATCCTCAAAGACACCCTGTATTAGAAACTCTATGTGACATGGCATTGGGTTGACTGATGGTGAAAATATGGCCAATCAGTCAGTCAGTCATTCCATATGTTTAATTTGTATAGTTTTGTGTAGTCAGTTTTAATATGTATACATTAGGTTGAGTAAAGATTCTATTTTTTCTGTAAAATATCACTTCCACGAGAGCCTTTTGTGGTTACTAAATTTACCATTTCCTCTATTTGAAAGGCTTCTTCTAATCTTGGCATTATTGTTTTTTTTAGTGTTTCCACATGCATGCATATGATAACATAGTCCATAAATGCATTTTGATGATTAAAGCTGGTGAGGTTACAAATATCAATATCAAAAATTTTAGTGCTATTTGTAGCATAAATGTCCAATGAATATATTTTGTGAATTGCCCTCTTTCATGCAACTGTCACATTAGAACAGAAGGCAACATCACCTTAACAAACTCATCTACATGGCTAACTGTGGAGTTATCATCAAACCACTGAGTTAGATCAGAGTGACTTTGAGGCCACTCTGTGATTTGCGTGCATGATAAATACTTTGTGCAGTAAATTCCCCATTCAAAAAGACAATAAGAGGACCTTTTCCAAACACAAGGCTCCAGCCAGCAGCACCATAATTGTTTTCACATGGTAAAATTGATTTTACTTTCTCTCAGTTAATGAAATTAAACCAGAACATTCTTCCCAAACTCAGCAGCGATGTAGAGCTAAATGTCAGTGGCTCGTGGATTTCTCTATTCAGTTTGAGCAAACACCCAGGAGTGTGAGGGTATATCGCATGAATTGATTGACAGAGTTCCATTACGAGGGCTTATCAGACCCCTGTCTGCAATTATCCAGGTTCAGTATGGCAGTGGGATTTGATTTGTGCCAGGATTATAGTCACTAAGATGTGTGAAAAAGGGGGTACTGCCCCACATCCTGACCCTTCCATAATTTTCATTACTGCATCCTCCCTTGTGAACACCCCGGCTATTCCAGCTGCCAGCTCATAGTTTTGTGAGCATTTTCCTAGCTTGAAAAGTATCCACAAATATATATATATATATATATTTTTTTTTTTTTTTTCAGAGGCCATTTTAGGTCCATTTTGATATTGATATTTGACATTTGGTTCATGGTTTGTTGTCTTTATTCAACCTTTGGCTGTAAAAAATGTACTGCCCTGGTGAGCAAATAACAGCCGATGAACATGCTGCAATCAGCAGACCACAGTGGCCAAATGCATCATAGCAAGTATACTGTTCACTGTGCTCTGAATCACAGGGAGATAGCTATATAGATAGAACAGAGAAATATAAAGCAAGAACAAGCTGTACAATTTCAAAGCTTAAGTATCATACAGTTTTAAGTATCATATCATGAAATAAATATACATTAGTAAAAGGGTTATAGAGCAGAGAGTTCAAAGTGAATTACTGTAAATTATGACTTGTGGAGGGTGGTCAGGTGTGTATTTGCTTAGGTCACATGACGTTCAGGGTTTTGTTTTTCTCTGTATTGCTGATGAACATACTGGTGAAAAGCAGGTAGTATGTTACCCAAGAATGTGGCATGGTTAAAATCCTCAACACTGACCAAGAAGACAGTGGGATTTTGGGTTTGGTAATTAGCAACGGTAGGGCTGGTAAGAAGGCCACCTCTGCATCAGCTGGACGGAGGACATGGATTACAGAGGCATCCTCAGAGCAAGCTGCTCAATGTCCAGACTACAGAGGCATTCCTTGAGATGCACATGTCCAGAGTAGCACCAGCTCTTGCTCTCATACAGTGCAATCTTACCTCCTTCTTTTTTGCTGCTGCTCATAATGTCCGTGTCTTCCCTAACAGTCCTGAAGACACTAAAAGGACAAAAGCATGAAACCATGTCTCAATGAAACATCCCTGTTCCCCAGGGATCCCACATTACCATGATAATGGCTGGAACCACTGGTCTACATCTGAGGTTCACCCCAGCTCTGCAATCTGGGCATCTCCTCCACAACTACTCCAGCATCACAGGCCGAACTCTGAGTAGCAGCTGAGTCAGCTGGTTGCTGGTGGAAACATGCCAGGCAGGAATTACAGAATATCTCAAAAACTTTTAAATGTAGGCATTGCAGAAAAGAAGTCACCATTGTCCCAAGGTAAATAAAAAAAATGGCAATACAGACAGAATAAGAGAATAAACAATAAAATAGAGTTAAAATACACTGAACTACTGCGACAGGCTACCACCATTTTCTTTCAACAAGCATATACACAAAAAACATTCCTATTTTTGTTGTCTTGTTATTCTTGAATTATTCAATTACCCCCTGCAGTATAGGAAAAACAACCTTGATTTTTTTTTGTACCTGGTTAGCTACTTCAAACACTGTTGGTGTTGGAGTGGAAAGTGCATGTTCTTTGTTCTCCCCTTAAATTTTTTGTTAGCTCAAAGTCACAACCACCATATTTTCTCAGGAACAGGCTAAATCTGTTCCTCCGATGCTGAGTGCATGTGTGTGTGCATGTATGAAATCCTGCTGATAAAAGAAAGATGATGCTAGTTGACCTCCTTAGACACCCCCCACACAAGTAAAGCTTGAGCAAAAGACAAAATAGCCCAATATACATATAACACAATGATGATTGTCAAAACTTACTGTTTAACAATTAAAACTGATAGCACTCAGTGGTTAGCAGGCAAACTCACAGCAGCTGTTGTTAAACCATGGCAAAAAAAAAGAAAAAGCAGATGAGCAGCTTTAGTATGACTGCACATGGGAAGTTGTTGCACACATGGCCGGAAGGGCAGTGAAAGGCCCATGTTTGATTTTTATAGAACTTTATCATCCAAAAATGATTGTGTTGATGACATTGTATATTGTTCCTTATTTAAGCAGTGGATGAAAGTGGAGAAGACATTTGACTACAGACAGCTAGTCCTGCATAGATTCTGGACTCACCATATTATTCTGCTAAATACTGGAGTTATAGGACGGTCCTATTCACTGTTTGTAACCACTGAGTCACTAGACTGAATTAACAACAATTTTATCCTGGACTAGTAAAACCTATGTCCTTATTCTGATGCAGAGGAAGCAGAATTTATATTTTTACATTGTAATCTTGGAGTGGTTTCTGTAAGCATCCTGCAGCTGGGCCTTTCATGGAGGAAAAAAAATTTACTTGTGTCGTTTTTAGTGGTTTTTTTTTTTTTTGTTTTTTTTTCCTCCTGCAGCCAATGCATTTTTTCTGTCCCGTGGTCAGCACAATTGCTGCAGGCTGAGGCCAGTGGCAGCTTGATAGGCTGAGGAAATAAATGTTTCCAGACGTAGATGCAACCTTGTGCACCTTGCAAATTACTCACAGAGAGCAGGAAGAGAAGGGTGGGTGGTGGTATGTTTTTGGGTCAGCAAATGGGGGGCAAATCGTTCTGTTCAGTTACAGAGCAGCACTAGTTCTGTTCCCCCACAGATCAGAACTGGTTATGTTTCACCACAGAGTAGCACTGGTTTTGTTCCACGACAGTGCAGCGCGAAGTATAAAAGATTTCAGGGGAGGTAAAAGGGAGGATCCATGCCTAGGTGCATGCACGAACACATAACCAAGCATGTACACACAAATTTCAAGATTCACACACAAAGCTATATTCTTGTGCAGTCACTCCACCACTCCTTCTTTCATAAACTCATATGTGCACAATCTCATAGCTCACATTAACACACACTCTGTTAACAAAACACACAGAAGCTATGTGTTCATCCATTCAGTCACAAATTGTTAGGGGGATGATATAACAGCAGCAAACACGCACACACACACACAAAACACAAAGATCTGGAGGCCTCTAAACAAAGAGGAATATAAAATCTATTTTTTGTTGCTATAAAAAATGCAGCCGGAGCATACAAACTATATTTCCATAATGACGTTAATTTGGTGTGCATATGGGGTGTTAACTTTCCCTCTGCAGGCACTGCATATCAAATGAGATGCTGATCTAGGGGTAAGGGTTAATCTGTCCAGAAGCACTCACTTGTCAGGATCCTAGCATTTCCATTGTTTTCCCTCCCCTTTTTGTGAGCAGAGCTGGAGTCACTCCTCAGCTGCACACTTCCAGTCATCTGCACTCAAGCCACCTTCTCTCCTCTGGATAAAGCCTAGTTCAGCTTACCACTCATTACTAGATTGTCTGCTTACCCCTGCAGTACCACACCTTGGCTCAAGATGACTTTCATGTTTGCATCTCATTCATGCTTTGTGTCTCTAACTCAGCTCTCTGTTTGCAATTCAGTCCCCAGTTCCTGCACTCCTGTTGTGACCCAGAATCCTCTCTGCCCTATTCAGCAATGTTCCCACTGCTCCTCCCACCTTTGGAACACTGTCTCCTTGGACTTGGATCCTCCAGTGAGGAACCCCACCCTGTACTGCTGCAGCCACACTCATCTGGACAGCTAATCGTCTAATCGTCAGCTAAGACTGACTGAACACAGTTCTTGTGAATCTGCAAGAAAGCGATTTATTGAACAAAAGGTTTGGGATGCAGAGTTCTTTTGTCTGCATTTTGGGGTCCAATATTCCCCTCATTATGGCATCACTACCCTGACATTAAAATGCAACAGCTGATTTCTATCTGACCAAATTTCATGACAACTGTCAAAGGTGCTTGAGCGTGCTGCTCTCCTACATGGAAAACAGGTGAGGGTATGGAGAGCACTGACAATGTGCAATGCAGAATTGGGTTGGCAAACTGTGTGGGGTTTACCCTTCCTTCGCACAATATCAGCTTGGCTCTACAAACGGGTAAGCGGTAGAAGATGATGAATGAATCATGACCTAACAATGTGGCTGACACTGAACAGTGAGTCCAGTTACACAGTAGTATCATAATATAAACATTTAGACTAGAGAACAGGTCTTTGACATTCTCCTAGACCAAACTCAGACCACCACCACCACTGACTTTAGGTAAAGCAGCTGCACAGGTTCATTAGAGAGCAACAGCGTTGGAGTCAAGGGCCTTCACTATCCATATGTGACAGTGCTGTAGAGTGATAGCATTAGAGAGGGCTCTGTCACTGCATACATTCGACAAAGCAGCCTGTGAAATTTAAGTTGTGTGTGTGTGTGGAGGAATCAACATATCTGACCCAGTCAAACAATGTATGACACTGGAGACACTTCACACCATCTTCAAAGTTCAGTGTGGACATGTTGACTTGTGGACTTTGTAGCTGTAAACTCTACTGTAAATATATAACATAAAAACCTGCAAAATGTGCTTTTTCCTCATTATTTTCAATTTTTGTTGTCTGATGCCTGTAGGACAATATTAATACATTGAAAAGTGCTTTGAGATAAATTCTACCGTGTGTTTTTGCTGCTATGAAAGTTAGTCTGATGGTGCGTGTGTGAATAATTAGGGTAAAGGGTTTTCACGCTTTGATCAGAGTTTTATTTAAGACACAAAGCAGTGGAATGTTTAGCTCCAGGCCTTCTGTCTAATTTTGGATATGTGTGTGGAGATTTGACAAATGCACACAATGCAAATTATGTGTAAGAAAATAGAAAACAGGATATACAAGTCTTCAGAGGTTGTCTCATTTAATTTGATGTTTGATTGCAATGGAATATTTAAACTGATGGTAAACTGACACAGGGTGGATCTCATGACTCCTGCAGAAATGCTGCTTTTTAATTCCTGTTTTACTGGAAAAGTCAATAGTGTTGCTTTGCTCATCAATAAAGTCATTTCCACCATGCCTGCAGCTTTCCTTACACAGAATGGCGACTAATTATCTGAGGTTGGTAATATTGACAAGACAGTTTCCTTGCAAATAATACAGACACATGAGTAAAGTGAAACAAGATATTTCTCAATAATAGACTGAGGCAAATCAGCTGACGGTTTCACAGTCCTTCTTTCTGTTGGCGTTTTGAAAAAAGATAACATTCTTTTCTGATTCTGAGTTTAATTACATTTACATTACATTACATTTAAATATTTTATGGCCAGTGTGTCAACTTTTGCTCTTCTCAGTTCTCATTTAAACATGACAAATGAAAGCTCAGCAAAGATTCACCAATAGGAGCAGCATTTGGCAGAGATAGGGACAGAAAATGGGAGAAAAAGTGTTCTTCAAATAAACACTACTAATGAGCTGGTGTAGGATTTACATAGCTTGATGACTAAGGATCCTGGGTAATTACCTATGTGCACCTCAAAGTTTAACATGTGATGACTATAGGTCTGGTGACAATGGCAGCCAATCATCCCTGTCTAAGGGGGTCAGAACACCGCCCCTGGTTTAACATGATTTATCTGATGACTTATACAGTCTTGCTAGAGATCACCACTGACTTTATGAATAATTTCTTCATAAGCTCTCTAAGGACAGACAGCATAAATGGAGATGTATTTCTTTTTCATTGGCAAAGATGATAATAAAAGGCTGAAACTGGAGTATGTGTACTAATCCAGCATTTCAATGCAAAGAGTGTCGAAATTTTCAGTAGGCACTTCTGACAACATGTCAGGGATAGGCTACCAGTCCAGCATTAGTAGCCAAACAAAAAGCACATCCTCGCAAACAACTACCAAAAAAACAGCTTCTCTGGACATTTCACAGTTTTCATATTCCACAGTGATTTTCACATCCATGTGTGCCTGGCAGACAACTTCACTTGCTGTCATGTTGAAATTTAAGTGACATTATCTTAAAAGTTTCTCTGGCATCACACTTGACAACAATGTGAATTTCACCACTCTTTTGTGAGATCTTTTAAAGCTGCAATGCATATTTTAATACAATCATGGCTTAGGCACCACAAATAAATCCATTTGTCTAAGTCTGATAAAGTATCTGCCACCAGCTGTCAACTTATTTCCATGACTGTGTAGTACCCAGGGTTAACATTATATCATTCCAATCAATCAAATCTGACAAGCTTTCACTGGAAATGAAGTCCAGTCCTTGAATGGCTTTGGTAATGCCATTGAAAACATGCACTGCTTTCAAAGTTGTCTGCATATTAAGCCTCTGAATTGAAATTCTGCTTTCAAGAAACAACATATAGAATATAAATTTTAGGTTCTTCTGAAAATGTATTGTGGCTTGAGGACACAAAAAAAAATCCAAATAACAGAATGTTTTGTCTGAATGCATCTCAATGAGATTGTGTACTGTGTCTTCCTGCTGTGAAACACACTGAAATAGGGAATTATCAGTTTGTGGACTTGTGGTTGGAGATAAATGAGTTTTAAAATGGCTGAAGCTTGGCGAGGTTTACTGTATTTACTTATTTACCAAGCTGTTTTTGTCAGAAGATCAGAGTCAGAGTGTAACCTATATAATTAAACCTTAATTTTGGTTTCATTAATTATTTGGCACTTTGGTCCTTCTCATCTGATCGGAGTTCTGCTGTTGGTTCTGCTTTATAGGTTTAACTGCAAAGTACAACTGTTAAGCAGCCGTGTTGCTTATCATAGCTTGAAGCAGTGATAAGATGTTGCTAAGGTGCTGATTGTGTACTCACCCTTATTCAGTCCGACAGACTCCAAACCCAAAACCACTGGTAGTCTTGTGTTTTTTGGCTGGAACTGGACCAACCTTTGTTGGTGGTTTGTTTCATTTTTGTCAGTTGTTTGAAAAAAAAAATATTTATTGAAAAAATATATTTTTAGTGACATTTACTTTAAAAACAATAGTTAAAAAACATAATGGTACTCCGATTTCCTCCCACAGTCCGAAGACATGCATGTTTAGGTCAATTGGTGACTATAAATTGCCCATAGTTTTGAGTGTGAGTGTGAGTTGTTATTTTGTCACTCTGTCTCTACAGTATGTGTTGGCCCTTTGATGGACTAACGAACTGTCCAGGGATATTGCCCGGGATGTTGGCTGGGGTTGGCTTTAGCACTGTCCGTGACCTGGAAACAGATAAGTGGTGGAAAATGAGTCATTGACTTTCAGTACTTTTAAAGTAAAAGTAAAGTACTGCATCTGTCTGTGGGTCACAAGGGGTGCTGGAGCCAATCCCAGGTCACATAGAAAATTAATGGTGAAGGCAAGTGGACAAGTAACTGAGCTTTCAAGGGGGAGTACGACATGTTATGCTTCAAAATCTGTGGTCAGTTTCTGCAGTCTAAAATAAAAGTGTCAACTGATCACATCACTTTGGCTTTCACTGTTGAATCATACTGTTTGAAAGCCTCTTTACTGGCAGATAAAACAGCATCCCAGCTAAAGGTGACTGACCTTTCTGAGGATGACAGACTTAAATTAGTTGAGAGAATGGCAGAAGAGTTTTGTAAAATTGTGCCCACAGATGGATGTCCCCCTCTCCAACAGGTTGCGTTTAAAGAAACAGGTTGTCTGAACATATGCATGTGTGGTATGAAGGAATTTAGCTGGTTGATTTAACTTGAAGTAAAGTAAACATGAAGTAAAAAAAAAAAAAACATGATGTAAAAAGCCCTTAGCAATGGGATCCTGTCCTAGAAGGAGACATATTATAACTAGTGTACAATTAAATAATTTCTCCATAATCATTAGCTGTTACAGTTCAAAGAACAGGCTACATTTTAAAAGCATAAATCAAGGATTATATGTACTGCGAGTGTTATAAAGAAATGTTTCCTCTCAGCAGATGTTTTATGAAGCAAAATTCACTCGGGGGGCTCCTGTATTTAGTCAAAATAATCTTTTCTCTTGGCAACTTGCCCTGCTCCTTTATGTTCTGTTAACATGACTGATCTTAACAAAGATTTCTGAGGAATACGAGTATTTGAGTGGTTCTTTCCTACAGACACCCAGTAATTTTAAAATACACAACAAGACTCCCTAGTTTCAATCATGCTTACTGACATTCACTCGAACAAGGCAAACAATCCCATTCATGCCAGACAGTGGTCACTGTTGGAAAATATTCTCCCTCACTGAATCAAGGAGGAGCGCACACACACACAGGACATTGGACTGCTGTTAGTAGCAACTGTATTTAAAAGGAACAATTCTTTTGATTACTTAACAGTCAGCCTGCAATAGACTGTTACAGTTTTTTAAATTTTTATCCTTAAATTTCGAAATGAGCAGCTGCCTATTGAACAAATCAGTATATGAGAACAAGCCCACATGTAGAAAAATAGTGAGAAGAGGTAGCAAACACAGCATTCCGTGTACACTCCTTTTGGAAAAAATGCCTGTTTTCACATCCACATGTAATAACAGTTCCACAAGTAAAGCCCTCAGTAATACACAGCTTTGTATCCACATAACCAGTGGTGCTCGACAAGTCAAATGGTTCTCCCAACAATCCCAGCATCACCCTCCCTTCCATCTCTCTAAGCTACTGCACATCCATCAGTCCTCTGACCTCTGCTGTAAATCTCCACGCACAACACTGACACCAGGCGGTGTAGGCAGATCACAGGGTGATGAGAGGGAAATAAAACAATGGTTTTTATGGCTCTGAAGGATGCAGCAGTCAAGCTTAGAAAGCAGTGCACTTTATTGGAGGAAGTCACATTTACTGACCACTGATCTCCCACTCCATTAGTTGCAGTACATAAAGACCATTAATCCGGTGCACCTCAGAGCAGGCTTTGTGACATTGCAGCAGCCCAGTACATTGGCACTGTCACACCGAGGAGGAAAAACCTGCACTTTAATGCAAATTAAGGAACAAAGGTGATTATCAGGTGAATAAAATGTATTAATAATTGTAGCTACATGTTCCAAATCAAGTTTCAATCATCTCAATCTGTTATATAGCAGCTAAGACCTTGGAAGAGCTCCACAATGAAACAGCAATGATCCGAGCCTGAGGCTATAACCAAGCCTCATCTGTTGATTAACAGATAATTTAGTTAACAAAGAATCAATAAGAAATCTTTTTGATTTTACACTACACTAAGTCAAAACACCAAGCATGGTCTCTGCTTCTGAAAGGTGATTATTTTATATATATATATATATATATTTTTTTTTTTTTTTTTTTCAAACTATGTATTAGTAGGTTGAAGATTCTTATATGGACTTATATGAACATTTATTGAAAAAATATTTCATTGATAATGGAAACAATCATCAAGCAACAGCAGTTCAATGAAGCCCTATATTTGGGGTAAACCTGACAGTTGCTAACCTGAAGCATTGGTAAGAAACTCAATGTCCAGTAGTATAATATAAATCATGTCATTATCAAAATAGGCCAAGCTCTTTCAACTTAGCCATGCAATGGACTGGTGACCTGTCCAGGGTGTACCCTACCCTCACCTGGAACATTTGGTGGGATTGGGTCCAGCACTCCACGTGACCCTTATGTTAAATTACAGACACTGTGTGAGAGAGTGAGCATGTTTTCAACTTACAAGTGTTGTATTTACTTTTTGGTTGCTTAGTGCTGTGATGATGCTGTGCAAACACACTATGGAGGGGGTCTTTAACTTCATTCAGATTGAGGACCACTGTGAGGCTAAATGCATGAACTGGTCATGGAGCTGCTTGAGAACGAACACTTCACAACATCCCCCACAAGCAGTGACCTGGTAGCCGGTATGTGAGACTAGACGGAGTCATGGATACACAGTGCATGGTAGTCAAAGAATCAAGACATTCCGGCAGCCAGCAAGTCATATATCAAAGCAACAAGCAGTGCAAGAATGGATGGCTGCAGCAACCTTGAAACCTGTGTAAAAGCCTGACCAACACACATGACAAATCTGCAGGGTGTGAGCTCGGGGTAGACATTGAGTCAGGCAAAGCTCTCATCAAGTGAAAACAACAGGAAACAGATGCACACCGCAGTGATCTCTGGCCTGAGTCAAGCTGGTCTGCAAGAGGGCTTCATCATTCACCTTTTGCATAGTAAGATATGACTGCTTTAAATGTTTGTCTTTATGGAAGCATACTCTATTCCCTAGAGGGAAGACATTCTACTGTTTTTAATGAGATTGTCTCATAACTATGATGATGACAATACTAATACTAATGCTACAACTACTACCACTACTACTACTAATAATAATAATAATAATAATAATAATATAGTTGATTAAGAAAAGAATAGTAAAGCATGATGACTGACACACACAAAAACGTAGAATTCCTGAGTTCAATATACACACACAAACACACACACACACACACACACAAGTGGAGAGATAAGTGCCTTAAACTGTTTATAATCTGGAGGCAGCTTTTAGCTGGCAGTCCTGCAGGTTACTCCCTTCAGCTGATTTTTCAAAGCAGAAAGCTGAAGGGAGATGGAAGGTGGGGAAGAAGCTAATTGAAACCCATGTTCACTTAGAAATGACACTCTTTGGTGCTCTAAGTTATCCATCAGGGTGCTATAGCATAGTGATGGGATTTTCAGGAAGTGGATGGACTCAGCAGAGTTGAGGCCTTGATTAAACTCACAATCAGCTGTGGATAGATTCCCTCTGCCTCATCGATAAAGCAAACAAGTCTGCATTTTGGAGCTGTTTTCCTCATGTGAATGCTTACTGCTGAGCTTTGTCTGCTTATGCCTCACTGAAGCCCTTAAAAGTAGGGCATATTATCCAGCTGACCTGTTTCAGGATTTTCCTACATTGTCTCCATTTGTGTGGAGTGTAGTGTAAGATTGGATTTGCTTTTGTTGTTCAAACATTTCCCAATTTCTGTGCAGGTTTGGGAAAATCACATCACATTACTGAACAAACAGACACAGTACATTTGCATTCAGTTCCTTCATTAAGATTCAGAGCTACTTTCTCCACTTTTAGTAATGTTTAAGATTGTTGCAGTGGAATGGTGGGTGCTGTTGGTCTATTCACTGTTCTATTCACTCACTCACTCACTCATTTTCTACCGTTTAATGTTGGCTGCAACCAATACCAGCCAACATTCTGGGCGAGGGTGGGCTATACCCTAGACCGGTCACAGAGACAAACAACCACTCACACTCACCCATGGGTAATTTATAGTCACCAGTCAACCTAAACACACACATCTTTGGACTGTGGGAAGAAACTCATGCAGGCATGGGGACTCCACACAGAAAGGCCCCAGGCAGGGTCAAACCCACATCCTTCTTGCTCTGAAGCAATAGCGCTAACCACTATGCTGCCATGCTGACCCTATGTTCTGTTGTCATACAAAAAAAATATGTGAAGTTAGCTGAAAGTTGTCCCTGTGTTATTGCTTTACCCCCGATCCAAAAGCTGGGTTGATTATGCAAGTGCATGTAACAATATGTATATGTATAACAATATTTCTGGATACATTTGAAGCAAAGAGTGATGGAAAAAACTGTGCATAATTTCATCCGTATTATGTCCCTGCCATATTATATAAATATTATAAAATATTATTCAAATATGCATCAGTGGTATTACTATTAACAGTCTAAGCCAAGTTTATCAATTGCAGCCCTCTGAAAGGCTTTCTGCCAGGCAAAAACAGTTTTATTCATGTACACAATGCGTATCATACAGTCAGTTTGGTGTTGATCTCGATGTCATTCAGTTCCAGAAGAACATGTAATAGCGTAATTACATAAACAATGATTGGCAGCCTCAATAGTATGATATTTCTGGAGAACCTTTCAAAAAGGTGTACATTTGCATAAGCAACTTGGATTAATGTGACAGCCAAGCAGATGCTCTCAGCGGGAAGCCCGCACAATAACAACTTTCAGTGATTTGGCGTAATCAGTAAAACTTTCTGTTTTGACTAGAACGTTTTGAGACTGAGAGAGGAAAAAAGTGGCAAAGAAGGGAAGGTTAACTCAACCTTTGGTAACGATGATGCCAATTTACACCCATTAAATAAAATAATTGTGTTTGAGTTCTTAAAAAAAGCATATGACTGTGAGACCTCTTGTTGTAGGAGGCAAGGTGTGACTTGTTGAAATATTATCGACAGCCAAGGTGAGTGTTCTAATTCCTCACATTGGTTCTTGGCAGGGGCAGCACGGTGGAGTGGTGGTTAGCGCTGTTGTCCCACAATAAGAGGGTCATCGGTTTATGATGATGGGTTGAATAGATGCTGGTTTATGTTTTTGATCTACATCAGGAAAAGTATAACTTTGACTTTAATAGCAAAGACTCATACTGTAAATCAAGTGATTCCATAATCTTCTGTCATACTTTAACATTAAAGCAGTTTTATCACTGCCCTGGTATCAGATGTTTCCTGTATTGAACTACAACATCTTTATTGATTTTTATAAGAAACTGGTCGATTGGAGAGTGAAATCACTGGTAACAGCCAGCTCCAAAAAAAGCAATGAAAAACATTTTAGCTGGACATTTTTCCAGCTCCCCTGAGAATCACAAATGTTACCTTTACTGCCCCAGAAAAAATTTGATTGTTTTAAAATCAATAAACAGTGTTTGAGTCTTGCCTGCTTCCATATTTTTTTGTAACTGTCATGCCCTAATTTTCGGCCTCCTCCTCCTAATGTGCGTGTGTGTTTCTATCCTTTCCCCTTGACTGTGCCATATTGCAGGAGTGGAGACAGGTGTGCAGGACTTAGGCCACCAGCTGCCCATCATCACAATCAACTCTGTTATAAAGACCAGCTCAAGCGCCACCATGCTGCCAGATTGTAGATTCTGTTACCCACAGTCAGTCGCGCATGGAGCCTCACAGTCATACTGCTGTTCTTGTGAACGCTTGTGTAATTCCTGCCTCTGTACCCACAGTTTTGCCATTGTCCGTCTCCAGCCCTCTTCTCCTGCCCTGCACATCACTCTGCGTGGTCACCCTCAGCCAAACCTCACGTCCTGACCATGCTCGTCCCCCTGCCTGACTCTCCTCAGCATGTCTCCCAGCTTCACACCCAGACCCTGGCCCAAGCCTCCCGGCCACCACTTGGCAGAGAAAAATAAATTATTTTCTACACTGCCCACTGCCTCCTGCCTCTGTGTCCTGCATCTGGGTTCCCTAGCTTCCCTAACATATAGCAGAAAGGTGAACTTAAATAGATTTTCAGCTCAGCAGTATTTCTCAACACAACCAGAGAAAATGTTTGTGAGACTAAAAGAGAATTTCAAATATTTTCAAAGCCAATTTTGTGATTTCCAGATGTTGTGCAAATGTTACCTTTACTGCCCCAGAAAAATTTTGATTGTTTTAAAATCAATAAACAGTGTTTGAGTCTTGCCTGCTTCCATATTTTTTTGTTTCCTCTGGTTTATCATGGGAAGGTCTATAGCCATTTTTTTCTTCATCTTATCGAGAAGCTGACAGAACCTTGTTGCAATTATTGCAAAAAACTTGGACAGAACTTAATGTTTCCATCTCAGCTATTGTTTATTTTATACATCTGGAGAGTCAGCACAAGTTTGGATCACAGGATTGCTTTTATGATTGTCTTTAGCTAGACAAAGTGGTGGAAGCATCTTCTCATCTGTGCTAAACAATTCCACTGTCTTTGAAAACCTGCAAGGCTATTGCTATATTTGAATATTTGAAATTGTGCTGCATTCATGAACTGCTCTCTTCTGCTTTACTTTTATTGCTGCTAATCCAGATGCTAATTCATCATTTAGGATATTTTGAACATATTTCTATGTGTATAATATGGATCAAATGTAAAGTGGTTAAGTACAATTCTTAAACAGATCAAATTTTTAACTAAAAAATGAATAAAACATTTCTCACAACTCGTGGGAAATCTTGACTTGGTTCAAGCAAAAGTATGAAAATGATTTCTTGACACTATTATGATTCTTATGAAATGGTCTTGCACCCACACTGGGGGTAGGAGGTTGTTTGTTTTACAGTGTGGGGAAACTTGAATATAATTGGTCGAGCAGTTCCTTGGTGGGGCTGAAGCTAGTTTGGTTTCTAGGCTTTACCACAGCGGGTTCAAAAACAACTAGTGTATACACGATAGAAAGGCTAGATATAAATCAGATGAAGGAGGAGTTGACAATCAGAGAAGATCAGTGGATTGGCAGGAGGGTTTAAAATAGGTCAGCTACATCTAGCCCCACACACAACACACAACTAGAGGTGGAAAAAGAATGGGGGCAAATAATCTCTTATGTCATGAAACTCCGATTAGTTTTATGTCAGCGTTGTCTTGTCATTTCCTGCTTTATTTTGAAATCCCTACTCTCTTTGTGTTTCAGTTTGCTTGCTCTTCCTCTTGTGACAGTCTGATTGGCTTTCCCTGCCCTGATTGTGTTCACCTGTTACCCATCACTTTGTGTATATATAGTCTGCATCTCTCTTTGTCCTGCGCTGGTTTGCTGTGTCTCAGGTTGTTGAACTAAGCCATCTTCAATCCATGTCCTTTTCCTGCTCTAATTTCCTGAGTTATGGTGATACTTTGATCTTTTTTGTGAAGCTTAGCCTTGTGATTTGTGTTGATACCCTCCAAGCATTGTCTTGCGCCTTTTATTTCTAATTCTACGGTAATTTCAAAACATTTGCTTGTCTTTTGTTGCTACTTCTCCTGTTCATTTCATACCAGTTTGTTTCCTCGAACAATGATTTTGAACTTTTGTAAATAACCATTTATTAAATTTTTACTTTGCAAAGTGTGTTTGGGTTGAGATTTGTGCCGTTCTGTCTAAGGTTGAGCCAGATACAGAGTCAATATCCGTGTTCAGGCTGAAGGAAAATCCTCCTTAGGGCGTCCTGTCATAGAGACAGAGAGTAACACGTCATATTCTGAAAGCCACGCCCACCGGAGGGGAAAACAATCGGCAGCACAATTTAAAATAGACCGTCTAGTATTGTAGCTTAAAACATGATTTCACCATGTCAGATGATTATTTTAACATGCTAGCTGTACCTGAGAAAAACCGGTACAGTTAAAAACTCATATGTGGGCCTTTCTCATTGCCCCTTCTGTTTGCCTTCATTTTCATGGAGAAATGATCCCACTGGATGGCCGGAGGTGGAATACATCAAAATTCACAACTACTGATCTGATGAACTTCTGATCAACCCATATCAATTTCAGGCTTAAAATACAACTTTTGTATAAACCATACCCATTTCCAGTTTAGGTCGCGCCCCTTCCGAGTACGAATACGGATACAGATAATGTAAATGGTTGAACAGATATGGATAGTGGTGTTCTCGCTCATCCCTAGTTCTGTCACACTCACTCAGCATTAGGCCAAGGGCAACATTGAACAAGCAAAAGGAAACACGGTGGTACTGCAGATCTTAGCAGATGCTGCCCTCAAAGTAAGCAGAAATAACCAGAAGTTATTTATTTGTATTTTAATTGGCAGCATGGTGGCATAGTGGTTGCCCCACAATAGGCAGATTGCAGGTTTGGTTCCCGGCCTGGGTCCTTTCTGTGCATTTGCATGTTCTCCCCGTGCCTGCGTGGGTTTTCTACCACCATCCAAAGCCATGCATGTTTGGGTTAACTAGTGACTCTCAATTGTCCATGAATGTTTTTTGGCCCTGCGATGAACTGGCGACCTGTCCTTGGTGTACCCCACCCTCACTAAGTGTGAGCTGGGATTGGGTCCAGCACCTCCCTACAACCCAGAAACAGATAAGTGGTGGTAGATGAATGAATGGATTTTATTTATTTAACAGGACAGTGACACTGATTATACAAAAACATAAAATGCAGGAAGTACACACTGCTTAGCACAAAATGGCATCAAAATACATAATTAAATACAATGCCATATACAATCATTACCTAATTTAAAATGCCTACACAGAATTATACACTTACATGAGGTTAGTAACACAAGTTCTGATAGTTATCAGATGACATCCCATGAGGGTAACATCTGAGAACTAAGTGCTCACTTTGGTACCTTTAACATGAATGCACACAAGACTAATTACCAAGTAGCCAGTCTTTGACAGTCCATGAGGAACAGTGGTAAGCTTGAGCCAGGAACCCCCCCCCCCCCCCCAGCAAAGCAGCACATACTGCACCACACCTCTCTTGTCAAGACTGGATTTGATGACTTCAAGGAAATACCAACATGCAGTTTTAGTGGTGCTTTCCTCTGAAGCTGAATTGCATAGGGTGTAGTAGGTTTTCATTGTAAGAAGTTCAATTACCTGCTCAGCAACAGATTTTTATATCACTATGGAGATGGCAGGGAGTATACATATAGGTCTGTTGGTCTTTATTTCCTGTCTTTCAGCCAATTTGAATGTAGGTGTTACAATGGCAGTCTTTAGGAAGAGGGGGATATATATTCATCCAGTGACAGGTTTTCAGTATGCATAATGGGCACAGAACGATATTCTAATGGCCTCAGACAATGGATCAGCCTCCATACTTCTCCTCTTAGATCTTAGTGCTGCATTCCACACCATAGATCATAATATTTTACTACAGAGACTGGAACATGAAATTGACATTCAAGGAACTGCACTAAGGTGGTTCAAATCCTACTTATCAGATAGACATCAGTTTGTTCATGTTAACAGCAGCTCCTCCTCACGTACGATAGCCAATTATGGAATTCGGTACTTGGACCAATCCTCTTCACCCTATATCTGCTTCCTTTGGGCAACATTATGAGGAAACACAGCATGAAATTTCACTCAGCTGTACTTACCATTCAAACCAAATGAAGTTGGTCAGATAATCAGACTGCTGACATGTCTTGAAGACAGGATGATGCATAATTTTCTGTCTAAATTCAGACCAAACTGAAGTTATTGTACTCGGCCCTAAGCACCTCAGACAAACGCTATCTAATCATCGCATCAGTCTGGATGGCATTACTTTGGCTTCCAGCTCCACTGTAAGAAACCTTGAAGTAACTTTTGACCAGGACATGTCCTTTGTCCCTCACATAAAACAAGTTAGTCGGGCAGCTTTCTTACACCTGAGAAACATTAGGAAAATCAGAAACATCCTTTCTCAGGATGATGCAGAAAAACTAGTCCATGCATTTGTAACTACTGTAACTCATTACTATGTGGATGTCCAAATAAATCTCTAAAAGGCCTTCAGTTGATTCAGAATGCTGCTGCATGAATATTAACAGGAACTAGGAAAAGAGATCACATCTCTCCTGTGTTAGCTGCTCTTCATTGGCTGCCAGTAAAATATAGAGTAGAATTCAAAATCCTTCTTTTAACATATAAAGCTCTTAATGGCCAAGCTCCATCATATCTCAGAGAGCTCATAGTTCCTTACTGTCCTAGCAGGCCACTCCACTCTCTAGATGGAGGTTTACTTGTGGTTCCTAGAGTCTCCAAGAGTAAATCTGGAGGCAGATCGTTCAGTTATCAGGCTCCTCTTCTATGGAACCAACTTCCATTATCGGTCCGGGGGGCGGACTCTTTAGCAATTTTCAAGACCAGGTTGAAAACATTTCTATATGACAGAGTTTATATATTAAACTTTATATATTAAATTATATATTATAGTTAAATAGTTCAAGTTCATTTAGTCTTTAGCTATGCTGCTATAGGCTTAGACTGCTGGTGGAAGGAATGAGAGCCTTGCTATAAATAAATCTGATTTGATTTGATTTAGAACATCCTTATATTTCTTTTTAAAGAGCGGTCAAGTCCCCATGCATCCTTTGCTCTTGAGTGTGATAGTGACAGAATTTCATTTCATTTAAGAAGACCACTTCTGTGGGTGTGAACCCTGCTACTTGGCTACTTGTCCTCAGCACAAACCCACTATGATCCACTGATTGAGCCACTGGTTTGAGCTGCTCCAAAAAGGGTGCTTAGTTTTTGAGCAGAATTAATAAAATAAAAAGTAACAAATCCTGATTTTCTCCCTTCCAGATCGTTGATAAATACAGTTCCATAACATTTTAATCTTCCTTTCAGCCTATTTTACTGTCTCTGAGAAAAAGTCTACTTTAGTTTTTCTTGGCTGTCCTGTAACTTTGTTTCTGAGGCTTTTGAAGATCAGTTGATCTTTCATTTCAATCATTAAGAGCCAGTCTCATTAAACCAAGGTAAATGTTGTCTTTGTCTATATTTCTGTGATCTTGTTTTCATACATTTGAATAGGATAACTAATGACAGTTTTAAGGGTGTCACAGGCCAGCTCACTGTTCCCCCCACAAGTTATATCAGTTTATGTCTATGAAATCATCCTGAACTGCCTCCTATCTTTGTGTGACTGAGTGCCCAAGGCTTACATCACACATTTTGAAAGACTGTTTGACTGAAACCTCAGCCCTCCAGCCTACAAGAGTATTAGATCTGCAAAATGTCTGACACATTCCGATTTGACAGTTTCTTCATTTCTTTGGCATTTCTAATTTGAACCAACTGAAGCGGGTGTCACTCTCCACCAATCCTGACTCTCAGTCTGGCTTTTCATTACAGGACCCTGGTTTGCACTGAGGTGTGCGATAAATTGGTTATGTCTAAAGTCAAATTATATCCAGGTCTTTGCAATTCAATTCATTTATTGAAAAGAGGAGGGGGAAAAAACTGTTAAAAAGAAATGTACTATATTGCCGCTTTCACTGAAAACAGATTCACAAAAAGGGAGCTTGCGGCAGATTGCCTGCCAATTTTTGGTCTAGACATGAGTTGGGAGCTCTTTCACTGCCATTCATGTAGCGCTTGACAGAAAAAGGCATGGTTTAAAATAGAAAAGTGAAATCCCTCCCATCAATTATTTCACACCTACACATCTGATATTGAATGGAATGAAACCTCCAGGACCATGTAGAGTACCATTGTAATGTTCCTGTTGTGCCATTCAACACACGCACCCATTTCCACAGTTTTATTCGATTATGGCAGATTTTTGACTTCCAGTACATTTAAACTTATTTTTTCATCTCATGACCTATATTAGATTATAAAAAGCCTGTTATTATTTGTTCTATTTTCAGACATTATAAGCGCTGACACTTATTCCCATTCAACCAGTCAATTGGAATTCCAGAAAAAAAGGAGTATTGCAGTAACAAAGATTTAAATAATATATAAACTGAAAATTAAGTCAAATTTAATGTGAAACGATGATAGTTCTTGTGAGATATTTTTTTTCTCCTGACAGTGGAGTGGTGTTTGGAAAAAGGATGTAGAAGTAAAGAGAGGACAAAAAACAAGTTTTCTTGTGTCTCATCCTCCAGCACAGCACACTTTACACAACTAGAATGAACTAATGCATTTTATTAAAGGCTTTTACTGTTTGTTGTCACAGATGGACTCAGGGAATGTGACACATAGAAAGAATGAAATGAAAACGTTTAATCATGACAGTGGTATGTGGATAGGTGATGCACTAAAGTAAAAGCGTGGCCAAAATAAATAGATGTCAGCAAGTGGGAAGGAGAGAGTAAGTGAGCACATGGGCCTGCTTTGATGGCCCCAAAGGCCCAGGTAAGTTGTATCAATGACAGCACCGCAACAGGCACCATTTGCCTACTGAGGTTAGTCAGGAAGACCTTGGTGGAAGGGTCGTTATTTGTGCAAAAGAGCTATGAAAAAAAAAAAAAATGTAAAAAAAAATTAAGATTATCTCTGTTTATGCTGGCACTTATCAAGCTGATGGAAAATTTGGGGGCGCAAAAATGTGATTAAACTTAATTGTGAGGATAGCATTCATTCATTGCTGTTTAAAAACTTTCACAAATTCTCTTCCCAGCAAGTTTCTATATTTTAGGATAGATAAATAAAGTTATTCATATGATTGATATTATTATGATCATTATTAGCATTTTGTTCTTATTGTGCAGGTGCAAACCTGTCTTTGTAAAATCCCTTGGTACTGTAAAGACCTTTCTTATTTCTATAAAGGGTCTAAATATTTGATATCCATGCCCATTTATAAAACAAACTGTGAATAAGAAACACCATGCCCAGGGCTAACAAAGCCTGTGGTCTGCAATTGCATGATTGCAGTACTCAGTGCAGGCCAAAGAGCTAATGCAGTGTTTGCTGTAGCAACAAATTCTATCAATGGCCAACAGCCATAATAAACACAGGAAGGAAAACAAGGAAACAAGTCATAATACCACAAATTCCTTGGATTGTAATACTCAACACACAGGCAGTGTTCCTGTGCCGTGCCACAAATATATTTATTTTATGATTATAAGCTGCCATAACATACAATGGCGTCAAATAGAGAATGACTGCAAATACAAAGTGCGTTATTGGTTCTAGACACTGGACTGCCCTTCTCACTGCTGCAGAAAAATCTAGCGGACATTATGCTCCACTGCACTTCACAGCTAACGTTTTACTTCAGCAGCTGCAAGCCATGTTTCACTTATGTGTGCATATCAGTCATGGAGGCGACTGTCTCTGAGGTGTAAGTGAAGGAAAGCTGACAGAAAACTCATCCCACCAGTTCATGACTCATGACCCGCTCATACATTCAGCCGTTCATAAGGTGCGGCGCAGAAGAGTCCCTAAAAGGATATAATAAATGATTGAGTCATGCCTGGGGTGGAGGAGAAGAGTACAGACTTTCAACAAGGGGGGCTAGATAGACTTCCAGCAGCGGAATGCTTTCTGCTCAGCTAAGCTCCACCTTCAGACAGTCATTTATTGTCAGGACCAGGGCAGCTTATTGACAAGGCCACAGATTTCCTGATTAATGGACCTCTCCACCATTGGCATTCACCACTGCCGACATCATTTTAATGTGTGGTTGATCAATAGCGCCATCAACACTGAGAATATCCTGCCGTCAAAGTTATGGGGATTTGTCTGGGCATATGTTCCCATTAGGCCAATCATAGTGAGGTCCAAAAGGGCATGTAGTGTGCAAGGGGAAAAAAAGATTGTTGGAGCTGTTTCTTCAATGTGAGAGAGATATGGACTCCAGGTGACAGTAACGACCAGGCTTTGTTTCATCTTTCACACTATCTTTACCTTACTCATAAATTACCCAGGGATCACTTGTGGGCCCCTGGAAGTTCAGAATGTACATTTGTCACAGTTTCTCAAAATGTCTGACAGTGACGACAAATTTCACTGGCAAGCAGTTTACGTGTTCAATATTAAATCAGCTCATGTGTAAATTCAAACATCTAGGAATCCACCCCTTATCTAAGTCAGTTATCTGTCAGTGTTGGGGCAGGGAATGGGACTCGTTGCTGCATGATATTGTTTTACCCATGTCTCTGTTTCCTGTCCATGAAAGACATCACTGTGCACACAAAGAAAAAAAAAAATCTCTCCCACCTTGACATCACCTATTGGTTTGTGAGCTGCCATTTTGAAGTCTCCAAATTGTTGACCATCAGTCAACTTGTTTTTTTTTTAAACATTTTGAAAAGAAAATGTATTTGGAGGACACTAGAGCTTAGAAGGATCACGGGTAAGCACGTCCTGATGTTTACCATAGCCTATCTTTCTATCTTATAAAGAGTTTGGTCTAGACCTGCTCTATATGTAAAGTGCCTTGATGAATCTTTGTTATGATTTGGCGCTTGATTTGATTTGATCTATCTGCCTGTAAACTGGACAGTTGTTTTGAGTTGAAACTTGGGACTAAAACTATAAATTCAAAATTTTTATTTATGTAATATTTACTCTGCTTTATTTTGGTTTTAGCTATCATTTTAAGTATGAATTTTTATTATTTGCACTAAAGATACTGTTTGGTAAACAGTATTTCATTCTCTTGTGTATGCATGTGCACATTGACAAATAAAGAAATATTGAAATCTCTTGAACTCATTAGAAAATGTTTACTAAACCAATAAATCAAGTGAAAAGTAAAGGCATTTTTACAGAATTTCATCCAATCTGACTTCTGCACCCAACCAGTTTCCCCCTGATGATCATTAGAAACAATCCAAGTTAAAGGCTCTTCAGCTATGGCTTCACTTTTCCTGCCCTTGAGTCCAAAAGTAGATAAAGTGGTCTCTTCTAGAGAGTCATGTTTACCCAAAAGCTCCATAATGCATTGTCTGTTCACACAGTGTTCATGTTTTCAAATGTAGGGGAGGCCAGAGTTTTAACATAAAGGGAGTCAAACACATGGCCTTGCATGTGTGTGTGCTAACATTCAGCCTCTCCCAGAAACTGGCAAAGAAAGAAGAGTTTATAAAAAAAAAAAAAAAAAAAAAAAAAAATCAGTTACAGATCCTCCTGTGAGATTTTAAACAACTATTTTTTTTTTTTAACTGTTTATGATCCACTTTGTTCATCAAATACCACACCAAATGCCAGAAATTGTCAGGCCTTGGTTTTAAAAGCTGTGCTCCTTACAATTCAATGTGCTTGCTCTTACTGTAGCCTCTTAATATATTATAAATAATGTAGCCTGTTAACACAGACAATGTATTGTCAGCAATGTCACTTTTAAAATGCTTTTAAAAATTTGCAGAAGAAGAAAGTGTAATAAAAAACTGAAGGTTTTCAATTCATAATTTATGGCATCTGTGATCATTTCCTCCTGAAAGCAATGGTGAAATGGCCCTTCTCTCCAATTCTCTTTCCTGAACTATTGCTGCAGTTGTCATGACACCACACAGTAGGTGGCTGCAGCCAACACTCCTGCAAAACATTGAAATGAGATCAGGACAACTTTTGCCATGAAATTGCGCTGAGTATTTACTTGTTTGTTTTATGACTTTCTAAAGTATAGCCATGTGACATTTCCATTGCATTTATTGCGCTTTCAGCCTTGGAAAACTCCATTTGCCATTTTAAATCCCTATCATAAATATTCTACATGTTCATGACTGAAGAAGATATCACAAGATTACCTTACTGACCTTCACAGCTTGGTAAACTTCTTTTGAAATTCTGAAGTTATGAGATTTTCTCTGATGTGCTCAAAGAGCAAGGTAACATTGTCTAGTATAAATGTTAGGCATGAATAAAAAAAACATGACCTTGCCATCAACAATAACTTCAACTGCCAGTGGTAAAATTGGAGTGTTAGCAACAGTAGGTTTTGTACCTATTATTGAGAAACTGATCAAATAAATGTTTAAATTGCCTTAGAAAAGCATAGCATTATCCTAGGATGGAGACACTGGGCGCTGAAGCGAGCAAGCTCTGAAGCAAAACCAGTGACTCTCCTGACCTAATCATTGCATTGTCATAAACCTGTATCAGCGCTGCCAAAACTGATAAAATCAACAGCTGGACAGCTGCGCAGACACTCAGAAACCACTGTCCAACTTCAAAAGCTTCTCCTCTTTACCTGAACCTCCCTTCTGTTTGAGAGCACATCACATTTCATGTTCCTGTCATGCCCTTCTCTGGTCCCCTGACCCCCTCTGTCCAGTCCCCACCACCTGTCGCCCATTCTGTTTACTTCAGGTGCAACTTTTGTGTCAAAACTTATGATTAATTTCTATCCTAATGCATGAAATGGAACCCATTACCAGCTCCATGCCTCTCACCATTTTCTAACTCACATGTGATAAATGCTTCACTGGCTTCAGGAACATATCCAACTGTATTCTAATTGGGTCATGCACTCAGAAAAACTAGCCTCTCTCTCTATTTCCATTCTCACGTTGCTTTTTAAGTAGGCAGAAAATCTCCCTTAACCAGATCTGTCTTTGACAGTTGTCCTGTGCATTCAGAACTGCAGTTCAGTCTTCAGCTTGCTGAAGTGCTTGGCTGCCTCTAACACAGTGAACCACCCCATACTGCTGTCTGCAAGGGCAGGTTGGGCTTAGCTAGTTTCCTTTCTGGTCTCATTGGAAGCATGAAAGCGTCTTCAGAGGGACATGGCAAGGACAGCTGTCTTTACCCCTTCTTCCACACTGTGGTGACAGAGGTTTACTGTGACCTTACTGTGAGGTAGGAACCTCCTTTCACCAGTGTTTCGTCTAGTTAGTCCCTCAACTCCTCCAGGAGGGTAGACTGTGAACACTGGCGTCCCAGAGTCACCCCCCTAATGCCAGCCATCACCACTCCTCACACAAAGACACTATCTCAAACAGCACTACTATCACCTACTCTGACCTCTCACCAACTGCACCAGTGAAAGCAGGGTGGGGATACAGACCCTGGTTCGGGTAGGGGGGAGAAATAGAAGAGGTGGAGATAAAAGTAGGGATGGGATACAGACCCTGGTTCGGGTAGGGGATATGAAAGTGTAGAGGGTGCAGGAGGTGGAGGACAAGCTTCACTAGCAGATGCAGCAAACAAACTCACCTGAACAGTCCTATAATCAACCCAAATCAAACCAAAACAGGCCAACTCACCTGGACTAACCGCATGGTGTCAAAGAGGCTCAAACAGGGCACACCCTCCACTTAAATTCACTTCCCTTTCCTGGATTTCTTCCTCTGCTTCTCCCTAGAGTCTGTCTATCTTAAGAGCTCCCCCTGCTGGGCCCCCAGCTACTATTACTTCTTCTAACCCAAATCCAATGACTGGATCTTACGGCCTCATCCGACATTTCCTTGACTATTTTCCTCACCCTCTGTCCGCTTCCTCCTAACTCCTTCAATAAAGCAACAGCAGATCTTCCTACAAACCCTCTACATCCTACTTCCACTGGACAAATCCTAACCTTCCATCCACTGCTCAGCATCCTTACCTAGATCTGCATACCTGAGCTTTTTCCTTTCATATGCTTCTTCAACTAAATCCTCCCACGGCACAGTCAGCTCTATGAAATATACTCTCATTCTACTCCTCGACCACAAAATTATATCAGGCCTTAGCTTTGTACAGGTTATTTCCTGGGGAACAACAAGCTTTCCTCCTAAATCTACCTGCATCTCCCAGTCAGTAGCATCCTCTAAACTGCCTTGCCTCCTTGTTATCTTATTAACTTTCCCTCCTTCTTGAACAAACTGAATTGCCACTCTCTTTGTCTTAGACCCTCCGAAAACTGCCTGCCTCCGTATATCTTCAATACCTGCAGCTAAGCTTTTTAAAACCTGGTTATGTCACCACGTATACCGTCCTTGTGAAAGACTAACCTTACAACATGACAAATGTGCTTTAGATTGGCGGTACCTGAACACAACGAACATAGCAGGTCTCCATTTACCCAGAGTTTTAGGTTCTGGGGAGTTGGCAATACATGTTATGTTGCCCCTATCAAAAATCTAATCCTACTTTCCTCCATACTCCACAGCTCTTTCCAACTAAGCTTTTTCTTCTCTACACCTTCCCAGTTCAACCACTGTCCCTGCTTAGACTGAGCCACTGCCCTTGCACTCCTTAATATTTCCTCCTGTCTGTGAACCTGCTCCACAACTAGCTTCCTCTCTTCTTTGGGACCTGCTCTACTCCACACCGGTTTGCCTGGGCCAAGCCCCAATCCCAATCTGTACATTACCCACAATCTCTGTATGCCTCTGTATGAAACCTGGTATTCCTGCCTTCTGGACTGAAGTATCTATTAAGCCATTCCTTCCTAAATAACTAGCTAGCCTCCGTTCAACTACACTAAAGAAAATCTTCCCCTCTACATTCAGGAGAGAGATCATCCGGAACTGACTCAGCTCTGAAGACTCCTTCTCCTTAGGAATAAGAACACCTCCTGCCCTACGCCATGCTCTGGGAATAGACTGTTTTTTCCAAACTATTCTTAATTGCCTCCACAAGAACTTTAGGATATCAGGTGCGCTTTTATAGACCCGGTAGGGAACTCCATTTGGCCCTGGGGCCGAAGAAGCCTTCACATGCCTGACTACGTCCTCCACCTCTTTCCACATAGGTGGTCTAACATCCATTTCTTGATCTATCTCCCCTAATGGTGGCATGTCAGTTGGAAGTCCTACTACTCTACTCTGCTCAGAATCTGAATATGTATTTCTCAGGTACTCTTCTACTTCTATCTTTGTTGCTTTGAGCTGCCCTTCCTTTTCCTGGTTAAACAATCCTTTAACAAACTTGAATGGGTCCCTGTAAAATGCTGTTCTTACATATTCTTTCTTTTTCCTCTTTTTCCTGAGATATTCAGCCCTTCTGAGCACAGCTAGCCTACTTCTCAACCCCTCTTGCAACACATTAATTCCCTCTCTCTCTTCCTCTGTAGCTCTTTTCCACTGCTTTCTTCATTGTCTTCTTTCTTAAACTAACTCTTTCTGTCTTGCACCCCTTTCTACATAATAGGAGTAAATTATGTCACCCATTTTCTCTAATCTCACTTGCGTTTCCTCCTCATCTGCTCAGATTTATTGACAAGTCCCTGTTGACGGTCTCCCATTTCTTGCTACTATTTTCCCTAGGCCATTTAACTCTAGCTTTCCACTCCAGATTTCTCTCTCTGACTGGCCTGTTCACCTCAGTATCAGCTGCATCCCTTCTTATAACCTCCACCTCTGTGGCTGTGTTGTTGATATTCTTCAAACTGTGGTTTTCTACCTGTCGCTGGATTTCACCCGACTTACTCAATTGACTTCTTAAAAAGTTCTGATCGATGCTGCCACACTGCCCTTCATTCCCACACATCTCATTTTCCTTGATGCACGCTAAGGCCTCTAACTGATGAATATTAGAAGGAACTAGGAAAAGAGATCACATCTCTCCTGTTAGCAGCTCTTCATTGGCTGCCAGTAAAATATAGAGTAGAATTTAAAATCCTTCTGTTAACATATAAAGCTCTTAATGGCCAAGCGCCATCATATCTCAGAGAGCTCATAGTTCCTTACTGTCCTAGCAGGCCACTCCGTTCTCAAGATGGAGGTTTACTTGTGGCTCCTAGAGTCTCCAAGAGTAAATCTGGAGGCAGATCTTTCAGTTATGAGGTTCCTTTTCCATGGAACCAACTTCTTGGTAGCGGACTCCTTAGCAATTTTCAAGACCAGGCTTGAAACTTTTCTGAGCTTATGCATCATATTCCTGCCTACACCTGTGGTGAATATTCTCACCCCCCCATGCCTCTCTCTCTCTCTCTCTCTCTCTCTATCTCTCTGCCACTCTCAACCCAACCGGTTGAGGCAGATGCTCCCTGCCCCTAAGCCTGGTTCTGCTCGAGGTTTCTGCCTCTTAAAGAAGTTTTTCTTTGCCACTGTTACTAAGTGCTTGCTCATCAAGGAATCTGTTGGGTCTCTTTAAATAAATTTATAAAGAGTTTGGTCTAGACCTGCTCTATATGTAAAGTGCCTTGATGTAACTTTGTTATGATTTGCAGCTATACAAATTGTGGGAGAAAGACAGGGTCCAGAGGCCTTGTCTCTGTTCATGCGTCAATATGAGAGTCAGGTCATCAGGACCTGATCTGGTGCCTAACAAGTCAAAACAATAAGTAAAAGACATCTGGGTGCCAGGGAAGAGAATTACACTACACATACACACACACACACACACACACACACACACACACACTCAGTGCTGCACAATCACTGTGGCTGAAGTTCAAGATAAAGATGAAGGCTATCTACACAACACACACACGTAACCTGTCCTAGGTATAAGAAGCATGTCACATGTTTTTCTGGTGGTTCTGTCTCTGACTACGTTGTTAGTCGGGCTGATGGGAATAAAGACATTCTCCATCAGGCACCTGTGTCCGGACAACCTGATTTCCTCTTTTCCACCTCTTTCCGCCACAACAAAATAAATCTGATTTGATTTGATTTTGCGGTAATATGCAGAAACAAAGTAGCAAGCTCGTGTGTAGAATATGTTTATGTGTTGCCTGGCAACAGCTGTGTCTACCTTCCAGTTGCGGAAGTATTTGTGTTGGCGGAGCCAAATAAATGATTAAATAAACAAACAAATTATCGTCTCTTGTTGCTTATTACTGTTAATTGGACATTTATAAGTAACTCTAACCATGTTTGTTGATGCTTGTGTGTGGTTGTTATATTGATTGTTGTCGGTGGTGTCCAGTGGAGTTGTTTGTTATGTTGCATGTGTGGCATCATTTTGTTTGGTTTGAAATGAATGCATAAAAAAAATGCACCTGTGGAATTTTTGTATCAGAGCAATATCACACTCGAGGTCGTGCTGTTGTCATTATCTGCGGCCTCGTGCATACAATCGAATCACACTAGTGCTGGTATTCAGCACAACAGCACTCCCTCTCGTGTGATATCACTTATGTGTCCTTTTCTAATTCTATTAATTGTCACCACTAGTCTTCCATTTCCTCCTCTGTATCTCTCAATATCCACTCTATTTTGTATTTTAAAAGGGCACATGTTCCAAAATTTTATTTGTATGTATATTTATATAATGTAAAAAGAGGTCAATGGAGTTAGGTGATGTTTTCCCCATTTTGTGGCAAACACGAGTTTTGTTTTTCGTGTGGTCGGTCTTTACAGTTTTTAAATGACTCAGACCAGACAGAATGTGTTAGGTTGTGCCAAAATGGGCAAATCATAACTCGTTCGCTATCCATGAATTACATTGAACTCCAACTGGTCATGTTGCTATTATCACTTCTGGCTCAACCGGAAGTTTGTTTCAGGACTTTTTTGTAACATATTTCTCAGCATTTGTAAAAGTGTTTTACGTTCTGTTCATTTGTTTTGGGACTTGTAAAGTTGTCTCTTCATTTGCAACAGTGTTTCACATTGTGTTAGCTTGTTTTGCAAAATGTAAGTTTGTCTCAAGCATTGTGTTTCAGATTTTGTAATGTTGGTTTGCACCTTTCGGCCACCGTATAGAACACTGGAGGTTGCTCTCTGGGCTTGATACATCACATGCTCCTGCATCAGGGTAGTGGGCATGGGGAGCTGGGACCTCTGAGCCGACTCTGGGCCCTGGTGATGGCCTCACTCTTATTAAGGAATACCCACTTGCATGTGTGGTTTCACTTGGCAGCACATGTTGGGGCACATCATGAAGAATGAATCCTGTCTAAAATAGGCTAAGCTGCTCTTTCATTCTCTCACTATGTACCCTATCTAACTCGGCTCCTCTTTTGGGACACCTTCAGTTACCTGAATTCCCATCTCTCCACAGTTCTACACATAAACCCTCTGGCCTCTCTTAATCCTCTGTGTACAAGAAAAGCACAGCATCCTTCACTCCACTAGTCCCTACCAGCACCACCTGCTTCCCCTCCCCTGTCCATCTACCCACATCTTTTCTGTCCTTCATTCCTCCCCTGTATTCACTGAGGTGTAGCACTGCCCTCCCTGCCACACAAGGGTCATTTCACTCAATAAAGATCACAAAACAGCTTCCAGGGAGAACTGGAGACGGTCACATACATGCAGTGAAATAATAAAATATTTAGCTGCAGGACTATAACTGAATCAATCTCCTACAATGTTGACACCCTGTGGTGCTTAACTATAATAATGCATACAAAAAAAGAAGGACATAGAAGAACAACCACACACACTCACACTCTACCTACAGACAACTGACCTTTCGCAAAAGCCCCGTCCCCCTTAGTTACCGTTGCAATGCCTACCAAGCTTCTTGATGCCAACGGAGTGTCAGCACAGTGTTACGGCGGGAAGAGGTATCTAGGAGCGAGTCAGTGACTAAAATAAAAAATGTTTTTAATGTATTTAAAATACATAAATACAGGCTCGTGTAATTAATTGCAAATTGATTTTAAAATTCAAGATATATAAAAATTTCAAAATACTTAAAAGTAATTAAAATACTGCCCATCTCTGTTTACAGTACCTGGTTTCTATTACATTGTATACCATAAAGTTATATCATCATCATCAACCTTTATTTAACCAGCAAGTTACAGTAACAGTAACATTAGGCTGTATGTATTAACAGGTTGAATATAGAGTTATATACTGCACTTCAAATCAAATGTTATTGGCATGTAACTTTTTAGGCCTAACGTTAACCATTTTTTGGGTGGCAACCTTTTTGACAACCTTCTAGCTGTTCCCTAGTCTGTTTCAGCACTTGTGATGTTACAGCAAGTACAGGGTTGGGATACTCTGGAGTAGGCTGTCCATTCACAAAATGCTACATGAAAGATGAAAACAAAATAAGTTTAAATTGCCTGCTGGGACGCTATGTTAAATTTCGATGTAAACTGACGAACTGACTAACTTTAGAAAGATATGGCATTGGCCTAGCCTAGCCTAGCCTTACCTTGGAGCAGACGTATGCATGCTTGTTGATTTTCATGACATTTAGCTGGGAGTGGGGCCTTCCACGCTGCTTGATCTATTGTAGGCACCGCTCCTGTTGTGTTTTTGACTCTTGAAAGGAAAAGGACATGACTCCCTCAGCCACACTCTCGGGGTACCTACTGTCAGACTTACATATGCCATAGGCACATCGTTTCACCATTTTGCTCATCAGAGACCTGCAGGTTCGCAGCTTGACGGACCTTGTTTACATAGTAATGGTTGCTAGGATGTACGATTGGACAATGTCCGTTTTGGGGGTGGACTTTGCAAAACGTCAATTTAGAATCACCAATTAACCCAAACGTGCATGTCTTTGGACAATGGGAGGAAACCGGAGTAAAAACATTTGCTGTCTTTATTTCTCTTTACTTTGCAATAGAAAACACAAAAAAAGTAACAAAACAAAAACAAAAACAGAAAAAAAAAAAAAAAACAAAAAAACAGCTCTCTACAGCCAATACAGACTGCTTTATGTGTTTGTGCTGCTCCACAAAATATTTAACCCCACACTGTACTTTCTCCTCCTGCTCCTCTTGCTCACACCTCATTACATTTTATATCACTCCATGGCCAATAGCACAAGCGATGATATTACCAATGTGACAACTTGTTTGTATTCCCACTAGACTGACAGTTACAGTTTAACTTAGGTCTTGTGGGGTCTAATGCACCTTTAGATTTTGTCTTCGGCATGAGTGATGTTTTCTCATTAATTTAAAACTGAATCCCTATAATACTGTCAACTCTCCTCGCAACAGATACACCAGAAAAAACAAAATCCCTCACTGGACCCACTTTGGAAAGCATCTATGAGCACAAAGAGGAATCTCTCCTTCTCATTGTGCTTTGTATAAATAACAGCTGAGCTCATTATTAAGCACCATTCCAAACAACTGTAATCCTATTGTCACATTCATTTAATTACTCTAGAATCATATTGCACAGACTTTCGAGTATTGACATAACGACTTTAGACATTAAGACACCTTGTAGTATATGATGTTGAGATGCACCAATGTTGAAATATGATGCACTGAAACTGCCTCTGCTGAAAAAGGCCAAAGGTTTGAATTCCATAAAAAACAAGCTGTCGTTGCTCAGGTTCATCAAAGTGGAGATGCCACAGCCCAAGTTTACCTGTCCTTCCACTGTTGAAAAACATGGCAGCAGACCTTTTGTTCACTGGACTTGATTCTGCAGGCATCATAACAGCTGCGCACAGCTGTTTTCTGCTCTGTACGTCCTGCTCATTAACTGCTTTCTTAGCCAAGGGACCGACCAAGAAGAGTCATTTATATGGTGCAAAGGAAAAGATGGGTAGGAGGAATGATATGTATTGTTGGTGTTTAAAACTGGCATTTTTGCATCTTATACTCACTACAAATTTCTAGCTGAATTTTTTCGGTGGTGAGAACATGACTGTGAATATTTGTGTTATAAAATGGAGGTCGTCCAGGGTGCTATTATTCTTTCCTTTCAGTTCACAGCTGGACATGAGAACCTAAGAGGGACGCATGTTTAAAATAATAATTGAATGTACTGACATAACCTGTTGCAGATCACTAACCGCAGCGCTGCACCAACCTGCACAATGTATGCACATCAGGTTATCCAACTAGCTCCCAGTGAAGTTATACTGCTCTGCAGAGGACCTCTGATCTTTACCTCGTCTTCGAGTTCGTCTCAGTTGGAGGCTCAATTAGCGGAGGAAAATGTAACCAACCAAAAGTTGTTAAAGGGTTCTTTTACATTTTACCTTTTCTAAAATGTATAAAATGATGTAACTACATATTAAATCAAGTTTCAAGTAGCTCATAAGACATGTACACATTCACACAGCACCTCATCTTTTTAATTAATGCCACTCTGGCATTAATTCCAGCCAAATGTAAAATCTGCCATTGTCCATGACTGTCTATAGGAGTAGCTTTACTCTGCGAGCGAGCAAGGAATCATGGTGGGAGGAATCAATAGTTTCCATTAAGAGTAATTTCTTGTCTGGTGATATGCTGAGTAAACATGCAATCCATCCAAGTATCCCATTATGAACAAAGACAATGCAAGCTGTGTAAAATCAATTAATCAAAATAGGTGAATGCAAGCTAGTCTTGCTTGCGATGAAGGTGCTTTGTATGGCTTTAACTATATTAAAAAGAAGCTTAGCACTGTAGCAATACTGTTCTACTACTTGTTGAAAAGTAAGTGCAGATGCAGTCATACAAAACACTTGTTATTATGTTAATGTCTTACAGGTTAATTTATTTCTAAAGCAGATGTCTTAAAACTATTTCGACTAAAGTTTCAGATTAGCTGCCATATCAATATTCTGTGCATTCAACCACAGTGATGATTCATATCACATGTGTATTTACATAGTTAATATCCAAAACCATCCAAAAAAATTAAGTTCTTTGGAACGTTTTGTTCTTTGTGCTGTAATGGACTATTTTACTTCATGGACAAAGTCCTTTGAAGAGAGTAAGAGAGAATAATTTATGGTTCATCCCTGGCTAACAGGGAGTGTAATGGGAAGTACTCTGAAATGTTCCTACATTAGTTTTTTCTTCCAGATATTGATGCTGATTACTGTGCTTAATTTGAGTTTCGGTCCATAGTAGGGTTGCACCGGATACTTGGCTGAAACGAGTATCCGGTACAGACATAGCAATTTTGATGAGTATGAGTTCCATAAGAGTCAATATCCGTGCTTGGGCTGAAGGAAAATCCTCCTCAGGGCGTCCTGTCATAGAGACAGAGAGCAACACGTCATATTCTTAAAGCCACGCCCACCGGAGGGGAAAACAATCAGCAGCACAATTTAAAAAAGACCGTCTAGTGTTGTAGCTTAAAACATGATTTCACCATGTCAGATGATTATTTTAACACGCTAGCTGTACCTGAGAAAAACCGGTACAGTTAAAAACTCATATATGTGGGCCTTAATAAATGAGATGGGAAGACGTTTTTACTCCATGTCTCAGCTGGAAAATCTGCCCTGTCCTGTCAAAATCCTCTGCCATAAAGTGCTCACTGCAGAGCAAGGACCTCTCACTTGCCACAAAACCTTCATGTTATACTGCCAGTTCCCATTGTCTCCTAAAAATATTGTCTTTAGGAAACCTTAAAAATGTGAGGAAAGTGGCCAGAGATGTAATTTTTTTTTTCCTCCTCTATTGTGTTATGCCTGTGCTGCTGTGTGCTCTCTCTCTCTCTCCTGTGTATCTAAGCTGCGTGCTCTTTCCCACCTGAGCAGCATTCCAGCCTTTGTTTTTCAAGTGTTTTCAAGTGTATGACCTCACTTCTGAGTATTCTGGTTTTTGAGTTTAGCCTAGCATCTTTCTTCTTCAGCCTGAGTATTGCCTGCCTGGTCACTGATATCTGGACTGCAGTAAATTACTTTAGAGTTTCCATGGTGTTTCAATGCGAATATAACTGAGGCAACTACAATGGAGCCACTTTCTGTCTGAGTTTCAGTTCTGGGAATCATATTCAGTTCAATTTAAATGTATTATCAGGTCATATCATCAACACTGTAGCTCACCTTTTAGAGGTCGAAGCATAAAAGCTTTGTTCAGGTTCAAATCTGACCTGTCACTTTGCTGCATGTTATCACGTATCTCTCTGACAGAAAAATGCCCAAAACTCATTCAAATACAATAGAAAATTGTATTCAGTATGTAAGCATCTGAATGTATTGTTAAGAATGTATAACTTTATATTTACAATAATGAAATTTGAAAACTGCTAACTTCATGTTAAAAAGAATTCTGGGGACAGTAATTGACTGTGTGTATTTATGTTTTAATGTGTTTAGGTTATATGAGTGTGAGAGGTTGTTTGTCCCTGCAATGGACTGATGACCTTTCCAGGGTGTTCCCCTTCTCCTCGCCCATTGTGAGCTGGACTCTGCTCTAGCAACATAAGTGAACCAGAAACGGATAAGCGGCAGAAGATGAATGAATGAATGTTCATTTAACTCAGTAACTGCATCAAGACTCTGACTTTAATGAAAACATAAAAGTCTCAGTTATTTATTTTTACATGTATAAACTGATAGTTCATTCCGATGTTTGAAACAAGCTGTAGAAATCTGAAAACATTTTTTCCTTCTTACACCAGAACTGAATTAAAGCTGTGGCTGGTTCCTCCATTGATGTCAAAGCGGATTGGTTGCCAGCTATTTGGCCTAATGGCTGCATGACATGGTTTATACCCCTTAATTATAGCTAGATTATTGCCTGCCTCGGCTGTTCTACAGAAAGCCAAGGGTGTGGACAAGCACCGTCAGCTCTTTTTGCCTCGGGTCTCAGAAATGCAGTTTCATTGGTTGTTATGTGTAACATATGGATTGTCTCTAGATGTCCATGCACCTCTCCAAGTAGAATAATCACACTATTCTCAAAAGCTCATGACTGTCTGCCCATCACTGTAAATTGTGTAGTCTGTTCATTGTTGCTGTTAAAAATAAGCAGGACAATCAGCCTACAGCCACACAGGCACTTATGACAATATGACACAAAGTATAACAATAAAGCCATGCACTGTTAAAGTTATGTAATAGTGATTTTTTTAATTACAGCAACATATTGTAGTATATCGTTCATGAACCCAAATTTCTGATTATAAGCATTGCAAAAATCCAAAACAAAAGGTGCTGTGCATCTTTAAATATCAAAGAGCTTCTATGGAGACAATAAAAGTCAGATGATATGGCTGTATTTCTATTTCATGGACATTACTTTGCAACCATAGCTCAGCAGAAAACAAGATGTGACACTCCCAGTGTCCAGTACTGCTACAAAATGCTAGCCAAGGCCTTGTACGTATTCAAGGTTGATTCCTCTCTGTTGGGACCATTAGTAACAACCTTTCAGAAGTACTGATTGGAAAGCGAGGTGCTATGCATATCAACAGGAAGTAGCATCCCCAGAGGTTGGCAGTCTGGTGTAAAGGTGTAAAGAGAAGCTGACTAAGGAAGGTGGTGTGAAATAAATGAAAGGAAAAGGGAGGGAACAAGGAGGAAAAGGGAAAAAAGAAAACGTGAAAGCAGCCACAGAATAATTAAGATGCATCGAGTTACAGCTTAAAATGACCTTTTTTAAGCATATTTCTCTCTGTGAAATAATATGCATGCATTGCTTATATGAACTTTTTTTTTTATACTAAAAATGTCTTAAATGAGGTTTTAATGTTAAAGTAGACAAAATCATAAGGTTAAATACCACTGAAGAATAGAAAGTAAGTGTTTTTGCATACTTACTGAATAAGATAAGCTTGAAGTAACATCAGCGATGATATTTTAAGCCCACCATCAGTGGTGACAAAAATATTATCAAAAATGGTTCACTGAGGAAACAGACTTCCTTCTTTTCTGGCATTACACAGATGATACAGAGGAATGAAGTCTGTATTTAAGATTTAAATACCTAAGGAAAGATAAATGTCTTTTATTCCATAGAATAATTTTGTTGTTTGAAATTAATGAAACAGCATCTAGTTACATCTCACGAGTACAAAAGAAAACATACACTACTGTGCATCATTATTGTGATATACTAAAGAATATTGATGTATTGGGATGTAGATTTTAAATGATATTGTCCAGCCCTTCGTCAAACTGAGCAGACATTGCAGGTTACTGCAGTAAAGCAAGCCTCAAGTTAGTTGGACTGCGGCGAGTAAGCCATCAGCAATTCTAGCATCACCTCAAGTGAGTTAAAGTAGTGTAAACACCCACTAAAAAGGATTAAAAAAAAAAAAAAACTGTAATAAACCTCTTTCATGGTGCAAGAGTAACATGTTTCACAATATTTACAATCATAATGCTCTCAGATCTTTGAAACCGATGTCTGCATTATTTTAATGTATTGACTTTTCAACGATAGTCCCGCGATTTAAAAGATAGCAAATTATTGCCTTGTCATGAGATTTGTTCATCTGAAGCTTCCCATGGAATTGAAATGAGGAAGTGCAGAAGTTTGCTACACAACCCTTAAAAAAGTCTAAAGACACAGTCTAAAAAAAGACAGCAATGCAACCTAATGAAGCCATCCACTGCCAGGCAGCAGTCCTACTGCGCTGCGTGAAATATCACCTCAGCAGGAGAAAAGTGAATCAAACAACACACAGCAAACCTGAAGAAGAAAGAGTTTAGAGTCTATTGGCTCATCTATCAACATCAACACTCTCTTCAAGGTAGGGCAGGCAGGAAAACCATCAGTCATTTTCTAAAACAATAGTCTCCATCTTTGTCACATGGCACCAGACTGACTTTACTTCAAATCTCTGGAGGGAAATCTGTAGAGAGAGCAGGATTGTAGGCTCAATCCCAGAAAGTGGCTGGACAGGCTGTTTTTGAGGTTTTACTTCAAAAAACGGGGTCCCTCATCCCCCCTGCTGTGTGAAGAAACTGAGGTGACTGAGGTGTTACAGCTGCCAAAAAGAGAGTGTCAACATATTGATAGTGCGGTAGCTTGGTAGAAGGCATCACTTCCAAAAATGTGAAGACCGAGTCATTCAGATTGTCTCATTACTTTCTGTCTGAGCAAACGTGGCTGAGCAGAGCCAGCTCACAATCGCACAACCAGCTCTTTTATTATGTATAGAAAGAATAAAGCCATATTTCTACACACAACCACCAATTTTATTTTTACAAACATCAACATTTAACATACAACATACAACAACAATATGTTATATATTTTATTCCCTATGTGTAATGCTGCTGTTACACTGCAATTTCCCAGTCTGGGATAAATAAAGTATCTATCTATCTATCTATCTATCTATCAAAAATATGTGGTATCAGGGCTCATCTCCTTCCGAATAAGCTTTCTTTTCATATACAACGTCTAGCTCATCATCGGTGGAAAACACTACAGTATCCAGGAACTCTCTCAGGCTGCACTGTTTCAACAAATTTGTCTAAATACATCCATTAGGCAAATACTGTATACTTTCCAAAACAGTCAATACTTGATATTTTTTCAAATAATGCTCAGCTGAGTCATGAGCCAAAAAAAAAAAAAAGGTTCTTGGACACAGTGGAGAAAATAACAGGTCTGAGGTGCAACAAGGAGAAATTGTGCAAAGTCCAGATAGGGTTGAACAGATTATTGTAAAACTTCTGTAACAGAAAACAGCAGCTCATCCAGTCTTTGCATCTAGTCTTGACATTTACTAGGCATATTGGTGTCAACATCTGTAAACTGAGCAATATCCTCTACATCTGCAACTCTCACCACCATGCACACTAACTTTTGGAAATGTAACCTAATAAAAATAAAAATAATAAATAAATAATAATAATAAAAAAAAAACTAAAAGAAATCTTTCTAGCACTAACAGATTCCAAATGACAAGGGTGATGGGTACAATGACAAAGCCATGGCATTCCTAAGAAAGCACGATGATCACAGTGTTATTCTGTGGGGTTGCAGTCCTGCGGGTGGTGGCGAGTTGTATTTCAAACATGGAATGAATTCACAGATTCATACATACAACAGACATCTAAGGCTGGTGCGTCTGAGGAAGAACAGGGTGAACATGATACAGTGGCCATATGTGTCACCAGGCAATAGGGCACTTGGCCTTTTGTGCCAAGGGTTCTAAAAAGACAGGAGCCTAATTTTCCATCCAACATCTGCGCTCTGGTAGAGTTCATTCTCCAAGAATGGGAGATTCATGCAGTTATGCATCATCAATTTTGTCATTCAGTATGTAAAAAAACGACAGAGAAGTCGTGAAGTATCTTTGCATTATTTGGCAGTATACCATTTAATTTGATTCTGTAATATGCTATGTATTTTCTTGATATTGCCACATTGTGTTTTTCTTACACATAGTTATGTGTGGTGCCGTGCCTAAGGTCACGAAAAGACACCCACCATTCTTCCTCAGCCTCTCTGGACATAGTGAGGGGGCAGTTGACAGCACAGAATTAATTGACATGCCTAAGAGAGGTTGTTCTCTAATAACATATTGATCCAACAGGCCTGATATGCAAAGCATCTGCCAGTGAGCGTTGCTGGCGAGGTGAGACAAATGCTCTCAGAATACCTTCAACCAAGCTATGCTGATTAAAGAAGGTATGAGCGCTCGAGATCACACAGAAGCCATGTGTAATGTGTTCCACATTGAACCATGTCTGAACCTCTCCTCATTAGCAGATAACATATTCCTCAAAACTAAAAGCTAAAGGCTGGTGCAAATTCTCATTAAACATTCATAAATTACGAGAATTTCATCTATGAAACAACATCATCTCTACGATGCCAAAAGTGCTTCAAAAATACTTAAAGACTTTAAAATGGAAACAGTAAAATTCACAATGTAAAATCCAACAGAAGAATAGAAAGTAACTTTTGGAAAAGAAATTTCGGCATAGGATTATAATATAAGATACAACTAAACTGATGTCATTTACTATAATTTGAACTCATAAGGAAACATTGTTTTTTTCAACATCACACAGATGGTACAAGGGAAAAATGGCTGTTCTGACTATTAAAATAAATATCAGCATATATAAATGTTCCAGAATATATGAGTTCTCTTGTGCTTTTTGCCTGTTGTGGGGCTGGAAAACCATATTCCTGAGAGAAGAATGCCTTGCTTCCTGACCAAAGAAACTGAAATACTATAAGTGGTCCATGAAAGCCATTATTGACAGGGACATACTTTTTTACAGCAAGGTTGCCCAAAAAGGTCAAACAACAGTCTATACTTTAAATAAGGCCAAAGTCATTGAATGTGAGGGCTCGCTCAGGCAGAGATATTGCTTCGGTGAAGTCAACTACCACTGGGTGTTCAGTTTCACCCGTTCTTAAGAATCTGAATATTTGAGGAAACCCCATCCAGAACCATGCACTTAATAACACATTGAAAATTATTCACCATGCGCATAATTTCACACATGCATGAAAATTGTGTTAAATAAATCCATTTTGTTTTTAACTTGTTCAGTCGTGATGACTTGTACTTACTGGTGTCATCTAGAGAACAGTCTGGGTATAATAATCAGTCACAATCAAACTGGGCCTTCACTGTAGACAGTATCAGTCTCTAAAAGGAATACTAGGTCCTTAAAATGTTAAATGATATTACACTACACTATATTAGTGTTCAAAATCCTACATGACAGTACTTTCTGAAGCAGCTCTTTTCTAAGCTTGGACAAAGTGAAATGTATTTGCAGATGTATACATTTAATTTGCAGTAAAATGAAGTGAAGTGGGAAACTATCATTTCAGAAGATGTATTTCAATAAAGTGACAACATCATAATTTGGTAACCTCTAGGGCAACATCTTGTCTGTTCATGAGCCAAGCTGGTGGATGTAACCAGTGTCATGGTATTGTCTATTTATTAATTGCCGGCTCTCACATATCAGCTCTTAGGTGAGTCAGTCAACAAGATTGTGTTTGTTTTTTACTGTAGACTTTCATTACCATCTTTTTGAAGTTTTTTTTTTTTTTTTTTTTTTATATATATACTTTCTTGCCTGTCTGATGACAATGTGATTGCTTGCCTGGACAAAATGTATTTCCTTCATCTTCTGTTGGCAATCTGGCCAACTGTAGCTTCTGGTCTCCAGATACTTGTTCAGCTGATAGCATCTTCTGATGCAGGTCTCTGGTCAACATCCAGGTAAATAGTACAAAGTCACAATATAGTCATTCCACCCAATACATAAGGTTGATTTATTTAGGTATTGATTAAACTGATTCTTGTACATTACTTTCACTTTAATGGTTCTCATTATATGGCCTTTTGCCTTTTGTTAGGATTTAGAGATATAGTTAATAAAAGAATATAAATATATTTATGCTGTTGTGTTTCTTTAAATCCTAGACTGAAAATTCACATTCATTTGAGAAATCATCAGCGTACTGTGGCAGTGCAGCTTTCCTGAAACCTTTTACAGGAAAGTTATTAGTAATGATCATGCTCACTTTAATCTTTAATCTTTAATTTTACACTATCTATTCAATCAAAGATGTTCCCTATTTCCTTGTTTTTATTTAGAGCACAACTATGTTTCTATTGCTTTGTTTTATTTTATTTGTTGAAAATGATGAAGTTTCAAAAATAAATGAATAAATAAATACTGGTTTGTTTATTACTGTGAAGCACTTTGAAAGCAAACTTGGAAGCCATGATTCTTGCCTAGTAAATCTAGAATTTTGTCAATAGAGAAATGATCAAACAACATTTATACAAAATGTAGTTTCATCAACTTTCCCACAGGACATCTATCTTCGCCATGGAACACAAGAATGGAAAATAATTACCACAAATCACTTCTATCTTATTTGCTTGTAAGTTTGCATGTGTTTGGTATTATTTATGTGGGCAATATAGTCCTTTATGCAGCTGGGATGGACCAGGCATCACATAATGAATAAAATAATTAATTTAGTGCTGTCCACAGTTACACAGACTTATCCATCTCCTTATAAAGTTGTTAGAAACAATTTGTCCACCAAGCCTTTTCTAACTACACCAAATTACCCATAATTCAAATGGTCATGTTTTCAGTTCTTGGTTTATATGGCTATAGATGACAAGAAAGACCAAGCAGCCAATCTGCTGTTCCTGGCCAGGATACAAAGCCTACTAATTAAAAGTCTGTCCAGTCTGTAGTTCTCCCTGTACAGACAACTCTTATTGGACGGGAGAGCTCACAGCCCTCTGTTTTGCATTTTGATGTCTTCATCATTGTAATTGCTGGTTAAGTCGCCCTGCATTATTGATGAGCCCATACGGTAAAAACAAACCAAACAATATGCATGCCAAACAAATGCCCTCCAGTGCACAATGTTCACACAGGCCTTCACAGTCTAATAATTTTCACTTGCAGTGTCTCAGAGTTATACACACGAGCAGTTGCCTTTGGGTGTTTCATAGTTTCCCACTGGAAAAATGCCCGAAGGATGGTGCAGAGAGGCAATTAAACACTGTGTCTACAACTGGGTGTCCCTGTTCCCTTTGTGCCATATCCAAAATGGCACATGCTGTACATAATGCCTTTATCTATGAAGGAAATATATTAGAATTCAATGCATCTGTGTCTTCACCAGTATCTTGCAGTGAGGGTGGGGGAGTCTCAAAGCCCAGCTTTGTGACTCACCCATGACTGGTGTGCAAATACTGACTGGGATATTCTCACAATTGACAGAAAAGCAACTAAATGTGTTCTAAAACGAGAAGTTTATGTCAGGAAATGAATTGTAATCACTGGTGGTCATACAGTGAATGTTAAAGGTGAATGGCCAATTACTATTTTTAAGTGTTGTTTTCAAACTTCTAGTTTGTAATTTTGCCATTGACCATCTTGGTTGGTTGTATCAAGACTAAACCAGATTGACTTAGTGATTAGGGGAAGAATCTGACCTCCTCTGTGCTCTCTCCTGATTAAGTGGTACTGTCTGTCAAATTCATCGTAGCCACAGCTTAATGTAAACTCTGCTTTATGATCTACTTTCCTCTCAGTGGGACCATAATTTAAAGAAATTAACATCGCGTTGTATTTAAGAAGACTTAAACTATAGACTGACACCACCAATGCACTAGAAAAATGTTTACTGAGCAAATAAAACAAATCCATAGGGACATTTTGACTTCAATACAATGCATTGCATGCATTCATTCCAGTGAATACAGACTGTACTTGTGATGCATGTCTCATTAATACTATAAAAACCATGCTATGCATGTTGTTCTGCTGGGATAAAAAAACTGCAGCTAAAATATACTGAGCCATACAGAGACAAACAGATAAAAATATGATTTGATTCATATTTTTAATGCATAATCAGTGATGTTTTCATGAACATATCTTTGACTGGCTGCTCGTACTGAATAAATTTTTCATTGTTAAAATAAACAGTTTACCACCATATTCAGTGACATCTGAATAAGTCAATAATGAAGGAAGTGCTCTAAGAGATTGTTCAAGATGTGTATCCCCCTGTAGAGCTCAGTGACGTCCTCTCAGGTGTAGGCTGTGTAATAAAGTATGATTTCTCAGCACAGCAGGGATGAGTAAGGACCTACGCTACAATTTGCCCTTTTCATTCCTATTTATCTGTACGCACAAAACAGCAAGCAAGTGTTATTCACAAAGAAACACACAATTTTTTCAAGTTCAGTGCTGTGACTGATACAATATAATGTAGTTTGCATAATAATATACACACATCAGTCACAATGATTTTCAGATCCTCTTTCAGATCTGTTGTCTGTTTCAGACAACAAATTACATAGTGAACCTCTTTTTGTTGTAGAACAAATGCAGTAAGGGACAAAAGGGCCAGCAATGCCAACTGTAGCTTATACCGCACATATCTAAATTTACATATAATAATGTATGCATAGAAGGTTACTGGACAATAAAATGTAATAGATAAGCTTGTATGCAATTAAATAATTTGCCAGCAATAATGTGGCTCCACTCTCTCTGTCTGTGCAATGTCTTATGCAGACTAATATCAGTTATTGAAAAATTACAACTTCCAGTGGTGAAGTAACCTTATCTGCCCCTCTATCAATAGCATGGTCTGATATCAACCTCAAAGGTCATGACTTGACTCCAAACGTCTAAGCCTTAGTCATACCTTTAGACCAGACCACCAGGAAACTGTATACTGAGCTCCACCACTGATCAATGCCTTTTCAGTGTGCCACCACCCCGCACAGAAACCACATGTGGGCATGCGACTACCTGTCCCCAATCCATATCTCTCTGCTTCGGTATTTACAGATATAAAGACGACTGCCATCGATCAGCTTGTTGGTACACTGTTTTGAGTGGCATTTCATAAATGGAGCTGCCTCGTGAAATAGTAATGAGATGATGATGATTAGCATTCAACTTTAATGTGGAATGATTGATTAGACATTCAAATATCACTTGGCCAAGGTTAAATATTGAAGACAAGGATATGAAAATCCCACAAACAATACCTAGACTATTGGAGGTTTTGCCTTTTATAGTGCTTATCAGTCAATGAAAACCATGCCATAAATGGGGTTGAGCCTCCCTGCTGATGGATCATTGTAAAACAAATTATGTACCAATGAGCCATGGTCAGTTTTCTTTGTGAGCTGCCGTGCCTCTAGTTGGTATTTGAGGTGGAAAACGCAAACAACCTAACCGCACAGAGGAGTTAATTCTCCCTCTGAGTGGGTTATTTTCTGTTAACATATAAATATATATGTGGATCTGAATTCATAGAAAGAGACCATAAATGTTAATGTTTCTAATAGAGAACAAATTGATAATGCCTTGTTGAGGATGCACAAGTTGGTAAAAAAAAAATCAAGGACACAGTATTCCAGACCTGCATGCAGATTGCAGATTGCAGCTGTACAAGCTGTTAAGTGATGTCTGTGTCACTTGGATGACCAGTATCTGTAGCCAAGCATTTCCTTGAGGTATGGAATTGGTTGTCTCAGGAAAATCTGATTAGTCACCGCTGACAATGCAGAGACAGGGAAATTACTTTCTTGTGCATATCATTAAAGAAAAATCAATATGACAAATGCGGTGGGGTTTCAATCTATTTATTGTGGCAGAGCTGAGGGCGAGGCAGGCTCTTTCTTTTGGCCTCTCGTCATTGCATTTAATTTGTTTTCAAGACCAAAACACCAAATAGTTCAAAGAGGGCTTGGGGTGTACCTGCTGTTTTCTCCCTTTACCATATGACTGTAAATGGTCTCAACTTATTCCAACCTGTGACTTAATTATCTCCAAATAAATTGGCTCATGAGGATACACAAGTACCAGCTCAAGGTGAGAGCTCCTCATACTTTTCTCCTTTTAATGCTCTCATTACCTGCTGGGATTTAAATTCAAGGCTCATATCACAACACCACAAGACAGGCAAACAGGAAATTTAACTAAATGCTCACATTACTTTAGTGGTGCTTCAAGTAATTCTCAGGGTCAAATAACCAAATACCTTTTGCAAATGAAATGTTTGTGTGGATGATGGCAAATCAAGACTGGCTTAGTGAGAGTGATATAATCCTATCAAGAATCGAAAGAGGTGTTCATACCATGCTGTAGAGTCAAGTCTTTGACGTACAGACTGAAAATCTGTAGTTTGGTGCACTATAGGTAGTGTGTTTGCACATGCAAACAGATAAAACTCAAATAAATTCAAGCAGTATATTAGGTGATCTGGCAATAAGTTACACAAATAGTCACAACACAACAAAAGCACAAATGCAAATATATATGATATTATATATATGTACAATGGAGCCATGGAAATGCATCCCACCTGGGTGCAGGTCCTCTTTGTTGTGTTTTGTGAGACGCCTCCATTGTATAGATTATTTTCAGCACATATGAAGTGAAGAGGCAAATTAGTGTCACCATATATCTCAGTAATTTAGGTCTTTATAGGACCAACCTATTTATTGTTTTGTTTATTAGAGTCTGCCTTTGACCTTTAAATAGAAAAAATAATAGAAAATGGACGAATATTTTTGTAAATTATCAACAGGGATAAAATAAAATAGAAGTAGAAATATATTGTAGGTCTTCTTCTTGGATGAAGATGATATCAGAGAAAAGGCAGGAAAACTCTGTCAGAAAGACAACTGACATAATAGCTTAGAGACTATATAGAGACCTTGTTAGCAGAAAAGGGAAAGAATTCATCCTAAAGATTAATTGGTTTGAGACAGAGGCTCAATGTTCCTTCGTTCGAGGTATGACATTTAGAGCCAATAGGGGAGTGAACTTCATTAAAAAGATTTATGAAAATAATTCAGGTAGAAAATTCCATTCAGCTTCTTATTATTAATTCCATCTTAAAAAGCAAACTGAATTAAGTGATGCATTATTCTCTCTAATTATGATGTTCATATTAGTTTCTTTCAAGAAAAGTGACTGAAGCTGAGTAGAAGATGCTGAACACAAAGACTCTAACCTGGCAAAACGGAAAAATAAATATTTACTGTACCGCTTTATTGTTATAGTACAACTGAAGAAGGAAGCTCAGACTTTTCTATAGACTTGTTTGTTTCTGTAAAGGCCAGCTTTGACCATTGGTACACGGGGGAGATGAGGAGTTATTGAACCATTATTGATTGCACACAAGAAAAGTATAGTGATTTATAAATATTGTCCTTTCTCAAGGTAAGCAACCAGTAAATTTGAGAATGGCTAAATTCTTCACTTGTGTGTGATTACTTACAGTGCTCAGTGTAAATGAGTACACCCCCTTTGAAAAGTAACATTTTAAACAATATCTCAATGAACACAACAAAAAATTTCCAAAATTTTGACCAGAATTCGTTTTATATAATATCGGTTTAAGTTATAACATGAAAGTAAGGTTAATAATATAACTTAGAGAACAACATTTTTGGTTTTACTCAAATTAGGGTGATACAAAAATGAGTACACCTCACTGAAAGGCTCTGGAGCAAAGCTAAATTTTAGACTGCAAATGTCAAGAATCAACCACAGGTGAGTCTAATTATTCATAACAAAAGTGTCCAGCAGACAGCTGACTAAAAAAGGGTGTTATTTAAAGAAAACCCCATTTCAAGTTGTAAGCAATGACACCACATGGAAGAAAATGTCACAAGATCTGAGAAAGAAAATAATTTTACACCAGAAAGGTGGAGGATACAAGAAGATCGGCAAAGCTTTACTTATCAGTCAGAATACTGGAGAAGGGTTTCAAATCGGCATGCAAGTTCACTGCAGTTATCTGAAGAAGCAGAAAGCCAAACTGGGGTGACTATTTCCCGTTACACAATACGGCATACACTGCAGAGGAATGGCATGCATGGGTGCTGTCCACAAAAGAAGCCTCTCCTAAAGCCCAGGCACAAAAAAGCCCACCTAGAGGTTGCCAGGGCCCATGCTGACAAAGATGAGGACTACTGTGACTCCATACTCTGGAGTGATGAGACAGAGATAAATGTTTCTGGAACAGACGGCTTCAAAACTGTATGGCATTGTAAAGTCGAGGAATACAGAGTAAAATATATTGTGCCTACGGTGTGTCCTTATGTGGGGTTACATGAATGCTGCTGGTGTTGGGGAGCTGCATTTCATTGATGGCATTGTGAATTCACAGATTTATTACTCTATACTGACAGAGAAGATGTCATCACAATACAACTCTCCGTGCCCTTGGTCGTGGTGTACTTTTCCATCATGATGATTATCCTAAACACACATCTCAGGCCATTGTTGGATTTCTGAAGAACAGGATGAAAGTGATTCAGTGGGCAAGTATGACTCCTGATCTGAACCCAATCAAACACCTATGGAGAATTCTGAAGAGACAAGTTGAGCATCGCTCTCCATCCAGCATCCAGTGTGTAAGAGATAATTCTTGAAGAATGGAATGTCACCAACTTGCTCATCCCATGGCTAGAGGACTTGGTGCTTGGTCATTACAAATCATGGAGGCCATACAAAGTACTTGATGTACAGTTTTTGTTGTGGGGTGCACACATTTTTGCATTACCCTAATTTGAGTAAAACTGAAAAATTTGTAATTTAAATTCTATTATTAACCATACTTTCATGTTATGAGTTAAACAGATGTCATATTAAACATATTCTTCTTGTCAACATTTTGTTTTGTGTTCAACACATTGTTTTTGTATTCATTGAGATAATGTTTAAAATGTTACCTTTTAAAGGGGGTGCACTGATTTAGGCTGAGCACTGTGTGAAAGTTTCTTATTCCTGTACTTTTGGAGAGCACATTTCAGCAGCAGTAAGACGTTCAACATAAACAAACTATAAACAAGACAGGCAGCGTAGACCTCTGCCAAGGCTAGCCACAAACAAACAAATACCAGACAGAGGAGAATAAAATCGTCCAGCTCAACCCAAAAAATTTTATGGGTTCTCCCTTAACACATGCTCCATTACCCCTCACCCCCCAGCTAATGATATGCCAGCATAGGCAGCAAAGACAGAAGCTCCGCAGGGTACCTTTTAGAACAACTTTTAATCTTTGCTGCTGTATGATGTGCTTCAGTAGGCTTGTTTTAGCATGTTTCCCTGTTACATTCCTCAGTCCTGAGTGTGAACGCAACCACTTCTGCAAACACTGTCAGCCAAAGTGGAAAGTGTACTAGTGTCACTTCTAAAGCTGGAGGACAGAGCTACATACAGTCTATCTGAAAAGCCTGAGTGATAGTCCTTAATTTCTTTTTTTCAATATCAATAAATCTATTGTCTATTAAAAATGTATATGATAGCATAGCTTTTTTTTTTCTATAAACACACACACACACACACACACACAGTATGCAGACCTATAATCTGTTTGACTTTGACCAGGCATTAGTACAAGGAAACTCTTCATATGCACACACACACACATATACACATCCTACTTCTGTAAGAGTAGAGTAGCATCATTTTGGAGGGCTGGGGTGTCAAAACCCCACACCAGCAGCTTTTTCTGTCAGACCCTATTCAATGGAAAGAGCCAAAATTAACTTACATTCATTTTGGGCCATATTTTCCTAAATTTGCCATCTGTGCTCATTTAGACTGAGGTATCTGGACTCAGATGAGAGTGTTTACAAATCTTCTACAAAGTCCTGCCTCCAAAGTGCTGGAAAGCCTAGAAAGAATTGAAATGTGAGGGGTTTCATACACACGAAACTCCTATTCGCCCAGAAGCAAGCAGGCATTCTCTGGTTCATTTCTTTTTCTGATTTAACTCTTGATATCATCGCTCACCACACTCATCAGCATTTTTCGCCAGTTGTATTCATATACATCAATTAAAAGTTTGACCTTTTAAATTCAACCAAAAGAGTAATTCTTCCAGCCACATGATTGCATTTACCTCAAATGCACATAATCACTCTTACACAGAGAGTATCATGAAAGGATGAGTTGAAAAAAAAAAATAAAACTGACTGGTTTCTATTTTCAAGTTTCAAGGTGAGTGCTGTCATGCAGACATCAGGTTTCTTATTACTTGGCTAAGCAGGCTCCCTTATTAAGGATTCTGGTTGGACGCATCTTCTTGAGGAATTCTAATTAGTGTGACTTTAACAAAAGAGACAGAATTTTGCCATCTGCCTCATAACAGGGATTTCTCACTAATTAAGAATACCTAGGAGGACATATATGAAGTAATACCTGCTTAGATTTGTAAGGTGAGGGAGATCTAGTGAACATGAAAACAGGTATTATAGCTATAAGTTCCTCCTTTATAATTGTTGTTATTGTCCCTTAGGAAAACAAATGAGACAACATATCTGCTGCGCTGCTCTTGCCAAGTTTTTACTCAGCTGCATCATAATGATATGAAAATAACATGCTAAGTTTCTGCAAACTAATTACGATACTTTCAGTTTGTGCATGGTTAAAACAGTGAGAAGGCACCTTTATTTTTAATATTAAGGGTTAGTGTCACCTTCAAATCAAAATCTAACAGGACTACCTTCTGAAAATGAAGCAAACTGAATTCCTCGCTTATCTTCTACCGCTTATCTGTTTCTGGGTTGCAGGGAGCCAATCCAAGCTCACATTGGGTGAGGGAAGGGTACAACTTGGACAGGTCACCAATACACAGAGAAAGACAGAGGCAAACAACCACTCACACTCAGACTCACAGACAATTTAGAGTCACCAATTAACCTAACCATGCCTGTCTTTGGTTGGTGGGAGGAAACCGGAGTACCCGGAACACCCACACAAGCAAGTTCAAGATAATTTGTTACAAATACTTTTACCACAAAGTCTTTAGTCCCTTGTGCAATGGAAGATAAGGAAAGAAAGGAATAAAAGCAGGTCAGCAACTGTCAGCCCACAGCAGCATTCAGTTTTACACCAGTGCTACCTCTGACTGATTAGATCAAAAGAGGGGAAACATCTGACCATGTAGTATTTGGTTGATATTTCAGTGCCACAACCATTTGTGCAACACTGTGCTGCTTTTAGTTTTGGATATTGGCATAACTACTACAATATTATAACAGGTGTCGTCTTCACATTATGGCTACATTCATTGCTACAATATGTCCAACACACAATCACACACACACGCACATGCACAAATATATCATCTCTACCATTCACTGCTAATGCCCTCCGGACACAGGTTTCATTTAAGCACATTCATTACCTTTTAATTGCCTCTAAATTGCAATGTGACCCATCACATCAATAACACTATCTTTGTAAGATGAGAGACGAACCTCTATGGAATTAGATTGTTAATGTGTGTGTGTTTCTGTTTGTGTGTGAATGCCTGCATGCAAATAATTTGATTGTGGATTTTTGTGGGGAGGGGTTTCTGAGGAAATGAGGCAGGGTACCAACAGTAGCTGGCCCAGTATGTCCTCAGCTGGAGTAGTCAGTGTGTTTTGAGAGGATCAGATATTACCACAATGAAAATGGATCAAAATGTGTTTGAATTTAATCCCTTGTGATTACACACTGTTGTGCCTTACCTTCCAGCTTTCCTGAATTGCTGATCTCAGACATCTACTGCGACCTTCAGTCTGTGCAGAGGTGACATCCTCCTGGCTGAAGCCTTTATATAAGAGGAGCTGATTAAAACAGTATTAACAATGGCCAGGAATTTACCAGTATCATATCTGGGATTTTCTCTTACAAAATTCTGTGTTTACTAGGCCAGAGTCATGCCTTCTAAGTGTGCTTGAAAAGTGCTTCACAAAACCAGTATTTATTTATTCATTTATTTTGTGTTCAACAAATAACATTAAGTAAAATAAAGCACTAGAAACATAGCTGTGCTCTAAATGAAAACAAGGAAATAGGGAGCATCTTTGACTGAACAGATTGCGTAAAACTAAAGATTAAACTAAAAGTGGTAAGATGCAGAACATGATTATTAATACACTAACAAAATTAGCATAGAATTTACAGTAACTTCTTGGCAAATATTAACCAGGAAGTTACTGTAAATATGTTTTACAATAGATATACAGTACTTCAATTTCCAGTTTTGTTTTACTGTAAAATAAAAAAATACTGTGATTCCAGCAGTTTTTACAGTATTGGATGTTTAACTGTCAAGTAAATGCCTATTACATACTGTGATTTCAGTTGCATTTACACTTTATTTAGTTTTCAAATAAAATCAGTTAAGCAATGTTATTTTTGATGGTATTGTATGTGGCAATAGAGTACTATTAAAAGTAACAGCTGATCACTTTAAATTCAGTTTCTCACTGTACAATTTAAGTACTGCATCACTGTGATGGACACTAAATAGGCTAACTGTTGGGAATGACAACTTTTTTTATTTTAAGTGAAAGTCTTGGGCCAATGTTTGCATTCTACCAGTAGAACTAGGCCTGGGCGGTGTACTGGTTCGTACCCAAAACCGGCTTTTATATTTGTTATGATATGAATTTTTCATACACCAGCAACACCGGTTTAAATAGCCTAAACATGTCCGAAACGCAGCGCGTTGGTAAATAGTTTCACAGGGGACCATTTTCATTGCTGCGCCGCTCCACACATCAGGTAAAACCGACAAAGCTAAAGGACAGACGAATGGATAGCAAACTTGTAGGCACAATCAGAGCCGGAGTGGAACTCATTTTCAGCCTTGGAGTTTCATACCTCTGATCGGCCCACTTTAGACACGTTAAACATCCATGGTGTGCACGAGTTTCGTGGTACGTTCCCATGCTCACTAGCGCAAAAATAAAATAAAAAATGCTGGTCAGGGGCAGCGGTCATAAGGAGCAGAATATGTGTTATATTAGCCTACACTTTGATTCAAGATGTAACTGAGTTTAGCAATGTGTTAAAATGCTTAAAGAGATGTTGAATGAACTGTGTTTTTAACATGTTTTTAATCGAACATGAATTACAGCATGTTTGATTTTTCCTGCTGAAGTAGACTCAAGAGCCTTAATCAGTGGCCATAGTCTCAATCCCCACTCAATCACTGTGACACAACATTAGCACACGTGATTTAATAAGAAGTTTTGATATAAGATCTTTAAATAAACAAGCTTGAATTTTTGATGCAAAAGCTATTATCAGAACCTCATCTGCATCTCGTCAGTTAACCAATCGGACTCAGGAAGTCCCTGATGGAGAATACATGGCGGTTCATGTATAAAGACTTCCCTTTCTTCCGGCTCATCTGCTCCTTGGCACTGTATTTGGTGGAGTCAGGATTAATCTTGAATAAAAACTTGTGAAAATGAGTATAGGAGTTACAATATGTGGGACGACATGGACATGTTAACAAGTAACCAGTTAGCAAATCTCAACGGTTTACGGGGAAAAACAAAAACAAAAGTCGGCAGTGTAAAACTTTTTTTTTTTTTTTTTTTTTGCTGCTAGTGATGGTACTTTTTCTAGAAGTTCGGACATGTTTTTGGTGGCAAAGCCCGCATGTAAACTCCCGCAGAGGCCAAGGGTGGAAAAAAACTCCTGAGCAGCGAAACAATAAAAAACTGGCGCAACACTCCAAGAGCAAGCTTTCAACGGGTCTCTGCTTACATTTCAGTTGAATAAAATTTAAAAAAAAAAAGAACGTCTGGTCAGTTAGAGCTATGACTAACGTTGCATATGCAAGCTAACGAAAAGTTATCTGTAATGGCTGTGGAGACGTTTTTGCTGAATTCCTCTCAGGGTAAAAGTGAAATAAATCAATGCAGACAACGCAAACACAACAAAAATTAACACAAGTGCAAGACAAAGCGTTGTGTAACAAAGCAAAATTTATGTGAACTCTAGGTGCAGTGTTCGCAGTTTGTCAGATTCGCGATGATGTGATTGGTCCACTGAAAGCATGAAGCATTGGAAAAATTGGAAGCTAGAGTGCCTTTAGAGACAGAGTGACAACAATTCAGCAATTGTTAAGTTTTTTCACACCAATGGCAGCGTACGGAGACCCTTGAAAGTTGAAATGTATTTCAATGGAACAGATTGTCAAGGTAAAATGTGTAAATAATTGTATTTCCATATCAGTTGTGCATCTAAATCAAATCAAATTGACACGAGTAATTGAGTAGTTGATGGATTGGCACCGACTTGATTAGCAGATTTAAAGAATACAAACCGATAAAAGTTTAGGATAGCACAATAATGATGGCAGCAGATGCCACAGGCTGATAGATGCAAATTCTGTTCTTAAATATAACTTCATCCAACGCTGTTGATCGCAAGGTTAATATGTAGGGAGAGCTATTGTACCCTGCAGCTTAAACAACTATATGGCTAATTTATGGCTTCACACTGCCAATACATTTAGCCTCACATCAGACCAATGAAATTACCAAACAGGTCACAGTGGACCAATGAAATTGTTCGAATTAAATTAAACGCACGCACCCTTATCATGAAAAACACACAATGCAATGCATATGATGCAACTTTCAAGTTAAAGTCGATCGATCTGGTAATTCTGATAATTCCTGCCCTATGCCTTCCTCCCATATTTCCGACACCTGCGGCCTGTATATGTACAAAACAGTTTTTCTCTTTAAATTTAGCGTGTGCTGCTTATATTCAGGTGCACTCCATAGTCCGGAAATTGTAGTAGTTAAACTTTTATTTTGTTTTACTTTATTCTTGAGGCTGCTGAATGTTGGGCAAAGCACGTAATATGAAGATATTGATATTGATTTTCCTGTCTTTCTTTTCTACACTCTGCAACTTCAGCCTTATACATCTCCTTCTGATACAAACAACTTCCCTTGGCTTTTGTGTTATTTTATCTGTTTTGTGTTCTCTGTTTTTAATTTTAAAAAAATTTTCATCTTTCCTATGTTCTGGTCTTTGAAAATGTAAATGATTACCTTACATATTTTTGTGTTTTCATAATCTATGAAGGCGGTCATAATTTTTCCTGCTGACTTTAGCCATCCATATTTTCCTCCTGTCCCTGTCTTTGGGGAAGCCATACATGTGCACGCTTTTCTCTGAACAATTGGAGCCTGGTGAAGACTGTATTCAAGGACAGCAGAGAAAACAAATGGCTAGATATGCTGATCTATTCTATTCTATGCTGTTGTAAAGGAATTCATTTTATAAAGAGTGTCTGTGTATGATTTATTATGTATAATATGTAGAAAGTAAGTTTGGGATAGTTAACAGTGATATAAATGCATATATTTGCCATTGTATAGTTACTTGGAAAATGATACGTCTGCCTGAGCCAAAGAACTATAACATAAAACTGAAAATATTGTATAAATATAATTATATATATATTTTATTACTGTCAACGACTATACAGGTTTAGTGAAGGTTACAGATTTAAAAGCAATTCACACAAGTAGATATTGATAAGTAATAGTAGTTAACAAAATGATAGAAGTCTGTTTATTTTCTATGAATAGAAATCAAAATTTTATTTATTGGATGTGGATTTCCTGGAAGAACAGTTATTATTATGTTGTGACTCCAGACTTACTGTGTAGACAGTTGATCATTGTTTGTCACCTGTCAGTCTGGTGCAGTCAAATCTGAAAGATAAAAGTAGAAAAACACTGCTGTAGGTTTAGTAAACTTAACATAGCTCAAATCGATTAACATAAGCAGAAAAAAGATTGCACAGCAAAACACTGATTGATCATTATTTACCGATTACCATAGTTTTCCTATTGTTTTCTATTGCCTTATATTGCCCGACAAGCACTTCCTGGAACTTTTGGGGGCTACATAGACCACGTGATCAGTGAGCGTTTTGAGCTTCTCTCTCTAAAGGCACTCTAAGTGAAGTGAAAGCCTTGATACAAAATAAAAGTCCCATAGTAAGTCATTGCGAGTTAAAAAGTCATAAATATGATATAAAAGGTCAAAATTATGATAAAAAACATTAGATCATAAGCTGAAATTATGAGGTAGTCATTGTTTTTATTACATACTTTCTTTACCATATCTTTATACCTACATATATATGTATATATATATATATATATATATATACTATTTACAGTTCTATACTGGCTACTCTGATTTTCTTTACAGTAATACTTGAATTACTGTAGATTTTGTCACATGGAGATGGTTGTATTGTAAAGTTTACAGCATTCTACTGTAAAAGTTATATACAGTAATGTTACTGTGATTAATGCAGTAAATAACTGTAAATTTCACAGTCATTTTTTTACAGTGTACCTTTCCTGTAAAAGATTTGAGGAAAGCTGCACTGCCACAGTACTCTGATGACTTCTCAAATGAATGTGAATGTGAATTTTCAGTTTCAACACAACAGCATAAATCTATTTAGATTATTTTATTAACAATACTTCTAACTGCTAAAAATGGGCTAAAGGCCATACAATGATAACCATTAAAGTGAAAGTAGAACAGAAGAATCAGTTTAATCAATACCTGAAAAAGTCAACTATGTATTGGGTGAATGAGTATATTGTGATTATCTACTATTCGGAGAGTATCTGCAGAGTATAAGAAGATGATATCAGCTATCTGGAGACCAGAAGCTACAGTTGGCCAGATTGCCAACAGAAGATGAAGGAAATGCAAGACAGGCAAGACAATATATAAGATGGTTAATGAAGGGCAGCTCTGCGGCATAGTAGTTACTCCACAACAAGAAGGTTGCGGTTTCGGTTCCCGGCCTGTACTGATGACCTGTCCAGATTGTACCCCACCCTCACCCAAAGTGACCTGGGATTGGTTCTAGCACCCCCTGGGACCTGGAAACAGATAAGCAGTGGAAGATGAATCAGTGAATGAATATTTGGCAGTTTCTGACACAGAGACCATCAAATATTATATGAACTTCTACCTGAGTGCTGTCACAGTCTTTGTGGGAGTTGGAGGAAGCTGCAGGATGTTTATTCTACATGGGGAGAAATCTGATACACAAATGGACCTTTAATTATATTAACTCTTTTGGGAAAAACTGTGGAGATAAGACTTCAAATTAAGCTGCTGCTTATTCTGGTTTTGGACTGGAAATAATGGTATCACAACTACCACAAGTTCTATTACAAATATTAAAGAAGAATTATCCCCAGTGCTGATACCACTGGGGATAATCTTGGCTAGTTGAAGGAACACAGCATTAATAATACTGTTACAACGTCTTAACAGATCCAGTCTTTCTGACAGAAGTCATGGGGGGAAAGGTATACCTTATTACAAGGAAAGAGCTGATAGTGCTGACTCCTTGTCAAAATGACATGGCTTCCAGGGACATTTGAAAAGAGCATCTGATTCATAAAAGCACTTAATATACAGCATCTCTTTCACAGTATCCTATGGATGTTAATATGTCACCACGTTGAGCTTGTGTGACCACTCTTCTGGAACAAAGAAATTCAGTCACATGAGCACTGGCATAGTTCTGTTCAAGAAAATAAAAAGTCTGAACCATTTAAAACAAGCAGACATTTTTAAGTGTTTGGCATGACATATGCCATAAGGAAGACAAATCAAGTGGTCAAAGTTCATAAATTTTTTGACATTTAAGATGTTTTGATTCAGGTCCAAAACATCAATTATGAATCAAGCGATATGCAATCAAGTGAAATGTTCCCATTAAAAGTTTCCAGTAGCTGCTCTGCTCCTCCCAAATGTTCCAGAACTACTTCAAGCAAAGATCACATGTACTCTACAAATCCATGATTACAAAGTTGTAAAATTTTATGGAAAGGGAAAGGGAAATTATTTCAAATCAGGGTTTGAAAAAATAAAGAATAAACAGTTAACAGCATGTTGTAATAATCTTCTCTGTCAAAAATGGTCTCCATCAAGAGATGATTTTGTCTTCTTTAAATCAGTTATTGGATGTATGAAAATGTTACCAAAACATAACCAAGTGCTTCATAGACAGGACCAGAACTAGTCTTACTGTCAGATAACAGTGTACACTGCAAAACCAAAACTCTCACACAATAGTCACATAAGAAAATTGTTGAGGAAATCACAGTTTGCTCCTAAACCAAAATTAATTGGAAATGGAAAAATATCTGTAATGTCTCTAATTATATTTCACAGTATAGGCACAAGAAACGGCTGTCCCATCGTAGGTTACCTTCAGGTTTTCCACACACACGAATGTCTGCTAACCCAGTGAGAGAGTCAGCAGAAGAGAGAAAGAGAGAGAGCTTGATTCATGATTTTAAAGTGAAAGACACCATAAAACTCTTAGCTATCACATGAATTTCATCAACTAACCAACACACCAGTCATCTGAATAACGGGCTGCAATATGTGCAGGCAATGTCAGGAAACTGGTTGTTTCATTCAGCTAAATAAACAAACAAAATCACAGAAAAGTATGTGCTTAAAGGAGTGTGGTATTGACACCACTGAGACAGAACACTGAGTTTACAGTTCCTCCCAGCATCCCCTAAAATCGAGCTCCTTCAATGCTCTACTCTGAACTATGGCCATGTTTTTCATTAGGCCACTGCAGAGCCATGCTGTGAGTTGCATACCTGCATCACCATTACTTTTGAGTGTTGCTGGCAACAGAATTAATTAAAGTCTAAGCCTTGTCTGGGGAATGTGGCAGTCTGAGGGGTTGCTAAAAGCAAATTAGGACCAGAGCCCCCTCCAGGATCTGGGAAAATGACTCTTAACTGTAGGATGCAATTAAGTGGGAGAGCAGGGAAATCTTCAGTTAAGTTTCACTTTCCGCTCAGTCGGTCAGCAGTCGTATCTCAGAGTATTACAGTTTAACAGGACATTGTCATCATCAGATTTTATGAACTTCAGTGCAAAGATGCTGATGGCGTGACACACAAACGGAATCTTCTGCTGCACTACGGAGAATAAAACTTTGTTGACTTTGACTTCAGTTAAGTCATTTTACTTGGGCTTTCATATGCTAAAGATTGTTCTTCTGTTGCCCTAGATTGGTCATGAGGTCTTTCTCTTTCATTTAAAAAAGAAACATGTTTTAACAGTAATCAACATATGATCACCACCACCACCACTGTTTTTCTTTGTTAACAAATGCTGTTAACTTTATTTCTTCTAAATGTCTTCCGGCAGCTGCTTTATGTTGTCTTGTGGTGCACTCACCCGTGTCTTTTCCCCCAACAGTCAGGGAAACTAAGGCAACAGTCCAGACTGCTCAAATGCACCTGCTGCTACGTAAGTTATGTATTTGATTTCTATAACTGCACTGAAAACAGGGCACTTGGTTGCTGTACAGTGCACTTATGCAACTTTATTGCAGGGTCTCTTTGCACATATTCCTCATTGCAGCTTAAACACACTTCTCCTGGGACCCATGTTGCCATCCTAACAACACTGGGTTTGCTGTTGTTTTTCTCAGCCAAACTTTAGTGTCTCAACACAATTCAATGGTCAGTGTACCCAGGACCTGTAGGTAACTGGCATCCGTTTACTTTCTGTTCACACCAAACAGATTCAGACTATTTCAGTTCAGTTCTCTACTATCACAGCCACAGCAAATCCAAATGTATTTTGGTTAATTTGATGTTCAACTAGTCAGGATTGTCTCACAGTTAATTACAGAATCAGATTTAATGTTGTGATTTTGCAATCCAAAGCTGTAAAACTGACAAAGTCAGACATAAGTCCCAATGCCACACTCTCACACACATCAGAGACAAACTTTTTAATTTTAGTTGTTTTCTTACTTTTTTATTTCAGTAGGAAATTAAACAGCATGCATGCCATCATTAGACATTAATCAAAGAGTGACTTTAGAGGTCAATATTGTAGTTAGCTGTGTCTCATCACAGCAAGATGCTGCTGGATTCAAACCCCATGCCTAGGGCCCTTCTGTGTGGGGATTACATGCTTTCTCTGCACTTGTGTGAGTTAACTCCAGATTCTATTGCTGTTCAGGCCCCAAAATGTGCTCTCCCTGCCCATGTCAGGTGGGGAAATTCAGTGGCTTCTTTTAAATCTCTTCTGAAGACTCAATTTTATCGTATGCCCTTTTCATAACTTAGTTTTACTGTCTCATTGCTGACTGATTGTTTATGGGTGATTTTATTTCAACTGTGATGCTTTTATTATTATTTGTTTTTACTGCACAGGACCTTGTAACTTGGTTTTCAAAGTTGCTTCATAAATAAAGATGATGATATGTCCACCCTGTGATAGACTGGTGATCTGTCTAGGGTGAACCCTGCCATCACCCAGTCCTCAGCTGGGAATGGCTCCAACCCTGATGTGACCCTGCATGGATAAGCAATGTAGATAACAGATGACTGAGATAATAGTTTCTTTTTTCTTTTTTTCTTTGTTTTATGAAATGTTTCTGTCAAAATCTTTCTATCATTCAACATAATTGTTCTTATCATGGACTGAAAAATCTGGTGAGTTCCACTATGTATACTGGAATGTTTCACTTTATATAATTTGAGCCTTTTGCCAGAATGAGTACAAACCATATTGAAACTTTAAATAGTCAGTAGTCAGCAGAATTGATGAATGCTGCATTAGCCTGACATCAGACACATGCAAATCAGATGGTTTTGCATGATTACAAACACGCCATTTAATTTCCCACAATTATATTTTAAGACCAGCAATAACCAGGTGGCTCATGAGGGTAAAAAGTAACTCTCGAGAAACCTGTTTTAATAAAAGATAATACCTTTGTCTTCATCCCACAGAGGACAAAGTACAGTGACATATAGTGAAGCATCAAAAGAGTATATGTCATATGCAGTGACTAAATAAATAAGTCCAAATCCTTCATATTGTTCATGCTCTCTTCCAGGAACCGATTACCAGCTCAAGGAAACACTGTCTTCCTTAGAGAAAGTAAAGGCCACAGCCCTGATGATCCACGAGGAAAAGGAAGTGGACTAATCAAAGCCTTCCAGGCTCTTTGAAGGCACCTTGTTCAGATCATGCCAATCTTTCACAAGATACAAAACTGGGGACAAGATAAAAAATAAGTACTGTTATTAATCTCCTTCTATAAAATACAGTACACTAGTCACAGACATTAGGGAGGACTTGGGGCATTAACATCAGGATTGATCCGAAAGGAGAATTATCAGGATCCTTGCAATGTGACTAGATGAGAATATGGTGTTGGTGGTTGGAAAATGAGTCATCTGCAGTAACTCTCGAGGAGTATTTCACAGCAAATGCTGAGAATTTCAGCTCACACACTTCCCCTCATGTGGAGGTGTTGATTACCTTAGCACTCAGCTCCTGTTAGTATGTAGTTCATTTTTGTCTGGCCCTCAGGTAACAAGATTGTCTAATATTTCCATGTTTACTGCTTCAGCCTCGTGCACAATTAATCACTCCAGGCATCACTCCAATTCTATCCATCCACATCTAAACACAACTGTGAAATAAAAAATTGGCTGTCTTTTCCTTTGTCTGAACTATGTTTAGCTTCAGTTCACCAGTTATTTATGGGTACTTACATGATGGCCCGCTCTCTCACACACATGCGTACGCACACAATGACTAAGTAGACAGATGAATATTTTATTCTCAACTACTCTTCTCATCATCTAAGTCTGGGGGAAAAAGAATTGTTGGAATCAGGAATCATCCATGATCCTGGAAGAGTGATAAAAATGAGGCTATATATAGATGATGAATTACTATCCCAGGGAAAAACAGCTTTTTGAATATTTCATGTGACAGACTTTCACTTCCCTGGTGTAGAGACAGAAGAATTCCCTTTCTTCTTCAGGAAATAATGATCAGCTATTTACTTTGTCAGCCTTATGATGTGCTTACCACAGACCCATGAACTCAATAGAGCATACACACTGTTTCTTCTATTTTATTATTCCCGAATATCCTTGAATAGCCCTCAGTTTCAAGCATAGCCTTCTCCCTGCAGACTGAAATGTCTGTGTGTTTGTGGCAAAACATCAAAAGCAAACAGGTGTTTAGAAATCTCCTGCCTCCTGGCTCAGAGCCTAGTTTCCATAAAATGATGCATTAACATTTTTACTGAATATTCAGCCCTTTTCTACAAACTCCTGCTTGATCAGCCTTGTTAGTCATTCCATTGAAATGATAAAAAATGCATGATGATAGTACAACCAACAGGAAATGCAGTGTCCTATACATCTCCAGCATATAGTTTTGGGAATATTGTTCGTTCGAGTAGTTGATTGATTGGTGTGCCATTGTTATCCAACTGTCAATCACAGTTTTGCTCCACTGAATGAGACCAGACTCAAAACAATTATATTAATACATATTCATGACAGCCACAGTTCTTCTTCAGTGCTTTCTTCTTCATATTGTCTTTGTTCACCACTGCACTGACTTCTCGGTTTCATATGAATGTCGTGACAACTTATAGTTTGACTCGTTTGTACTGGAGGCAACAAGTATGAAAGAAAGTTTATTTTTATTTATGCTATTATAATTGATGCTACACTGGTGTTGACAGGTGCACCTGGTAACATGTTTGCATATAAAACTTGCAAAACTATACTGGACATCTTTTTTCCAAATGTTTTTTGAGGTACATATTTCAAGGTGTTGAAGTCTGTTTGAGTATAGGTGAAGTGAAAAGTATCATGCCCACACATGCAAGGAAATCAAACCTTAGGTGTCCAAGTTATGGGTGATAAAATGGGATGACACAGGGAAAAAGTATTGAACACATGAAGAAATGGAGGTGCGAAAAGGTACCAAAAGCCAAGACACCAGCTGAAATCTATCAGTAATCAGAAAGCAATCCTGCCCCTTGTCAGTGCAAATTAATATCAGCTAGTTCAGGCCCAACTAATGGCCTATGAAAAGGTGTCACACAAGAAACATCTTATGATGGGTAAAAGCAAAGAACTCTCTCTCCGCCACAGCTTTATTCTTGCAAACTATATTGATGGCATTGGTTACAGAAGGATTTCTAAACTTCTGAATGTTCCAGTGAGCACTGTTGGGGTCATCATCTGTATCCACTTTCGGATAATTTCATCATAAACCGGCCACGACCAGGTGCTCCTCACAAGATTTCTCACAGGGGAGTCAAAAGAATTATCACAAGAGTTGTCCAAGAGCTAAGGACCACTTGTGGAGAGCTTCTGAAAGACCTGGAATTAGCAGGTACAATTGTTTCAAAGAAAACAATAAGTAACACACTCAGCACCCATAGCCTGTAAGGCTCCACTGCTGAAGAAAAAAAAAACATGTTGAAGCTTGTTTGAAGTTTTCTGCAAAACATTTACACAAACCTGTCACATACTGGGAGAATATAGTCGGGTCAGATGAGAAATTGAACTCTTTGTATGCCATGTTTGGAGGTCAAAACACTACCAACAGTGAAGTTTGGAGGTGGGAACATCATGGTGTGACGCTGTCAGCATACAGCACCGGCAAACTTCATACAACTGAAGGAAGGATGAATTGAAAAGGATAATGAAGATGAAACGAGGGTTGACATTTCAGCAAGACAATGATCCAAAACACACAGCCAAGAAAATTCTCACTTGGCTTCAGAGAAAGAAAATAAAGCTGTTAGTATGGCCCAGACAATCACCTGACTGGAATCCAATGGAAAATCTGTGGAAAGAACTAAAGATTAGAATTCATAGAAGAGGCCCGCAGAACCTTAAAGATTGGAAGACTGTGTGGAAGAAAATCACAAAATCACAATTGAGCAATGCATGCAGCTAGTTTTTCCATACAGGAAGCATCTTGAAGCTGTTATTACCAACAAAGACTTTTGTCAAAGTGTTGAATAAATTTAAGTAAGTGTGTTTAATACTTTTACTAAGGTTTGATTCCTTTGCAATAGTGGGTTGCATGGGTTGTTACCGACATCTGGTGAAAGTTTCATGTCAGTAGCACCTTTTTAGAAATATTTACTGAGAAAAATGGTGACGTTCGATACTTATTTTACCCGCTGTATGTTAAGTGGGCTGGCCAGTGTATGAAACATGGCATGAGGAAACTCATGATTTCCATCTTTCAGACACCCCATGATTCTACAGCATTACAATGATGCAGCCCTCTGTCCTGAGTTTAACTGCATGTCAAGACTTAAAATTACTATAAAGAGCCCCACATAAGGACACACTGTAGGCACCATACATTTTTCTCTGTATTCCTCACCTTTACAATGTTTTGAAGCCATCTGTTACAGAAACATTTATCTCTGTCTCATCACTCTAGAGTATGGAGTCACAGTAGTCCTCATCTTTGTCAGCATGGGCCCTGGCAACCTCTCGGTGGGCTTTTTTGTGCCTAGGCTTTAGGAGAGGCTTCTTTGTGGACGGCGCCCATGCATGCCATTCCTCTGCAGTGTACACCGTGTTGTGCCTTGGATTGTGTATAGTGTTGCTTTTTATCAAATCTCAATCTAGAAGGGATGTTCTTTGCTGTGGATTGACTTAAGAACAATGGCTGAACTTATGCAGGGTTTTATTAATTAAAAAAAAGGGGAAATAAAACGTGCTCATTACATACAGGTGCAAGTCAAAGCATAAACTAGGTGAAACAGGTGAGCTTGGATATGTAAATGTGATGGCATTATATAACAATGATAATTAAGCAGCTGGTGATTCTTGAGGATTTGGGCGAATGAATGGCAGATCATTTATCAAGATACAAGGGTGAGCTCTAAAACTAAAATTGTCAGGTTTTGGGTTAAAGCTGGTGTTGGTGTTCTGTCTATGTCACTTTCTGTTTTATTTTGTAGTCCTGGTCCCTTCGTGTTCCCGGTTATGTTACTTCCTGGTTGTGTCCCATGTTGATTGTCTTCCCTCCCCTGATGTGGATCACCTGTGTCTTGTTTACCACTGTGTATTTAAGTCCTGTTTTCAGTCTTGTCCTTGTTGGATCATTGTCGCTGTCGTTTTGCTGTGTTGTTGTCATTGTCGGGTCTCCGTGTTGTGGCCTTGTCCATGCCTTGTCCATGCCTTGTCCATGCCTTGTCCATTCCCTGCCTAGTTGTCTTGCCCATGCCCTGTAGATTTTTTGCTTCTTGAGTAAAGTCCTTTTTTCCACCTACCTGGTTTCCGGCTCCTCTTCTGACTTTCTGACTTCTGAGTTTCTTTTCTGTTGTGGTTGTTATTGCTTCTTCAGGTCTCCTGGGGAAGTTCTAATGAGGAGAGCTCTACCAAGACTCCCTGAAAAAATTTAATTTTGACTACTTTTATTTTGGGGCTGACCGATGGGTGTGGTCTGGTTGTCGGCGCAAATTTGGTCCATTTGAATTTCTCCCTTTAGCTTCAGGGCATAACGAGGGTGGTGTTTGGATTTTAACTCCGCCTTTCATTCAGTCAAGTATGAAGTTATATATAAAACAAAGATAAACGTATTGTTTTGATAAGTAAAGTTTTCTCTGCTTGTTGTAGTTACTTTGGTGGACATGGTTTTATCTGATTGACTGTAAAACACAATTAAATGGTTATTTAACACAACCCAATCGGTCGAGGCAGATGGCCGCCCCCCCTGAGCCTGGTTCTGCTCGAGGTTTCTGCCTCTTAAAGGAAGTTTTTCTTTGCCACTGTTGCCAAGTGCTTGCTCATCGGGGGATCTGTTGGGTCTCTTTAAATAAATTTATAAAGGGTTTGGTGTAGACCTGCTCTATATGTAAAGTGCCTTGATGTAACTTTGTTATGATTTGGCGCTATACAAATAAATCTGATTTGATTTATTAGGCAACCACAACATCGCAGAGCACACAAACAAATGAACTAAGAAAAGATTATTTTCATGCATATGTTGACTGGCTGTGGAAAATCAGAGACGTGGCTATGGACAGTGTATGAAGTGTCTTTCTCTTTTCTCTTTCTCAGACATTTATGGGTGGAATTCAAGTACGTAGGTTATGGTGTGGCGGCAACACGCCATTGGTTCTGATGGTTCACCATCAGGTGGTGCTGTGGTGTGATTGGAGTAGTTCATTATTGGGTGTAATTCCTATCTCTGCCAAATTAGCTCTGCTACGAAGTCCTCTTTTTGCAGAGAAGTCACTGTCTCTTACTTGATCAGAGTATCCTATTTCTTATTTTATCAACCCTTGTGTCCGTATGAGTATGGATGCATTCCAAGTGGCAATTTGCGTTCGCTGCCTGATAAGGTTATCAGGTCAACCTGAGTGGAGGGTCAGAGAAGGGGTCTCTCTCTGTGGGGTGAGGCAGGTTCATGCTGATTTGTGGCGCTGACTGCAATCTATTGTCTTGGGTCTCTAGATGCCAGGTTCAGATAAAGGTCCAGGACGGCACTTAACAGAGACCCGAGAAATCTCTGTTGGAGGCAATAGTCTCTTAGAAGTTTGAGGGGTGTGGGGGATTGGAATCTTTAAGGTTTTAAAGTTTCATGTCATTCATTTCATGCAAGGGCATCACTTACCTGTGGAAGACGTAGCACCCAGATGCATTATGGGAAGGAAAAAGCTGGTGGAAACTGTGTGATGCTTTGGACAGTGTCCTGCTGGATCCTTATGTGAATATTACGTACATGTAGCACCATTCTAAACCTGGTTTAGACTAAGTTCAGGTCTTCATGGAAACAGCATTCTCTAATGTCAGTGGCCTCTTTCTGCCACATTACAACAATCGTTCAAGGTATTGACCTGACAGCTAATTCCCCAGATTTCAATCCAGTCCAGCATCTGTGGGATGAGGTGGTAAAACAAATCACCTCACAATGTCATGGATTTAAAGGATCTTTTGCTAATATCTTGGTCTAGCTACCACAGCTCACCTTCAGAGGTCTACAGGAGTCCAGGCCTCCACGCACAGGGATGTTTTGGTGAGAAAAGCAGAAATACACAGTTTTTAGTACATGGTCATAATGTTATGGTTCAGTCGTGTGTACATACACAGAATATTTCCTGCCATTATGTGCAGGAGCTGAATCGGTAAGTGTTGAAAAAGAGTCCTGATGTGAGTTGATAAAATCAGCCAGGCATAACAGTTCTGAAATGTATTTTCAGTGTTCTCTTAACACTAAAGTCTGTATTGTGAAGGAATCTGTAGATCACCAGAAGTGGACGAAGCAGCAGCATTTGAAATGATGCAAAGGGTGACAGTATGAATACAAATAAATCAGAAATAGATTGTCTGGTTAAACATTTAAACTCTAATGATGATTCAGAAATGACACAACTAGCCCCTCATTAATTGTCAGTAAGCTGCTTGTACATCTTGGTTCCATCTCGCATCAAAGGCTTGGCTGTCTGCTTTGTGGCTTTGAATGAAAGTTGTCCAAGTCTACAAATACAGATAAAAAAAAAATCCAAAGTGATATGTCATCTCTAAACCTGGGTGGTTATCAGTCTTTAATGTCTCAGAGAGGCTGCTCAGTGGCATTTTTTAACAGTTCTACCAAAAATCAATCTTTTGAAATGTCTCGGTGCCTTGTTGCTCTATTCCATTCCATCCTGATGGCAGGGTTTTATTTCACCACACATGTTGCCATCAGAAAAAAGGAGAGGAAAAGAGCTGGTGCCGCAAATAGTTAACAAGGGGATTGTTTCAAGAGCAGTAAAAATAAATGTTATCCATCATACTGATTAAATTCCTCTTAGCTGGTGTCCTTGGCCAAGTCAGTTTGTGTGACTGGCTGTGGTGCTAACAGCCGCTCCTTGGAGAGATACTAGATTAATTAGAATTGCACCAAATGGCCAGTGTTTAGAAGACAATCTGCCTTCAGTTATATCATATGTCACCTTACTCTGGTGCTGGGTGTTTTTGTCTTAATGTCTGTTTGATTTGTTAAACTGTCTATTTCCAGAGATCTCTAAAGATAGATCTCTCTAATTTATATATTAATGTCTCTCATTTTCATAATATGATCTTTGCCAACCTCTATTTATGGACAGTTGTAAGTATGCATGATTCTGAAAAGCCTTTCCTTCCCTTAGTCGTAAAACTTAGGCTGATATGTAACTACTGCTTTCAAAATCTTGAGTCATCTGAGTCATCTGATATAAAATCTTATCAAAATAGTCTGTTTCTTTTGGTCAATTGTGGCCAGAAATTGTATTTCAGCTGCCAGTGATTCATCAATATACTGCTTTTTTTTTTTTTCTATATTTACGGACTTGGTGAAATCGCTACTGGGCATTCAGCATGCTTTTAGTAATACACAGTCTATAGGACACACATTCACCCTGCAATATTTCATGTATAATGACAATTTTCTTTGGTCTAGCAAGTTAGTACATGATGATAACATTAGATTATTGAAACTAAAACCATGACAAATTCTACAATATTTTCATAGACGGACCTGAGTCACATAACCAGGACTTTTTTTTAGTCTGGCTACAATGCAAAAGCATGCTTTGGCGTGAGTTGTGTGGGGGTATGCAATCTGCTGCTGTTAATTAATTTCATTCATATGCTCCAGAAGGGTTCAAAGGAAAGATTTCCTTTACACGATTAGTCTTCCCTGGGTGTGCCAAATCTGTGCTCGTTTTTCCAAAGGCACATCTTATCACAACCCCAATCTCCATATAAAGTGCCCTCAGGTTATATTCACATTGAATTAGCTCACATCAAAGCAAATGCACATGTCAAAGCTTTTAAGATTAAATGCTCTTTTAATTCTCTGATTACAAACAATTTACTCCATTGGGACTGTGGTACATAGACACACAATGATAAAGATCCTATTTATCACTGAAAGGATATTACAGGAAAACGACACAACTGAATAGAATAAAAGATTAAAATGAGTGCTGTCAAATGTTTTATCAAGATCATTACTGTTACTGTTTCAAAATGTCACAAAAGCCCAAGCAAGTAGCAATGTATACTGTCATACAATTAAAACCCAATTGCAAATGGTGTCAGAAAATTTCTTAGCGGCTGCACTTCTGCATGTAAATCTCTTAAATGGAATCTTAATGACACTAGGAGACAGAAAGAGCTCTGTGAAAAAGTCCAGTAAACATACAAAGGAAGGGGAAGCATGAAAGAGGATACCAAAGCTTAAACCCACCCTGTCACCCACTGAGCCCTGCCTCATTTTGATTTAGGATTGTAAATAGGATGGATTTATAGAAATCCAAGGGCTAACAGCCCTTCTCAAAAGGCTAATGTTGTTAACTGCCTATAAGAAACAAATGCAGATGGATGCTTACATGGCTGTCGGTATTGTCTTCAGAAGATGGATCACTTAGTTGTACAATCAGTGGTTTGGTATGAGCCAAGGCTGTTTGTCAGAGCTGGTTATACCAAGAGTCAATTGGACAGTCGGCATCAGTTGTGCAGGCATTCAGGGAGATTGATTTATTTTAAAGGAGGATTGGGCTCTACTAGTCCCATAATCGTGATAGATGTGACAGTTCAGGGAAAGCTGAAGAAAAGCATCCAAATAGATTATTACAGATAAATATTTTCTGTTGCTGCCATAATAGCAGACCACAAACTTAGATGTTAGAACTGAAAATTCCTTTGGATAAACTAAAGAACAATTAATGGCCTGTCTCCTTTAGCCCCCCAACCCTCCTGCCTATTCCACCCACCCACCCAACCAATGTCATCAAGCTGCCAATTAGAGTTAGGGAGTGGCCTGGGATCCAATCATTCAAGCTGATTGGGAGTGTCAGGAAGTAGCTGCAATAAGCAACCAGAGGTTGCGCCTGTTGTGAACACTATTTAACCAACGCAGCATGTTTAGCCAGCATGACAATTACGGTAAAGTCCTTACTCATCTCCCCATCTAATCTCCAGACTCAGTGCAAGTCAAACTGCAAATAGCACACACTAAAATGTTACGAACACAAACAGAATTTTGTCTATTTTAAGAGACTTACTGATGCTGACATAATCTGATTGGTGCCAGGATGCAAAACAGTAACGTTCGTATTTTTCAAACACATATTGTTACTGCCAAATGTAAACTGTGGAGCAGGAGAGGGCTAAACTAGCACCGTGTTATTTAGACACATGGTGGCCTCCTATAAAATCTCTATTTGAGATGTGTGGCTAACACAGACCACAGACATCAACCCACAGTGCCAGATATGAAGTGGGTATGAGTGACAACACCACAAGAGAGAAGGTTTTACATTATGCTTCACAAATCATGGCGCATCACAGCTGACCCGAGCCCTCAGGTCTGACCTCAGCGGTCCAGCTACATCTACAGGACTGGAGACATTCATTTTAGGAGAAAAATGTACACATCTTTTAAAGACCATTGGATATTGTTATGTCAACCTGGAAAAACCATCACTGAACAGAGGTGGTACAATCACAGTCCAATCTTGAGATCATTCTTTTCACATCATGACTCCTGCTTGCGACAGCGACAACTTATGGCCAGGTGACTGAGCAACTCTTCTCAATAAAGGAATTCATGACCACACGTTCAATGCCTAGAGGAAGCATAGGAGGTAAGCTTTTGAGAAGTAAAGCATATTTAAAAGCCTCAAGCAAGTCCACTGGCCTTCTTCAAGCTATAAAAGATTTGATGCCTTGGCCATCAAAAGCTGCTGTGGACATGTTTATGATGTTAATGAGAATGTACAAGCCACCAGAACCCACTGTTCCTGCTGACATCTGCTAGGAGAATCCTGCTACTTCAATATTTGCCACCATGAATATATCTACTATCTAACTACATATCTCTATGAAAAGATACATTCTTCATTATAAAAATAGAGTTGAACCAGCAGATCTTCTCCTGCCTTTGAGCCAGCCTTCTGCTCTAGCACTCAGGGTCAACTCCTTTCACTCAGACAATATAGCAACAATAAAGCTAGTACTCTTGAGTTGTGTGAATCGTTTTAAGGCATTTTGAAGATAAAATGCATTTTCATTGTAAAAATAATCTCTTTTCCTTGCTACTGCTATTGCATTGCTCCTACCCATTATAATGAAATGATTAAAATCTCTATAACTCTGGAACTGAAGCTGAACTTGTCATGTCTGATTTCTTATGGATTTACAGAAACAATGCAAGATCAAAAATTCCAATAAGATCAAGGTTAAGAGCTTAAAGACAGGGTAGGTTTGCATTGATTGGCATGGTGGCCAGTTTGAGCTGAGAATATGACCTGAACCCCTAAGCCATTTCTCCATCAGCCCTCCCTCCCACATCAGCTAAACCAGTGCTGTCTGTCTCCCCGAACTGTCAATACAGCCTGATGGACCTTTTAGAGTCTTATCAATATTTAACCAGCCTCCCCCATTGACTCAGCAATTACTGCCTAATTGATTAGAGATTGATTATCCTCAGCACCATCATGGCAGAATGGGTCAGCAGCAAGTGCTGATAAAAATCTTTGGTGTAAAATCAAATTATCTCTCTCGTGCTACTAGTGTAAAGTTGGGCGTGTGGGTGTGTTATTATTGGACGTTTATTGAGCAGGGACAAATGCATCAAACATAGTTACATGTAGCTACAAAAGAGATGTCATACATACAGGTATTTTGCCAAAGCTAATTTTCAACTCGTCCCTGGAAGGAATTAAACGAGACAGTACCATGTCAAGGTCCAAGGTTCCAGCCATTAGCTTGGCTTGGGAAGGACACCTTCGAGTTGATTTTTCTCTCTCTTTATTGGCAAGGCTTAACAAGAGCATAACATTTACATTATAAAAGGCTATGTCTGACCGAGTCACTTGTGAGTCACTTGTGCTGTTACCTTCACTGAGTTGTCAGTTGTCAGGCATTTTGAGGAAAGTTGGGAATTAAATGAGAAGTCCATTTATGAAGTATTACATAGGATGAGATAAAAAAATTATAAATGGTCACATACAGTGGTCCATGTTGGAATGAAATTTCATAAGTGGTCAATATAGGTACTTAGGTACACAAAAATAAACAGGCAAACAAAAATAAACTAAAGAAGAGCAAAAATGCAAGCAGAATTTAAATGACAGCAATTAGACACAATCTCTTTTTTGTCCATGCCACTCACTCATTTACTCCTTCACCACTATCCAGTCGGGAAACATGACCTCATCAGTAAAATCAAAAAAATGTTTTTTACCCTTATTCCACAAGCACAATGCATGATGGTCTATAGTGATTGGTCTGTGGCCATCAATTGTACATTACTTTTCATGATATATTGGGATAAGGATACAATAGATCATCTATTTAGCATGTAATATTGCTCACCACATTAAATCTCCCTCACTTCAAATAGAGTATAGTGAGAGGTTTCAGGCAGAAACCTAAATACGAGGAGGATTATAGAACACAGGTTTACCATCATAGGGTGGGGCAGACATTCATAAAGAAGGGAAAGAGGAAGATAGGAAGTAAGAAAATAACTGTCACAGTGGTGGTGTGGGAATGAGGACCCAAATGCAGGAGCCACAAGAACCAGGTAGGTGTGAAAAACTTTAGGGCAGGGAAAGCAGTCAACAGAGGATACAACCAGAAAGTAAAGCAACGGGCGACATGACAGAACCCCAACTTCAAAATAAAACAGGAAGTGACAACACAAACCAAACACACTACACACCAGACAGAAGTCAAAACATGACAGAAAAACTCAAACCCCGACAGTGAAACCAAACTCATGACAATAACATGGAAAACCAATTTTTGGTGGATCATTAAATGAAGTAGACAAAAACCCTAACCCACAATCGCACAAGTTCCCAGTCCCACAACATTACAATATGGATCAACAATCAACCAAATTCCAACACATTCTGGCTCAGTTTAAGATTATTGTTGTTTTTCACCATACATTGTGTAGGACAACGGACTGCTACTCTTCAGTAAGATTTTCTGGACACACCGTATGTGTGAATTGTTGTTGTATGTGAGCAAAAAAATCTAATAAAAAGAGCTATAAAAAAACATTCAAATGAGTGAGCTGTATCACAGCCTTTTACTGAAAGCTTCAGTTAAAGCTGCTTCATTTTCCTTACGAGAATTGTGAAAGAGCCTTTTCTTTTTAGGCCAAAATGCTTGATATTCAAGCCAGAAACAGGGATGAGCTACAGAGGGCGTTCCAACTTCTGAGTAATCAAAGCCTTTTCTGCTGTGTGTGTGTTATGTATGATCGAACAGCTAGGGACTGGCCTTTCCAGGAACCACAGCTATCAGATTAATTCAGCTCTTGCCAAAACTATAGATGTATCACTGATGTTCCCGCTGAAATCTTTCTGGACATTGTTATGGCATATTTTCGTCATTTCATCAAAATAGCTTTAAAGTTTTAAGTGAAATGTATGAGATATGGCTGAATAGATTCTCTCTTGGCAATTCTGGTGGAGAAGTAACTCATAGTCTGAGACCACACTTGTAGTTAATGCTTTTCAGTCTTTTTGACATGATGCATCCAGTGAAATTAGTTCATATTGCTTCATCACGAATGAAGAGCTGGAAAACAGGTCCTACACATTGACAACCCAGAGAGCAAGACACATCTGGCCAATATACAGCATGGTGGTCAGGTGTTACATCCACATCTGGACCAATTTGAAACACAGGCCACAGAATCAGGGTGTATAATGGGCCAGAAGTCCCATTTTCCCATATGGGAACAGGTACGTTGGTGTCTTGTCGGTCGGTCTAACAAAGGAAAATATGTTCACCCTAATTCCATTATTCAAAAATTACACAAATATTTCAGTGCATCCAAAAAGATGTGATACATACTGACAAATTAATCAGAGATCATTTATCTCTGATGGTGTCTGCATTGTTGGCTGTCTGCACAATCCTCCTTCAGCTGTTTCCATCTCTGCTTTTGACTGGGGACAAAGAACAGTACAATGGATGGTTGCAAATTAGAATATACAAACATTGTGTCTCAGACAATCAGTCAGCTCTAACTTTCAGGACTCTTAACTCAATGTGACAAAATAAACAGTGACTTGTTTCTTCCCAAAGTCCCCCTTACGAGCTAGTTTGTCAAAATACAACACAGAATGACAGATAATTATAAATCATAATATTCAAACCATTAACCCATTCTATGATTTCTTTACTTCTGATGGATATCAGAGCAAAGCTAGTGATATGGATATGACAACGGCTGTAACAATTCCAAATGTTGCTACACAATTAATTATCTTGGAAATAATTGCGATTAACAATATACTCGTCTCTTTCAGTCAAATTTTTAAAAAACTTTATTAATTATCCAAGTCAAATAGTCATCACTATTTGTAAAACTATGTGCCAAAATAGTCATCACCGCTTCTTGACTTGTATTTTTTTCCCAACTGTACCTCCCTTTCCATTTTAGTTGATATGAACGTGTATACAGACAAGTGCCAGCAACTGACAGTTTAAATCATAATAATAATACATAGTCCTCTGAAAAAAGGGACATGGGGGTGGTGGGTGGAAAAAAAAAAAAAAAAAAGGATATTTGTCAGGCAGATTTCAGGCCAGAAACACAAACATGTTCAGTTTCTCTGGCTTGAGGCTGGACCTCACTGTGCTTGCGATGGTGCCAGTTATACTGAAGATTCATTGTCGATGACTCCGAAGGCTCCACCAGTGACTGAGAGAGAGAGAAGAGTTGCGACACTCTGATCTCACTGCAGGGTGGTCACGTGCTTCACGTAAACTCTACTCGTTCCAAACACACACTGCGCTGTCATGTTCTTCTGTGGGACAGACAGCAGCCATTGCATGGTAAACATCAATAAAATCACATACCCAAGTACTTGTTTGACTGTTATTGTATTATTCCATATTTGTAAATGTATGTTTTACATTTGGAGTGGTAGGGTGACAACTGAAAGCTCTGCGTAAGTATTATGAGTATTACTTAGATACGTTTAAGTTTTGGAGGGAAAACATCATGTTCGTGTTAGCATGGGAAATATTTAACAATGCAAGAGGCTTCAAATGCTCTTTTTTCATAAGAGGATTATTGAATTTCCTTGATTTTGCTTGTAATTCCTATTGACTTACCCGTGGTCTGACAGTGATTGAGAAAGCAACAGTCCATTCAGCATTTAGTGTCCATCCCACTTCTAATGAGGCAGGAGTTGACCACACAACCATTATAATTTCAAGACCAAGCCATACAGAAAATATATATCAAATATATTACAGAACAACTAATTACACTTGGATGAATAAAATAGTTTTTTTTTATTTAAACAATGAGTGAAAATATGAAGAACAAGTGTGCATGTGGATACCTCTTCCTGTGTCCTGGCAGTGATGGGCGGTGAGGCTTGTGGTTGGGGACGCACTGACTCGCAAGTCAGATTTCCAAACATAATGCTAATAGTATAGCTTAAATTCACAATTCAGTTGGCAGATTTTACAGACTGCTCGTTATGTTTCATATCAGAAATCCTTACACACAAGTAGGGCTGCATTTGGCAGTTAGATTGATAGCGAGAGGCAGAATATTTGCTCTTGCAGTTCGACAGTACATAAACATTAAATACACACAAAGGTAAAGAGTTGTGTGCAAAAAACAGATTTCCAATTCTGACAGCACAACTGGTTTGCTTTAAGCTAATACCTGAGGTTAGTTAATTTGTCAGTAATTACAAGTTTATTATACATTATCCAACAACTCCTTAATGTGGAAACCAAATCCTTCATGTTCAGGGTAAAAATCCAGTACAGTTAAGTTGATGTTCTCTGAATTTTTGCAAGAGTAAACTTGAACTGCAGGCTCACTATCCCTTCGTTGAGGTAGCGGTACTGGCTGCTTTTTGTCAGGCCTGGACCCAGATGCAGAGGCAGCGAGGCTCAGATCTTTATTAGTGTGAGCAATGATCTTAGAACCGAGTGAAGAAACAAACAGGGCTATCAAACTTTAATATTGACAGGGAAGTCACTAGATTCTAAGTTTAAAAAAAAAAATAATAAATAAATAATAATAATAATAATAATAATAATAAATAAATAAATAAATAAATAAATAGCTCCAGAAGGAGGATAATAAGGCCACACTAAAGCGACCTAACGGGGAAAAACAGAAAATACTCCGTAAGGAGAAAAACCCTGACCAGTCAAAACAAAACTCTGACGCTTCTAAGCGGAGGATCAAAAGGTAATTCGATATAACGTTATGGAAACTCAAAATCACTCGAATGGAGAAAAAACACAAAGGCCATAAACATTAATCTATCAAAAGTTATGTACAAAAAAAAAAAAAAAAAAAAAAAAAATCACTCACACAGATGAAATACTAAAGCTATAAAAAAGGCTAAACTAGTATATTAGAGTTACAACACAAATTCACTCTTTCGAGAACCAAAGACTTACACAAAGGGCTCGGGGGCTGTGGCATGGACGTAACGCTGGTGTGGGACAAGAAAAGACGACACACTGCCACAAGTCAAGGAGAAGACAGACTATTTGAGCTGCGGGGGAAATGGCGAACAGGTGGAGACAATTAGTAATCAAGAAGACGCACAGGATATATGAGGAAGGGCAAGTGTTCTGAAACGAGAGGAGAGTTAGAAATTTCAAAATAAAACAGGAAATGACAAGACAATAAAACCACGGTGTGACATTCTTGTGGATTCATGTCAGATCAATAAGGCTTAAATATTACACACATACGAGAAATACATTGCCGAACACTATGGAAACTAAGATGTGTCTCCAAACATGATTATTGTATATATTAGAAACATACAGAGAAATGGCAACAAGTACGCGCCAAATGCACGCAGTTTGTGAGGGAGTGCGTAAAAATGATCAAAACTTAAAGGAACCACGTCGAAATTGCATTGAAAGCACAGACAAGTGGACAAATATTAATAATCATTTATTATTTCTTGTTTACTTCTCATGATGACAGGTGAGACTGTGCCTCATCTGTCTCCCCTGGCTGCACGTCCATGTGTCCTGGACACTAAAAAGCAGATGAAGCAAAATAGGTGAGAACAGATGATGTGCAGTTGTGTCATAGTTCATTGGTCACATACCAGCCATACCATGCCTGGCTGTCCCAATCAGTCTGAGAAGTGTTAACACATGTATAGCTTCCCCAAGGACCATGAGCACAGGAAAAGGTGGATGGCATACACATACAAACACAAATACAAATAAAGATAAGCATATAATATAGAGAGGTGACAATTAAAAAGAGGTAGTGATTTCATCAAATTACCCCTGGAGATATCTTCACAGCTAGCAAAGTCGTGCAAACAAACTAGCTGACAATCGATCATCTGCCAAGATTAAAAATATATATAAACACGCTGTGCACATGCAAATAAAGATCAGTGATCAGAAGGAACGCTGGCTGAACTATGGATCGTGTAAGTCAGCTAATCGAGTTTTACTTTGAGCTTGGAATTTACTATACTGATATAGTAGTACTGCTCAACCAGCATGGTTATGCTATCAGTAAAAGCAAACTTAAATACATCCTCAGATCATGAAGTCTCTCCAGAAGAAAGCACTACGGTAATCTGCAGGATGCTGTCTATTTCACCTGCACGGGTACAGGTGGATGTATAGCAAACGTAGAGAGAATGGTGTGCGCCTGCACAACCCCCCACGCACACTGCCTCTCATGAAACTACCCAATTCTCTTCGCATTGTTAATGTTAGAAAGTATGAGGCGTCCTCTGATGGGACAGTTAAGCCTGGCTTATGATCCTGGGTTAAATCAATGCTGTTGGGAACTCTTCGAACTTCTCTGTCACTCCATGTCGTCGCCACCAGAGCAGTAGGAGGCTGCGCTCCTTTCCTGAATGGTTATAGTCGTCTCTAATTAATTATTTCTTTAGCTTCTAATTTTTCTGGTCACAGTGAAAAGTGGCAACCGAGAGAGATAAAATCTTGCTGGAAATGGAGTTGTTGGATGTCGAAGAAAGTGTCCTTACAACATCTACATCGTAACAGAAGAAGAATCTGGACATACGGAACCGGAAATGCGTTGCTACCAAGCAAAGCAATCACAGCCCTCTTGGTCTGCGCTGGGTCTGCATCGCCTCAACTTACACCTCAAGCTCCACCGGGGGGCCACAGCGAGCCTTCCTACCCTAACGTAACGCAGAACCATAAACCAGGCTTTACTGTTCTGTTGTCCTGCAGGATGCACATGGACACTGGAAACGTGCTTGATGGATGCAAACAAAAGTGTTATGATGCTTTGACCCATCTCATGAAAATACCCCCCCACAAAAAATGCTTTAATTGCAGCTAATTGCAACAAAGAAACCATGACGTCAAAAAATCGAGGTCAGACAATTATGAAATCATTGTTCGAGGCCTAGTTATGATAATTTTGGCAGAAGTAGCAGAAACAGCAGATTTAAGTGAAACAAGAATGGTGGAAATAATATTTTTTATAATCTCACCACTGAAATTACCACTGCAGGTAGTTGGTTTTCCTCACTTCTGAGACCTAAACTTTATATAAATACTAAAATATTCAAACAATTCTTCTTCTTTATTCTTAAAAGGCAAAAAATGTGTTCAGTTAATAGAATACAGTAAAATACAGTGTTATATATACATTTATTTACACCTTTGGATCAACACTAAAAAAAATATACTACTCAATAATTGACTAAAATCTATCTAATTTGGTATTTTACAAGTGACAACAAATGACAGTTGTTGACTTTCTTTTGTAAAATGATTAGTTATCCCAATGTCATGAGTGGAGTTTTTATCATTATTTGTTCAGTAGCAAAACAAGTACATTTACCTGTGTTGAATAAATTCTAAATACTGAGGAAGTTATTTGGTTGAATGTTAAATTGATCAAAAACTAATTCAGAAACAACCAAGTCATGCTTTCATTAAACAAAGTGAATTTGGATGTATCTGCCACAGATGCCAAATAAGAAGAGTTCCATTAATTTGACAGATCTTTGTAATTCGATAGTCTTCAAGAATCATTAAAGACCCAAATAACACACAGCACATGAGCACATGTCTGGGCTTAGTTTGTGACACTGCACAGATGGAGAATATACTTGCCCACAGAGCTACAGAGCTACAGAGCAAGAGGTTAGGAACAAAGTCAGTGCAATTCACTGCTCCTCTTTGAACATGACAGCATAAGAGGTTTGCTGTGAGGACTAATGCAGGTCATTAGCTTGCTGAAATACCTTCATCTTAATTTATTTCTGAAGTGATTATGACTGCGTGATGGGCTAATTAGGAATTCTGCTTAACATTTTACAGATACTGTTTGTAAAGCATTTTCTTCCACTGATTAAATAGAGTGCTTGTCAGTGCATTTGACAAAAAAATAGGTCACCTTAGCTGCATGCAAATCCAAAATCTTGTCTTTTAAGTGTTTTATGAAAAGATGAGTGGTCAAGTAGTATGTCTCAATAACTGTGAAAGGATCCTCCCATTTTGGAGGAGTGAGCATGTAAATACAAATTTCAGCTTCTTCCAGACAAATTAATAGGCTGTCGAGACAAAATTTGAAATCCTGCTGTGACAAAAAGGGAGAAAAAGTCTGTTTTATCTTAGACTCATTTTTTGCCTGCAACCTTTCTGCTTAACCTATTTGATTTCACTGATCTAATTTTATCTGTTTGGCCATCCCCTATATCCTCGATTTTTCTTCTGCATCCGACTGTCCTTCACTTATCCATTCTTTAAAAGTCATCTCAGGTTGTTTGGAATGTCACATCGCTCAAGTGTGCCCTCTGGGGCAGCCCCTGTTATTTTAAGGGGTCATGTACATTTATCTGAGCAATGAATAAAGAAGCACCCAGAGGCTGGAATATGAGGCCTCAGCAGAGTCTGAAAGGACAAAAAAAACATTTACTTTGGAAAAGAAGGATTAAACAAGGAGCATTTTTAAAAATCAAAGGTCAAAGATGGCCACCTGTCATTGGATGAACTTTGGCCCTGCTCAATAGACCTTGGTCTCATGTCAATTCACCCAAGAAACTAGCAACAAACAGATTTTTAAATGAGAGGATATTTGTCATGGTTTCAGTAAGATATCCTACATTTCTAGTCTATATGTGTGAGCAAAATGGTTCTAATGAAATTCTTTTTAGGGTCAGCAGTTCCATGAAGTTGATGTTACAACTGTTCACCCATTGGAGAAAGTGAAAATAGTAACTGGTTGGTTGTTTTCATCCGTATTTGAACATGGTCAAATTATTTTGGGAAAAATCAATTGGACCAAGCTGCATCATCTACAGTATGCAAACATTTTAATTAACTCAGATTAATATTTATGCACACTTGAAGAAAAGCAGCTCAAAGAAAGTGCAGCTTTCTGACCATTAGCTACTGCTTGGAATGCTTGCAGTGGGTGTAGTGCTCATTAAGCAGTGATAAAAAGCACAATCTTATAATGACTTAAGATCTGTTGTCTGGTAAGCACTAACAAAACGATTGATTCGTAAGCAGCGGAAGAGAGGAGGCCAAGAGTAAAGGGAGAAAATTATAATGAGAGTGTGGGAGAGGGAGGAAGGGAGGGGGAGACATTTAGTTGGCAGACAGTTTCCTGATTCAGCCAGGCTGGGGAGCAGGGCTAGCTGTCTTCTTCCATGTACCTCATCTATCACTGCCTATTTCTGGGAGACTCACCCATTTCCCCCACCACACACAGATGGAAGAGAGTGAGAATTCAATCTTTCCTTGCCTCACAGTCATCTACAGAAATGTATTTGTTCACCCTTCGTGGCAGGGAACCAAAACCTGCCAATAATCGTCCACTGCAATGGGAAAAAAATCACTGCAGGTAGCCATGCTATGATCTATTTCCAATTTCTTGAGTCCCACAGGTAGATTCGGAATGGTAGAATGGAATGTGCTTTAAGGAACAGAGGTGGCCTTTGACATGGGGGTCCACTGGAACGTGGGGAAAGCACATACAGCACATTGCTCAGGGGCTCATATCCACATTCATCACAGGAGAACAGTCCTGCAAATTCTTGCTACCAAAGGAATGTTCGTCCACATTGACTCTGCTTCAGGTCTCCATCCATGTCTCCAACAATTTCGTCATCAATCAACCATGCATGTCTTTGGATGGTGGGAGGAAACCCACACAGGCACGGGAAGAACAAGCAAACTCCACACAGAAAGGACCCAGGCTGGGAACCGAACTCGCAATCTTCTTATTGTGGGATGACAGCGCTAACCACTATACAAAGATGTGAAGAAACCCTGGCTCAGCATTATGCCATAGATCCTGATATGTTTCTGCTATGAAGTTTTTCTAGAGGCATTCAGGAATATTTAATTACATGTCAGCTGTGGTTGAAGTGATTTACTGCTGTGGTAAAACTTTGGGCCTTCATGAATTTATTTAATCTTGACTCCAATAGCTATTCTGATTTAGTTTTGAATTTTTATTTGTGTTGATATTTACAGATTAACGTTTACACGTGCCTCTTGTTGATGGAAGCTATAACATCAACATATGCTCCACGTGAAAATGTTGGCTGAGTAAAAGGGAACTCAACAAGTTCACCTTTTTCACCCGGATTGTCTGCGTCAGGTCAAGATGAAGGGAACCTTTCAACAAAACTGTCTTCATCTGGTCAATTCAGGTTTCCCACATCCAAACTCTTTTCTTTATTCTCTGTCTCTCGCCTCTCTTTCTCATTCATTTGCATAATCCCTGTGACACTCTGATTAATAACTGCTGTATGATTTGCATATCTAAGCCTGAAATTGAGAGCAAATAATCGCATAATAAACACAATCCAGCCAGAAACAAACTATGGAACAAAAGACCTCCAGAGGGAGGGGTGAATGTGGGAGATTCTTGGGTTAAATCATACTAACCCTAACCACCATTCATGCACACACACACACACAAATGCTTACATGGTGCTTTCTAACTCTGCTCTAATTCTTTTCTGAAAACCTTGGCCCCAGCCAAACACAGGGAAAATGAAGAGCTCACTACTGCAGCAGTTGTTGGTAAAAACAGTAGTGTAAGAAGATAAAAGCCCCTAAAAAATGATCAAGGTAGAGCCGTGATTGCACCGGCCCTCGGACAGAAAAGGCAGATTAGGTGTCAGAGGCTTGTGTTTGCTACAACACTGCCCCCTAGTGGAGAAATTGATGGACTCTTTATGATAGCCACTCGATTTAATGTTGCATCAATGCAGTCTGAAAAACAATCATCAAAAAGTGTAATTTCAATTAAGACAGCTCTCAAAGATAGTTTATGGGCATCTGTCGGTCTGGACAACTGGAGCGTTCAGTATTTTTAATGGCTACAGAGACAGGTTGAATTGCACATCTTCTATGAAGATATTTATATTTGAGTGATTTACTCACTAAAAAGGCAAAAAAATAAATAAATAAAACAACAACCAATCTTTCCCTGGGGATGTACAATGTGCTGAATTTTTATATATTTCTAACATACCAATTAAGTGTCATTATTACAGTTACGATATTAATGATCTGGGTTTTAATTAATTTAAATCTTCCAGCTGTGGTTGTTGGATTTCCAGGGATTTATTTTAGCATCATAAAACTTGAGCGTGAATTTCTGCCAATTTGCAGGCCCCATTTGTTAGTAGTAGGGTAACTGAGTTGTGCACTCAGCTTCACATGTATACAAAGTCTCGCTGCCTCTAGGAGGCCAAACAAGATCCTACAATGAGGCAATGACATTTCCTCCTGTCTAATGTGGCCAGTGGCGTTTCTCTCTCTCATTCAGACAATGACAAGATGCAGATTTCGAGCCAACTTCCGTGACAAGCCTTGCTCTAATCGGCAAGTACAGCCTTCACTGCAGGACCGAACCACATAGTACAAGCTAAATAATTGAACAGGTGCAATATGTTGAGGCGGGGTGGGGGATGTTTAGCTGTGGGGTGAAAGGGAAGACTCACCCAAAATATCTGCAATGTCCTCGGTTGGAGTAAAAGTCATCAAATATAGGTTTGGAGTAAATGTCAATGTACTTGCATCACATTTTTTGGTCCAGATACAAGCGCCCTTCTACATGATTCCCCTAAAACCTCCAGCTGTCAGCCGATGCTCCATTCTTTTCTACTCAGATTCACCCACATTTTGGACAAACCGATGCCTTATTATAATGTTTTCAATTTTTTCCTTTTTCATACTTTTGTTCTGAGGTTTTTTATCATGTCCTGAGGTTACCATAAAAACAAATTGGATCTTCATGCTGGCATTTAAGCCTTGTTTTAATTTATGTGATCAACAACTTTGCAGCCATACCAATGCCTGATGCCTTTCACAGCAAGGGTTGTCAGTGGTGAGAAGTGAGGAAGAGAAGCTGTTTGTATGATTGTGTGTATATGCGTGTTTGTGTGCATGTTGACTGACCTTGAGCGACTGTCCGTGAGCAGGGTTTGCTGTAGAGGAAGGATGCTGTGAAGTAGGTATCCAAGCTCCAAGCCACACATGGCGCATGCCACAGCTGCAGTCGGCTGAAACTGATGTGGCCTATTTGTGAAAGCAATGCACTGCTCTTTGACACAAAGAACAACACTCCAGCGTACAGCTACAGGTATCACTGTGGACAGGACAGCAGTTAAACGAGGCTCAAAGACCAAAGCTCTGGGAAATAATGAGACAAACAAAATGGAAAGGAAAAGTTAGAGAAGTCAGACAATAACTAGAATCACCGACCAGACATGCTTTAGGAGACATGGTCACAGTCTCTCCCTTAGTAGTTACACCATTGAATAGAGTCATTTTTACAGAGCGATATGATGTCACAATTAAGCTGACCTTTGAGCATTTGAATATAGAATATTACCAGCTAATAATTTTGCCCTATTAGATTTTTGTGCTATACATTATAATCAGGATATAAATATCAAATATGACCAAAAATACCTTTTTGGCAGGTCAAAGTAACCTTGAATGAAAAATCCTTTTCTTTAGAATGAGACAAACAACCTAAGAACACTGAAGCCTTCAACTCTCACCACTGCCAAGTCATTAAAAAAAAAGTTTAGTCCCATCTTTACTGTGTGTTTCCTCATGACCTTGAAACTAATGAACCATGTTACTCAAAATCAGCTAATCAGTTAATTTACATTTTTTTAAATCAGATACATGTATTCACCAGCACCTAGTATCATACATATTTGCATTGAAATTGCATAGTTGCATGCATCATTTTTGAATTTTGGCCCAAAGGACTGCAGATGCGAATTAGTTTGAAGCTATAACTTTGTAAGGTGCATCAAATGGCAACATTTATGTTTGAGCTGTGCACTGTCCCTTTTTAAAAAAATTAAAGTGGTGATGATGCATAGCATAATGTTGTTGTTGTTTTTGTTGTTTTTTATCCATTTAAAAAAATTATATATCAGAAAAATGTACATTAGAGATCACAACATCGGGGTATATTGAAAGTGTGTCAGCTCCAAAAGGCAATGTTGCATTATGGGTTACTTCAGTGTTGCTATTGACAGTGAGTGTGCAAGTTACAAGCTAGAAAAAGCATAAGGCTTTCATCATTGTCTCACTGTGATAAAGAAAAAGAGTGATTTTCTTTTTCTTGCATCATCTTATAGAAACTGTTGTCAAAGAACTGATGGTGTTGAGGACTTTTCAATAAATGTTTCCTACAAACAAGAACTGTTTGTAGACCAAACTGTAAATGTCTAATTTTCCCAAACAGATGTTGTGAGAGCATGTGTTCTAAGAGAAAACAAAAGAAACACATCCGAGTGCTTTTTGCTGCTGGGTTGAACATGAAGAATAATTGACTTTGCAGAAATGTTCTGTAAAAACATTTTTCATTATTATGATAAAAACACATTTGGGAGATGGATGATAATTTCCATCATCTTCCCTGTGTCACTGAAGGTAAGCAACCTCAGACTTTGGGATTCGTGGGAGCAAAGAGTTTCTTGGAGAAATAGTTCAATTCGTGGGAATAAATACTGGAATTATTGCATTCATACATTTTTACTGGGACTTTTTCTGTGGCATTTTTCAATCCCAAAAGTTTGATTATGTCAATCAATCCAATTTGGTATTATGGCACTGTGTTTTCTTTACTGGATGCCCATCAAAGGAGGCAGTGTGGTGGAAACTTCCTTTTGACTCAAAAAGGTGTCACAGTAAGCAGGGGTTGTCACTGATGGGTGGTTTGAAAGCATAAAAAACAGCCTCTGTGGGGATGGAAGGAAGGTAAAGCGACAGGGAGTGTGGAGCTATACATATGTGTGTGCCTTAACTCACTTTAGCCTGTTGCATCAACCCTTGTCGAACTGCCAGACAATAGGTGTCCATCCAGCACACGATGGTTTTCACCTTCAGGGGTGACAGCTATGCTATTCAGCTTGACAAGTTGTGCCACAGAGAGATCAAAATCTTTACCTAATTGAATGCTGACAGTTTAGTTTCACTCAAACTCACAGCTATATACAGACTGACTGTTTGACTGAACGGGATTATTGTGGGACAGATTCTATCAAAAAGTAATTTTGGCAGGGTTCAGATTCAAGGAGTGCACCTCTGACACAGCTGACAGCCAAGTCTCAAAGGTAATGTCCACCACATTGCAGATTTGTTGGGAAATACCTGGATTTTTTTTAAGTGTATGTGAAGATTCATATATTTTAGCACCAAAAAATGACAATGACTCATCGATCATTTTTTTAATATTTTTAACTATCTAACTAACTAACTATTGTGGGATTTTATCTTTAACCAACTAATTTATTGGGAGTGGGAGAACTGGCTGGCCACACCAGTTCCCCCCTGCCGTGACCTCAAATGTTTCTCCTGTTTGAACTTTTGTAAGTTGGAAATTAGAGAGGTCTGAAATTCACTCTTAGCTTGAAGTTATACACAGGTATTATAATTATAGTTTATTTAATCATAAATTGCCCCAATCCAGGGCTGAGGATCCGACTGATTTTCTTGGACGAAATTGAACTTATAGGTCACAGCTTAGCTGCTTCTTTCTCTTTTCTTTTGCACTGCTAATGAAATGCATCTGTTAAGTTCGGTTCGTTCCTTGACTAGTGGGTGAGGTATGATACTCCTCCACATATATATTTATTAATAGGTGAGTACAATTTGGGTTGGGGTTCCCCAGTTAAGAGTATTGCTGCCCAAAGACTTCACCATAGCCCCACCGATTTACAGCATAGCTTACGGTGTGCTTCCCTTCTCATTTAAATCCTCAGCCTGCGGTTATCACACGCACACAAACCTTTTCTAACATACAGCAGGCACCCAACTTGTCCCTCCTTTCTCTCAGACAAAACAGAACATGCAAACCGCACCAACACTAGCTACATCAGAGTACACCAAGCCTTTCTACCTGTACATAGCGAACAGATGAGATAAATATGTGTCTGCGGTGCTGATGCAAGAGACATGTGAAGGTCGAAAGAAGAAACCTCTGGCCTACTACAGCACAAAACTGGACAATGTAGCGCAAGGATGGCCTCCATGCTCTTAGGGGCTAGCGGCCGTCAATTATGTGTATGAAAATGCATCAGTCATAACGATGGGGTATTCAATTATCATTATGACACCACACAAAATAGCTGAACTGATCAACCAAGGGCGATTTGTGGTAACTCAGGCATGTTGTCTGCAGTACACTCCACTCCTAACATATCCAGAGGTGACCAATAAACCGTGTTCAGCTCTGAACCCAGCAATGACCCATTTGAGTTTGGAGGTGAACCTCACGAATGCGTAGCAGAAACTATGAGATAAACCAAGCTCAGGCCTGATCTAGAGTCATCCCCAATTCGAAACGCAGATGTCACCTACTTTGTAGATGCTATCGTGATAATGTGGGAAATCATGCTGGCTATGCTGTAGTGAGGCAACAGAAGGATGTTTGGGTGACAGAAAAAGCAGAAAAATCTGAGCAGCCGTGTTTGGCTCGGCTAGCAGAGTTAAAAGCGTTAACTGAAGCATGCAAGTTAGCCAAAGGAAAAGCTGAAAATATCTACACAGACTCTGCTTATTCCCATGGTGTTTGAATTTTGTTTGGAGCACTTTGGAAACAAAGGGGCTACAAGAGAGCTGATGGGACCCCAGTGCAACATGGCAAGCAGGTTAAAGAACTACTTTCAGCAATCTTGCTACCAACGAGACTAGCGATCATTAAATGTCAAGCTCACAGAAAAGGCAATGAGGATGTCATAAGAGGAAACAATGCTGCAGATGAGGCAGCCAACCTGGCATCCAGGTTTCAAGCAGCAGTAATGACACCACTGGTGTCACTTGAACCAATGGCTATGCCAGAGGACAGTATGTTGATGCAAAAAGAAGCAAATCAGAGTGAGCAGAACATCTGGAAACAAAGAGGCTCTATGATGAGTGAGACGCATGACGGCCTTTTGGTGGCACCCGTGACGCTATTAACCATTTTGATCTCCGAAGTGCACAATGTTGATCATTGTGCCAGGGGGAAGGTGTTATGGAAAATCAAACAACAAGGATACTGGTCACCATACATGCAAGCCATGGCGGATGAAGAGCAATGTGAAAAACAATGTGAGGAAAACAATAACGACACCTGTGGAACACATTCCAGTTCCAGAAGGTCCATTCAAACACCTAGTGATTGATTATGTTGACATGATAAAACCAGTCCATGGAAAAAGGTACATGTTAGTAGTCATTGACAGGTTCAGCAGATGGGTGAAAGCAACCCCGTCAAAAGATCTAGGAGCAGGAACTGTCGTCAAATTCCTAATCAGAGAAGTCATCCCACATTTTGGTATCAACCCTGACAATGGCAAAGCATTTGTGGAAAAGGCTGCAAAAGGCATTTTGCCGCAGTTAAAGATTAAACTGAGATTTAGACATAGAAGTACACATCTAACGGCATGAAATGCTCACTGGTAGACCTATGCCTGCACCACAACTAAGAGGTCCTCATAACGGACCATCTCTTGAGCAATTGCAAGATGAGCTAAAAGCATACATGAAACAACTAACTGCTATCCATAAATCTATATACTTGCAGGAAAAAGCCCGTGACCAACCAGGACCAGAGTGCTGTATGTGAAAGTCTTCTGTGGAAAGTGGTGTGAAGGTGTGAAGGACCTTACAAAGTTGTAAGAATAAAACCAACGGCTGTTAAGGTGGAAGGAAGCAAGACTTGGTATCACCTAAATCACTGCACCAAAAAGGCTCAGAAAGACAAAAAGGGCAGTATAAAACTGAGAGAGAACAATGAGGAGAATGACTGTGTGGTGCAAACTTGTGACAAGCACTCTCCTGTTAATGTCACTCGGTGATCTGGGAAAGATGAAGCCGACCAGCCACTGCCAGGCCCAAGAAGATCCAAGTGACTGCAGGACGCCGGAAGGCCACTCCCTATGATTCAGATGAGTATGACGCAAAAACAAACACATCCATCCAGACAGTGCTAGGGCCCACACCAGATTCCCTACACCAGGTTCACAGCACACCAACCGTTACAAGTAAAAAACATGTTGAGACACTAGTTAGACAAGGCAAGTACGATGCATGGGAATGGGTGACACCCCAGATGATACAATGTGATGTTTAGTTAGATGAAACAACTACAGTTACGACTACAGCAAAAGCCAATAAGATAGTGACCCATGTAACCATAGTAACGACAGAATCAATAGCTGTGACTGAGAAAATAGCAACTACGGTCCATATGGTTACCATTAAGCCAACAGTTAAAAGTATTAACGTTGAGGAAATCACTCCAACCCAAACAAGTGGAATCTCCTGATACAATTCCCATGGTGATTCCAGAGAAATATATATTTAAAGATTATGCAGAATACCAACAACAACAATGTACCGAAGGAAAGTTGAAGCAACAGGGAGGGGTGAGCCCCTTGTTTAGAAACCCAATGTGTGGTGTCTGGTGCAGATTTCTGTATGGATCCAGGTGAAACCATAATTATTTGGATTTAATGCCCAAACTGTCAGTTCAAAGAGCAGTGTGAGGAGTTTAGCATGCTTGCATTACAGAGCGAGCCACCAACAGATTACAAAGTTGACTATGCAAAAGTATGAGTGTTTTGCCAGCAGAGGTTTCCTGAATGATTCTCGAGGCATAAGGTTGTTGACTGTAATGTCACCTGGGTGTTGTCGTCACAGATAAAACTCAATTTATTACCAAGACTGTATGGTTGGAAAACCCAGTGTTACTGAACCAACACCGTGAGACTGTAAATATGACCCGCCCAATTCTGCACCTGGTAAGTCAACAGACCAATGCTATAGCCGACAGTTTCCGGATGTGTGGGGAGGATGTGTTGCGTAATGTTCTCCCATTAAGGTGGATAGGATTATGTGCTTTAGTTAGATTGTGAATTCCAATGGTAGTTATGTATGAAGGAGTGAATGAAATAGTCTAGCAGGAAATGGAGTCAGATCAGCCCCGAAGGTCAAAGCGACATTTCATTCTGGATGAAGGAACACAATTAGATGCAATAGGAATTAATAAGAATGCAGCCTGGATAAATGACATTTACTACAACAGAGGTACACTAACTATAGCAGTGAATTGTTTCGAGCTTTGGGGGAACAGTTGCATGCGACTACCACAGTAGCATGGCAGAATTGACAAGTGTTGGAGTGGATAACTGCAGAACGAGGAGGTGTGTGTCAAATGTTTGGAAAATATTGTTGTATATCCCAAACACTACCATCATTCACAAAGGCCATGACTAACTTACAAAAGTTAAAAGACAAATTAAGGGGAAATGCTTGTGGGGGAGGTAGCCTGCCTTTGGATTGGCTGAACCTAAATTTAGGAAAATGGGGAGCCGTTTTGGCCAAGGCAGCCATGAGTGCTGCCATAGTTCTAATTCTGGTTTCTTTTTTGATTCGGAAGACGAATCAGAGTAAAAGAAGAAGGAGTCCTGAGTACAAAAAGCCTGACGGGGGGACATGGGCATTAAGACCTGTTGATGGACTCGATGGACTGAAATCTTTGGATGTGAATTTGTGTGTTACTAACAGACACACACACTCTTTAAGGTAATGTGCTCATTGCGGAGTTGTAGTCAGTCGAGTGATGAGGGTTGAACTCTTCTAGGAAAGAGGTTCTGTTACTAGTACCATGTTGACACTCCTGATATAGAAGGTTCAGCTAATGCATTAGAATAGTTTTATTATTTCCACATGCTTGTGCAATGAAGACTCACTTGCTGCTGGTATAAGCAGAGACGAACAGATTACACACAGTCGCTCACATACAGACTGGAGACCTGCTCACACATAATAGCAGTTTTCATCATACATTTCTGACGTAGGTATTAGCTGTAAGAATTTATCACCACAGTTTTGATTGTCATATCAAAGTCCATTTAATTTAATTATTCAGTGTTTGAGCTCTTTTTTTTATGAAAATGTGTTGTGTTTATGGTTCACGGTTCAAGGTGTGACTTGAGAAGTTGGTCACCAGAGGGGAAGGGGCCATGGGAGAATTTTCCTGAAAGATTTTTCGCTCCCATACATCTCTGAAGTTGTGAATGGTCTTATGTATTCAGAGTGTATCCAGATGAATTTTGTCATGATCACAGTAACCTAATAATATCATTTTTTGTTTTTCTTTTTAGTTTAGTTTTGCAATGCTATTTTATCCACCATTTATAATAAACACATTTAGTCTAAATCTATATAGTGATTTCAGGAGGGATATGTGGAAGAAAGACAAAGTTCAGAGGCCTTGTCTCTGTTCATGTGTCAATATGAGAGTCAGGACCTGTTCTGGTGCCTGACAAGTCAAAACAATAAGTAAAAGACATCTGGGTGCCAGGGAAGAGAACGACACCACACATACACACACACACACACGTAACCTGTCCTAGGTATAAGAAGCATGTCACATGTTTTTCTGGTGGTTCTGTCTCTGACTACGTTGTTAGTCGGGTTGATGTGAAAAAAGAGATTCTCCATCTGGCACCTGTGTCCGGACAGCCTGATTTCCACCTCTTTCTGCCACAACACTATTAACTATATAAATATCTGCAAACTGACCTGCCCAAGCTTTAACACATATTTTCACAGTGGATTTCAGCAAATACGTTCAGTTTGTCGTGTTATGTTGTGTTTAGAGCTGTTTCTGATGGACACCCATTCAGGGCAAACCATTTTGCCAGTTGTTTGCTTTGATAGAACTTGTTTGGCTGTGTCACTGGATGTGCTGCTGTGTTAAATGTTTGGGTCCTTACATCTGCACTGCAATAGCTTCACCAGCAAAATCCCATATATCTTGTAATTAGTGGTACAAGGTAGATGTGAACAGATAATTCCATATAGCAATATCATGTTTACAGAGCAGTATAAAACAACATCTCAAAGTCGCTGCAGTCTGAACAGCACATGACATCTAATATGACAGTATACAGTATATACAGTGTATGGACATCTGTGTCCTACGCAATGTGATGCTCCTCCCTTTTGCAGTCCCACTGCGTGATTTATGACGATGTGTTATGGCCTTGTTTTATTTTTCCTTTGCAGCTTTAATTTGAATCAATTATTTGGTTTCACAAACAGCTTCTCTTGGTGCCAACTAGAGCCCTGGGTTTTTAGCCCATTTAAATGTCAAAATGAAATCTCTGACTACTTTCCTGCCACAAAAACAGTCCTAGTTTTGAGCTATAAAATCACCCTGTTGCAGAACCCTTAAATTCAAATCAGTGAATTTGAGAATCTGACAACAGCAGACTTTATGGCACAGTGACATGGCATATCCTGTCATCTTTGTCCAAAGCAAGCAAGATGGTAAAATGTATATGCAGACATAGCTTTATCAAGTTAGTGAGGCTGGCTTGTCTTTTGAAGGCAGGACAGCACAATAAGTGAAAACAATTGTGCATATGGAAACTGAAAGTATATTATCTGTGCTTTTTTTTAGGTTTTAATTAATTCAATGATGATTTAAAATTTTATGTAGTGATGTTATCTGCCTTCTTGTAATTTTGTATCTGTAAAGCACTTTGAATTAACCTGTGTACGAATTGTGCTCTATAAATAAACTTGCCTTGCCTTGTGGTTTCGTTTCCCGGCCTGGGTTCTTTCTATGCGAAGTTTGCATGTTCTCCCCTTGCCTGCGTGGGTTCCCTCCAGGTACTCCGGTTTCCTCACACCGTCCAAAGACATGCATGTTAGAGTTAATTGGTGACTCTGTGTCCTGTGATGGACTGCTGACCTGTCCAGGATGTACCCCGCCTGCACGCACTGTGAGCTGGGATTGGCTCCAGGACCTCCCACAACCCAGAAACAGATAAGCGGTTGACGATGAATCAGTGAAAAAATTTGCATACGTAAAAAGGTGTATGAGCAAAGCAAGCATCAGCTATAACATATGTAAAGAAATAATTGTCACGTACCAAATGACAGTAGAACCTGCAACAGTTCATCATTTTCCTGCAGCCAAGCGTCACTATTTTGGTGTGGTTCTTTTTCCATGTCAGTTTTGATAAGAGGCCAGTGAAATGGCTAATGCCTCTCAGGGGTCTCAGGGGGTCGACTTGGCTCTTGTTAGAATTCATTTAGTCAGATAGCCTCTGTGGATTATCCCCGTTTTCAGGGTTCTGCATTTCTGACAGGTCATTATCGTACATCACACTGGGACCTACTGCAGAGAGCGCCACATACGGAGCCACACTATGCATCCACAGCACTGCACAGCAGCATCTATTTACACACGGGAGGGGGGTTTGCTTGCCTGGTGTGCCTGTGGTCCAATGGTCGACCTGATTGAT